>NC_136527.1:91627031-91849980 GCF_053919585.1 Euprymna scolopes | reverse complement strand
CGTATGCCGCCTGTTCAAACATGGTCGCCAGTGATTTACATTTCACAATACACGCATTAATAAAACTAGCTCCAAAACTATCTGTCTCTGCTAATTTTCCTTGCGATATTCGTTTTCAGCATACCTGAACAAACTGAACAGTACGAGTTTTCCGGGTACGGTTATTCCGGAGACGAGTTTTCCCGGGACAAGTTTTCCGGGCACTGGTATAAGTGCTATGGATTCATCAGAGCACATCTCATTAAAGTACTTGTAAACAGGGATGCAACACTGAGGCGATGGGACAGACTTTGGAGATTGGCCTATAGCACGAGGCCTATTAGATTAGATACTCTTTTTGTTTTTGTTTTTGTGCTCAACGATAAAAACCGACTTCTTCATTTGTGTTTGCTTCTCATTTTAACTTTTGCTCTAATAAGAGTTTTGCTAATATGAAAAAGAAAACATGTTCGAACGTTTGCTGACGTTTATTGGATGTGTTGCTACCAGTATTTTGCTTAATTTTCGAGTTTGGAGCCATTGTCGAGTCTCACAAGATGACTGTAAAATATCAGACACTTCTTTATTGTTCTAACGTAAAACTGTGCGCTACTTTTGTTTGTGTTAAATAAACGTTTTAAAATAAGTTAAAACAACATTTTCTCATATATTTATTTGTTCACTACTTTTTCGTTTTGTTCTTATTGAATGCGAAATATTCGCCGTGGAATTTCCACGGGTCACGATTATTTCGTTTTATTAATCTTAAGTTTCATAGAATAAAAAGTTCAGACACAACTTTGTCGAGCCATTTTTTAAAACTTACGTTTGACCCCGGCACGTGCAGTGCAGAGAACACGACCCTTTCTCTCCTTCCCCCACTTTCTCTCTTCTTTAGCTTGGTGACAAGCGAATGCTTATGTGTGCGTGCGTGCGTGCGTGTGTGTGTGTGTGTGTGTGTGCGTGCGTGCGTGCGACGTGCCAACGTCAAACGAAGTTTAAATTAAAATTCATTTCGTCGGTTTCAACAAAATTTTAAAAAAATAAAAACTTTTTCCCGACCGGCCGGATTAGGGTTGTGAGGTGTGGTTAGAGTTTATGAAAATAAATGTTAGCAATAAAAACTTTTTAAAACCAAGTTAGAAAAAGGAACACAATTTGCTTCCCCACCAAATTATCGTATTATTGGAGGCCCCGATTCTTCTTTTTTTTAAGCGATGTAATAAACCATATTTTTGAGTAGGTTTCCTCCACTCTTTATTTTGGTGTGTATATTTTTCATGTTGCAAAAATGCTTCCGGGAGATCTTTTTAGGATTCTAAACGTTTACTTTTTTTTACACTTTTTATTATCTTCGAAAAATGTACACAAATGTAAACAAGCAGTTTACGAGTTGAAAGGCATCGTTAAAATATTTTTTAGCGAGTTCTTTAAATTTTATATTTTTATTTCGTCGTCTTCAAGTCCAATGTAAACAAGTTCTTGATAAGCCGTTCCTCTTAAGTAATCCAATTTACAAAATTTATACTTCTAACGATTACTATGATATTGTCCCATTGACTACTGCACACTCTTTAAACCCTCGAGTGGTCTCTGGGCCTTGATAAGTAGTGATTCCTTTGTAAAACAAAAATATTTCAATACTTTGATGTGCTAGTTTTCCTTTTCATTTAAAAATGCACGCATTAATAAAACTGTCTTGAAAACTATTTGTCTGTGCTAACTTTCCTTGCGATATTCGTTTTCAGCATACCTGAACAAACTGAGGGTTGGCCCCTTTCATATGCCGCCTGTTTAAACATGGTCGCCAGTGATTTACATTTCAAAATACACGCATGAATAAAACTAGCTCCAAAACTATTTGTCTCTGTTAATTTTCCTTGCGATATTCGTTTTCAGCATACCTGAACAAACTGAGGGTTGGCCCCTTTCATATGCCGCCTGCTCAAACATGGTCGCCAGTGATTTACATTTCACAATACACGCATTAATAAAACTAGCTCCAAAACTATT
Source organism: Euprymna scolopes (assembly GCF_053919585.1). Lineage (NCBI taxonomy): Eukaryota > Metazoa > Mollusca > Cephalopoda > Sepiida > Sepiolidae > Euprymna > Euprymna scolopes. The sequence goes on along the minus strand of NC_136527.1, from coordinate 91,847,988 downwards.
TGTCTCTGCTAATTTGCCTTGCGATATTCGTTTTCAGCATACCTGAACAAACTGAACAGTACGAGTTTTCCGGGTACGGTTATTCCGGAGACGAGTTTTCCCGGGACAAGTTTTCCGGGCACTGGTATAAGTGCTATGGATTCATCAGAGCACATCTCATTAAAGTACTTGTAAACAGGGATGCAACACTGAGGCGATGGGACAGACTTTGGAGATTGGCCGTTAGCACGAGGCCTATTAGATTAGATACTCTTTTTGTTTTTGTTTTTGTGCTCAACGATAAAAACCGACTTCTTCATTTGTGTTTGCTTCTCATTTTAACTTTTGCTCTAATAAGAGTTTCGCTAATGTGAAAAAGAAAACATGTTCGAACGTTTGCTGACGTTTATTGGATGTGTTGCTACCAGTATTTTGCTTAATTTTCGAGTTTGGAGCCATTGTCGAGTCTCACAAGATGACTGTAAAATATCAGACACTTCTTTATTGTTCTAACTTAAAACTGTGCGCTACTTTTGTTTGTGTTAAATAAACGTTTTAAAATAAGTTAAAACAACATTTTCTCATATATTTATTTGTTCACTACTTTTTCGTTTTGTTCTTATTGAATGCGAAATATTCGCCGTGGAATTTCCACGGGTCACGATTATTTCGTTTTATTAATCTTAAGTTTCATAGAATAAAAAGTTCAGACACAACTTTGTCGAGCCATTTTTTAAAACTTACGTTTGACCCCGACACGTGCAGTGCAGAGAACACGACCCTTTCTCTCCTTCCCCCACTTTCTCTCTTCTTTAGCTTGGTGACAAGCGAATGCTTATGTGTGCGTGTGTATGTGTGTGTATGTGTCTGTGCGTGCGTGCGTGCGACGTGCCAACGTCAAACGAAGTTTACATTAAAATTCATTTCGTCGGTTTCAACAAATTTTAAAAAAATAAAAACGTTTTTCCCTGACCGGCCGGATTAGGGTTGTGAGGAATGGTTAGAGTTTATGAAAATAAATGTTAGCAATAAAAACTTTTTAAAACCAAGTTAGAAAAAGGAACACAATTTGCTTCCCCACCAAATTATCGTATTATTGGAGGCCCCGATTCTTCTTTTTTTTAAGCGATGTAATAAACCATATTTTTGAGTAGGTTTCCTCCACTCTTTATTTTGGTGTGTATATTTTTCATGTTGCAAAAATGCTTCCGGGAGATCTTTTTAGGATTCTAAACGTTTACTTTTTTTTACACTTTTTATTATCTTCGAAAAATGTACACAAATGTAAACAAGCAGTTTACGAGTTGAAAGGCATCGTTAAAATATTTTTTAGCGAGTTCTTTAAATTTTATATTTTTATTTCGTCGTCTTCAAGTCCAATGTAAACAAGTTCTTGATAAGCCGTTCCTCTTAAGTAATCCAATTTACAAAATTTATACTTCTAACGATTACTATGATATTGTCCCATTGACTACTGCACACTCTTTAAACCCTCGAGTGGTCTCTGGGCCTTGATAAGTAGTGATTCCTTTGTAAAACAAAAATATTTCAATACTTTGATGTGCTAGTTTTCCTTTTCATTTAAAAATGCACGCATTAATAAAACTGTCTTGAAAACTATTTGTCTGTGCTAACTTTCCTTGCGATATTCGTTTTCAGCATACCTGAACAAACTGAGGGTTGGCCCCTTTCATATGCCGCCTGTTTAAACATGGTCGCCAGTGATTTACATTTCAAATTACACGCATTAATAAAACTTGCTCCAAAACTATTTCTCTCTGCTAATTTTCCTTGCGATATTCGTTTTCAGCATACCTGAACAAACTGAACGGTAATGAAGGGGAATGTACACAGACACGCACACAGACACGTTCACTTTTATAGATATATATAGATGGATTACAATTCCAGTCATTTTTATGAAACACAAAAATGTTGATCAATTCCATCTGGAATGTGCGAACCTACCTTTTTCGCGGCAGTCCTGGCAATGCTCTCAATGTAATTGGTCCAACTCATTTTTCATGTGAACGTTAGGCCGAGGAGTTTAAAAGATGTACCTTCGGATAAAGAGTCTTTGGCTATTGCTATTGGTGATAGAGAAGGTTTCTTGTAGTTATTGAAGGAAACAAGTTTAATCTTGGCAGCATTGAATGTGACCAACCATTTTTGTCCCCCATTCCACTACAGATTGGAGGTCATCCTCTAGTGTTTTTGCCATTTCTTGCTTACCTTTGAGTTTTGTGTCTTTTATTTTTATTTTTTTCTTTCCTGTAGGTCAAGTTGCCATGAACTGACTGCTGTGGGTCTCTTTCATGAAGAAACAAAAAAGAACCCTGTCCAAAGGTCATCGAGCTTGGGATCAGAAAGTGACCGCTCACGGTTAGAACGGACGAAACGACGGAAGACTTGCACCCCGATTTTGTCACCAGGAAATTTTGGTTCATCCGAGCTTCTTTTTTATCAGCAGTCAGGGTCGTTGGATTGCGGCGATTTGTTTCCCGACGAGGGGCCCAACTCGGAAATGCTCCACCCTTTGTACCCTGCTGCTGCTGCTGCTGCTGGTGTGGAGGACCACCTGTTGTCGTCTTATACTGAGAAGAGCCACGTTAAGGATATCATGGTCTACCGTTACGGTGCTGAACAAGTTGAGATTACAGGAGGTAGTGTTCGCAGAACAATGAAAAGTGGGTTGACATTTTCATTATTATTATCATTATTTATAATTTATTTATTACTAGGGGGGGGGTACCCGGCATTGCCCGGGTGTTTGGAGGTGTGTGTGTATTTTAGTAAATGAAAAAAACTGACCCCCTCTCTGTAGAAAAGTGCCCAGTTGAGGCTGAAGGAATGAATGTTTTTAGCTAATTGTTTGATATTTGTTGTCCGAAGGGTCGAGCTTCGAAACGATACTGATCTCGTGAAAATCTGTCGCCTCTGTCGAAAATTTTAGGCAGACATACAAACATACATACATACATTTAAACAGGCTGGTGAGATATATATTATTCCTTAATTGGAATTCATTTTTGAGATGAGCATCATATATATTAATTTATTTTATTTCGGACTATTATTCTCATCTTTATTAGTTGTTGTTTTTCATCTTTTATTGGTTTGTTTATTCACAACGTTTCGGCCAACTATTCCTCTGGCCTTCGTCAGGTGGTAACCGCGACGGATAGGAACTTTGAATCTCCTAACTGCATTCTCAGCCATCACTGCCATCCGTAGTTGTTGTCGTCTCACCACAGTTTTGGCCAAGTAAACCTCTGGCACGCTGGTGAGATTTATATTCTGGATTAACGAGTGGGAGGGGCACCTGGCATTGCTCGGTGGTAAAATTCAGTTTAAAGAAAAAACTCATCAGGCAGAAGTGAAACCAAAAGCAAAATAGAAATGCTGCAAGGATGCCCCGGCGTTGCCCGGTCATAAATAATTTTTTTTTTTTTTTGATTTGTGAGATTGCGGTCATTAAAAGAGAAAATAAAACGGGACTTGGGTGCCATCAGCCAGAAGCAAAACAGAAAGCAAAATTTTGTAAGCAGAAGAAAATAAATTGATTACGTTACGAGTGCATTATCGATATGACCAGGAGGATACGGATGCTATAACGCCACAAATTTAGCTTTTTAAAGCAGAAGATCATGATGATGGTTTGCGCGTGTGCGGCTTGCAAACTGCGTCAAAAGCAAGGGTTTTTTTATCTGGCTTCCCCTTCAAGCAAAACAACGTTTCTGCATGAAATAATTAACAATTTTTTTTCAATATTATTATAAAATTAATAATTAATTATTTATTAAGTATTGTAATACATATATTATTAATTATTATTTTATTATGTGTGTTATTGAATGTATATGTAATGTATATAATATATACACATTGAAAATTTTTTGTCACTATTCTTAAAATCAGTATAGATGAATTTCAAAGTATAAGTTTTATTTACGATTAAGCTTTTTGTTTATTGACAAATAGAGGGAGAGACAGAGAGCATGAGAGATGCTAATTATGTGGGGTTGGTTGGTGTGTGGCTCGCTGACGGAGAGATGTCAAAATGTCAATCATGCTCACTGCTGTCAGTCTGCTCTCTACTATTTTCTATCGTTTATTTTCCCCTTATATAGTGATAAATCGACATTCCTGGAATTATAAACATCAAAATACCACATTCTTCTTTTTTATTTTGCATTGTGCAATTCATAACTTCTGACTTTCGAATGTAAACAGTTCTTTGTTTTTGTGATGACTAGCATTTCAGCCCAGTGTTGCCCATGTGTTTGGAAGTGTATGTTGAACAAAAAAAAAAAGCGGTCAAATTTTTTTAACTTTGACCCCTATTATTACCCCTTAAAATTTATTGTTTTGTGCTCAAATCAAGTTATTAAGTTAGATCCATGTCCAAGAAACCTATATCTAAAATTTTAAGTGTGTAGACCCAAAATTGTCGGAGGAGTTTGGTAGAGTTCTCAAAGGTCAAATCGTTGAACTTTGACCTCTTAATCGCCAAATTTCTGGCCAAAAACCGATCACATCAATTTTCCCAAAGCTCAGTACCCTGTAAATCAAATTTCGAGTCTGTAGACTAAAAATTGACAGAGTTATTTCATAGGGAAATGTACACAGACACGCACACAGACACGTTCACTTTTATAGATATATATAGATGGATTACAATTCCAGTCATTTTTATGAAACACAAAAATGTAGATCAATTCCATCTGGAATGTGCGTGGGTGCACAACTCGGATTTCAAATGTACATTGGCACGTCTCTATATCTAACATTATAAAGTAAATATTTTATAACAATTTTTATAAAGGGATATGCTTTCTCCTGAAAACGCGTGTGACGACTACGTTACATGAAGAGAAAAGGTTAAATTTTGTTTACGTCCAAATTTTATAAAATACCCTTAAAAAAAAATGAGTTATTACAAGTTGAAATTAAAAGAACTTTCACTTATTTACCCATTTTTGCATGCTAAACTCTAGGCTGGTTTGTGATACCTACTTTCATATCATTTCCAAAATAAAATCCTGGCCCAGTGACTGTTATATTTGAGAACAGCATTTTTATTGAATTAATTTTCTTTCATCTTTTACAGATTATGAATGCTTGGCAAAAGAGTCCTTCGACAAAGAAACGGAAGATCTGGCTGGCCTGTCAGAAAGCCCGAACCAAACCACCCTGACTACTGCCTTGGGGGTTCAGGCAACTTCCTCGAAAGTTATGCCACCCTCATCTACACCTCCAACAACTACCACTGCCGCATCCACTGCCAACATTCCCAGCACAACTGCTAGCAAAACCACATCAACCTGTGTCAATCCGAAAAATACAGCTAGCACGCCAGCAGGTGTCGACGCCGTTAACACCACCACAACTGCGCAGCTTACGCCGAAAGCTTTAAGAAAACAGGAGTTTCAGGGATCTGACGATAAATCACAGACAGATCTGGACCAGGATCATGATCCGTGCCATTCAAAGACAACCCCGGTTACCCTACCTAGTAAAGAACAAGCGTCTGCTGTCAATGCAAATGTGCTGTCGTCCTCAGAAGAGCCATCCATCTTGTCCGGATGTGTGACAAAGATGACGAAGCACATCGAACAGAGGTCTAAGGAACCACCGCCCAACATCATCAAAGATCTCTCTGCATCCAAGTCGCACCTGTTTGAAGGGGCTGCCATGTCCAATGCCCGTGATTCGCCATTGTCTTGCCATTTCATCGAGAGACAATCCGAGTGCCATGCAGTTGCCGGCAGTAAGGACTCCGGATCAAAGAACGTTCACCCAAGCGACAAAAGTACCGTGACGCATGTTGACCCTGAAAGAGTCCGAATTCTAAAAGCTAAAAGTATGGATGAATCGATGTTGGCTGTTCCACCGGAAGGGGTTGACTTACCGCTTGGAGACGGGAAAACCGTTCGCCACCTTGTCGGTAAATTTGACCCAAATCTGGTCAAAGAATTAGAAACCGGTACTGCCACAACACAACGCGGCGATAGCCCAACACCAGCCATCTCTTCAGGTGACGGCGGGGGGCTTCAAACTAAGATGTCTGAGGTTGTGGGTCAGAGTATGTTAGGTACACCGTTTCATACCTCTCCGAAGAAAATTGCCCCATCGGAACAGAAATCTGGTCTTCACTGTTCCGCTTCTCAAGTACTTCCAAACACATTTGGTGCTACGGACTGCCCTTCTTCATCGGCAGCAGAAAGTTCTTCCAGCGTTGGCGTATCGAAGCCGCTTACGTCGACGACTTTGACGTCGACATCTCACAAACTCACCCATCTTTCAACAGCCACGCCTTTCTCAACCACCTCTTCCATTACTCCTACCACCACCACCACGACGGCATTGGCTTCTGTTGCCGTGACTACCGCATCCATCACTACTGCCACTTCCTCTTCTACAGCTACTCCCGGTGGCAATTTTGCAACTGCTAGCACAAAGTGCGTGACCCAGACAGGTTCTGTAAATACGCAGGCCTCAAACGTTCAAAATATCCAGTGGTGGTCGCAAAACACGCAGTGTAAGACTGGGGGGTCGACCGGACCAGCTCCCTGTCTGCACTCTGTGTCGACGACAACTTCAACATCTGTGACATCCACGTCCGCCTCCTCCTCTCCCCCTACTTCCCACCATGTCCCAACATCCACTGCTGCCACTGCCTCCTCATCGTCTACCTCCTCCCTGACTTGTAGGCCGCCATTTATGTTAGAATCACGTGCCTTTTTGCAGGAGGGGCGTAAGGTTCGCAAGCTTCAGGGCAAAACACACCCATTGTCCAAACTCGAGGGTCGACAATATTCAGAGCGGAGGAGTGCAAATCCATCATTTTATAGCACTATGTAAAAGGGGGTCGCTGGTATGATTCCTTATTTGTGGTTCCTTTTTTTTGTTTTACTTCTCCTACTCCTTTTCTGTGTGTCTCTCTCTCTCTCTCTTTCTCAAGGTGAAATGAGATACTAGTTGAAGTATTTATGCGTCTCTTATCGCTCTCAAATGCATTTGCAGACCCCGTTGAGAAGACACTCTTCTTATTTACTTGCCTCCCCACGAGAGCAGAGTTAAGTTACGAGGTCAGTTTTTAACATAGAGGGCGAAATAAAAACAATTGCCCAAAATGCAACACTGGCTTAGAGCAAAAATTTAAATTGCCTCCATCTAGACAAATTTCTCTTTCACTGACCAAGGACAGAAAAATAAAGTGCAGTAATAGAACAGTTACTACACTTTGCTCCTGACCAATTTATTTAACATAAACAAAAACTTTACAATGATTTACGCAATAAAATATAACAGGTCGAAATTTTTCCTTTCTGCTTAGACATGAAATCCGAATCGGGAGGCGGGGGTAAAAAATTGGAGGTCGGTGAACATGCAACTTTGCCTCTACTTTTTAGACTCATCCAACACCAGACACTCTCGCCAAAATACCGCAGTCATTCTATGGCTTTAATGGACTTAGATGATCCCCAATTTACAGAAAAGACAACAATTTTACGATGGTGAGTTTACTCCTAGCCAAAAATGAAATTTAAAAACTTTCCTCAATCTCGTTTTTTTTTTTTTCATTGCCTCCCCTCGAGGGCAGAGTTAGACATAAGGTCGGTTTTTAGTGTGGAGGGAAACCAGCTCCCCAAAAAAGGGGGACACTCTGGTCAGTAACAAAAATAAAAAAAAACTGCGTCATGAAGGATACTACACTTTGATCCTGGCCCGAAGGCCAAGTTCATTTCATGTTCCATCAATAAATGCTAAATATCTATTTCTCTACTATTGTATAAAAGGAGCTGTGTTAGTATGTTTGTTTTTGTGTTTGTTTGTTTGTGTGTTTGTTTATGCGAATGTGTGTGTGTGTGAGTATGTGTTTATGCGAGTGTGTGTGAGTGTATGTGTGTGTGTATATGTGAGTGTGTGTTTGTGAGTGTACGTGTGTGTCTATGCGAGTGTGTGGGTGAGTGTGTGTGTGTTTATGCGAGTATGTGCGTGAGTGTATGTGTTTGTTTATGCGAGTGTGTGTGTGTTTATGCGAGTGTGTGCATGTGTGTGTTTTTGTGAGTGTATGTGTGTGTTTATGCGAGTAGTGTATGTGTGAGTGTGTGTGTTTATACAAGTATGTGCGTGAGTGTATGTGTCTGTTTATGCGAGTGAGTGTGTGTGTGTGTGTTTATGCAAGTGTGTGTGAGTGTGTGAGAGAGAGTTTGTTCCCTATAAACTCAGAAACAGCTAGGCCGATTATTTTATTGATCTGTCTGTGGATGTTCTTACATAGGTATTATATTGAAATACGACTGATGAGTAATGAAAATCGATAATTCAAAAAAAATCCGATTAAAGAAAGTACAGTCCGAATTTGACCAAAGTTAACACTTTTATACAACCTAACATCACAAGTGCACGTGAGAAGTTTTATCACCACACAAGCAGAAAGGCCCACCTTATAAAATCGACTGTGCATTCTTTTATATGACAGGGGCACGTTCGAAATGAATGCTTCCTTTTTAAAGCACAAGTGAACCATGATATTTGAAGTTTGTATGTTTAAATTTGATTCAAGCGATTATGTAAAAATAATTTCATAAAATCAACAGTAGGTTCTTTTATACGACAGGATCGCGTTCGAACTGAATGTTTCTGTTTAGAGCACAATTGAAGCATGATACTTGAGTTTTGTATTTTAAACTTGAATTCAAGCCAGTATATATAAAAATAATTTTATAGAATTAACAATAGATTCTCTACAGTGCAATGAAGACTATAACATATTGTGGATTAAGTCACTGCAGGAAAGCATGTTAAGCTTTCGATGCACCGCAATAGGTCCCCAACTAGAGCAGGCAATCAATCGATTTGATTTTAAAAAAAAAATGAGCGATTCCATCTATTATACCTCCATCTATTTTACCTCCATCTATTATTCCTCCAGTTTTTCTTTATTTCCATCAATTATGCCTCCATATCTTGAGAGAGGGCTGCGATTAATGGACGCCATTATGGACTATTGAATCAGCTATGCCACATCAAAATTCTGTCATATCTACTATGTCTAACTATGCACTAATACTATTGCGAAAGGTATTAACCCCTACTCCCTTCAAGGGTAAAATAGTAACTTGCTTTCAACTGAATCTTATGCAATCTTTTGCAAAAATGTATAGTTTCCGCTTTAAATGACTCAAATCGAGTTGATGTAAAGCAAATAAAGTTCCTGCCATAATAATGCCAGCCTGTTTGCCTTGACCTTTGATGACCCTCACTGACCTTCTGACCTTTTTCTCTATCTTCATCCCATCCATAGTCTGCCTTATGTCTTCCTATATTTCAAACTGCTCTCTCTCTCTCTTCCCATTTTCTCTCCCTCCCTCTTCCTTGCTCTTCATTTTCTCCCCAGATCTTTTCTCTCTTTCCCTTCCCCTGCTCTCTTCCCTGGATCTTTTTCTTCCTCTTCTCCCAGCCACTCTCTCTCTCTCCTCCTCACTCTCCTCTCTCTCCAAATCATATCTAATTAATTTAATCCCTCCTCCCCCCCTCTAAAAAAAACTCTTTCCTGTTTTCCTACCTCCTCCCCCAACAATGTTATTTTATCAAAATATTAATTATTTTTGATTGCTTAAATGTTTTTTTATGTCCATACCCTCCCCCCCTCTTCCCGGATTTCGTCTTCCTCTTCCATACCCCCTCTCTCTCTCCAGATCTTTTCTTTATTTTCAGATCTGCTCTCTCTTTCTTTCCCCTTCTCTTCCCGGATCTTCTTCTTCTTCCTCTTTTCTCCTCTACCTCCCTAATATCTAATCAATTTAACCCTCCCCCCCCCCAAAAAAAAAATTATTTCCTGTTTTCTTACCCCCACCCTTCACCCAACAGTGTTTCTTCTTCTATCAATATATTCATTATTTTTTATTGCTTAAAATTTTTTTTGGGGGGGGGGCAATGTTCAGTTCTCCCCCATTCTCATCGCCTGGAAACTTCTAAAACTGATATAGTTAGGCATACAGATCATTTTCCATTCTCTCCATTCTTTTTTCGTTTCTTAATTCCACCATATATTTTGGGAATCAAATTAACCTGTTATTACAAATGTTAATACCGGAACACTGTTGAGCCAAAAAGAAAACAACAAAAAAAAAAAAAACTGTTTTTAAATTTTTTTTTTTTTTGCATTTTAAATTATTAAATAAATAAAAGAAATCACAGACGATTAATAAAAATCGTTTAAAACTGTTTCTATATTTTTTTGCCAATTATTAATCATTTAATAAAAAATGTATACCCTACTTTGGGGTAATTGCATCAACTAAAAAAAAGAAGTCCTCTTTATATGCGTGGTTGCCAAAAGAGCACTTTGGTGCAATTACCCTGGACTTGATGCAATTACCACAAAGTACGGTATATATACTTTTATCTGGTGAATTTTTTCCATCCTTGAATCAAATAATATCAAATAAATGGTTAAAGTTAATATATTATTTATATAAAATAAAATACGCATCAAGTGCGCTTGAAAGCCAAATCATAATGTAATATTAGGAAATTAAACAAATATTTTACTTGTTTGAAATTCATCACAAATATTTTTCAGAGGTATACTCCATCTTCTGTTTTTTTTTTCTTATTTTCCTTTTCTTCTTCCTTGCCATGCTGTAAATTTAGAGCCTTGCATTGTATCTGGCGGTGGTATTTTGAAATGTTTGAAGGTAACGTAAGAATAACGTCAAGAATGAGAGTTCAATAGAAACGTTGTTTTAATTTGAATAGAATAAAATTCACATGGAGAAAGAAGTCTGTATAGAGCCGTGCATATTTTATTCAAATTAAAACAACGTTTCTATTGAACTCTCATATTATTTTAGTTAATCGATTACATTTCTAGACAGACTAATTACGATTAGTATTACAAGGCTTCCTTCAGTCTTGACAGACTAAGGATACCCATGGTAAGGGTGCCTGCACATGAAATTTTTGTGGCAAGAGTTGGGCAATCTCCAGCCCCACCTCCTCTGAGTCGACATTGTTGAATACCAGTGGCAAGTGGACGTTCAGGACAACTGGATACAAATGCCGAGACAAGCGGAAAGCACACACAGTGCCTAGAATTCCCAAATGGTCACCCATCTCGTACTGGCTAGGTTCAATGTTGCTTAACCTCTGTGATCTGGCGAGAACCGGTGTGTCAACGTGATTATGCCATATATAAGATTAGTAGTAATAAAAATAGAAACAGCAGGGTTTGTTTTACAATCCACAGAGATTAAAAAAAGGTGGTAAAAAATATAACAAATGTTATGTAAGATAAGTTACTCTTCTACCTATCTGGAAAAGTTTTTGGTGTTTTTACACACTATAAAACGTTTATATAATTTAATTAATTGGAATGCTTATTAAGATGAGTATTATTTAATGATTTATTTTTTAGACGACAACTATGGAAGGCAGTAATTGCTGAGAATGCAGTTAGGAGATACGGAGTTCCTATCCCGTCGCGGTAACCACTTGACAAAGGCCAGAGGAATAGTTGGCGAAAACGTCACGAAACAACAACTAATAAAGACGAGGAAAATAGTCCGCGATAAATAAACAAAACGCATATGATCTTAAATAAGACAGATATGAGACAGTTAAAAAAGAACCAACTTTAATGTAAAAATGTATATTTGCGCATGCGTACAAGGACACTTTAAGTCGACTTACGCCTGCCAAGTGGTAGCTATTTTAATAGGCTCAGAAAAGAATGATCCATAAAAAAAATGTAATCATTTGATCTGCCTAGTGCCACTCTGTGACCTTGTGTTTCGGTGGAGATGCAGTTTGAAAAAAAAAAAATGGAGAATGATATAAGAAGTTTTAGGAATTAGATTAAGAAAATTTGGGCATTATTAATTCATCAATTTTCCTTTCGTTTGTTAAATGATCCTAGATTCTTCCATTTTCTTTTACATGGAAGTCACCATTATCAAGGCCCGGAGGCTACTTGGGGATAAGGTTTTTTTTTGTTTTTTTTTTACGGCTCATGCAATTCAGTGACATATTTGATCCTTCTTTCTATGTTCTTTCTCTAAACATTTTACCTTCATTCTTGTAGATGTTTTGTCGTTTTTTGTTTGTTTTAACGAGTTGACCTCTCATCCTCCCGTTTTACAGCGTTATTTAATTTATGACGGAAATGATGACCTCCTCCAAAAGTTCAACAAATTTTAGAAAGATTTGAAAAAAAACCAAAAAAAAAACCAGAAAACTATATGCTTTGAAATGAAGTAAAAAAAACATACAATCCCAATTTTTTTAAGAATAAAAAGACAATGTTTTCATTTTTTTTAATGTTTATATATGATTTTTTTAAAACATCCTCAACCACAACCCATTCCAAATTTAAAAAAAGAAAAATGGACGAAATAAAAAACCAAAAAAAATATAAATAAATTAATTAAAGTGAAAAAAATAATTTTTTTAATGGAAAAAAAAAAAATTATATATAAATATTTCCCTCCCCCACCTCTCAAAATAACCCCACACAGTCTTTTAAAGTGAAAATAAAAGAGAAAAATGTATTTTTTTTCTATAAGGGGGAAAAAAATTTAATTGTGGTTCCAAACATTTTTATTATTATTATTTTTTTTAATTTATTTTTTATTTTTTTCTAATTTCTCAGTAAAATGCTTCAAGTCTGCTGAAAAAAATTGGTATATGCTTTGGATAAAAAATAAAAAATGAAACAAAAAACAGTCAACAAAAATATTAAAATGAACTTTATAAATCAACAACAACAATCAAAAAGAATACATATATATATATATATATATATATACACACACACACACACACACACACACGCAATAAAACGTATTACAATGATTGAAGTTAAATAAAAGTCTTTGTTTTTCTTTGAATGTGTGGTGATCAATGGTTGTAGTAGAAAGAGTCGACAATAAGCAAAATCTCACCCCTTCATTATTGATGTCCCTAGATGCCGGAAAGCATTCTACTCTTCCTTCTTCCCTTTAACTGTTAGACTTTGGAATTTTTTCCTTGTTTCCTGCTTCACTGACTGCATTAATCTGCAGATATTTAAATGTAATGTGAACAAACATCTCGCTGTTCGACTCTCCGCAGTCCCCCGTTAGACACGATCCCAAATAGTAATGTTACATTCCAAGTGGCAACATCGTTCGTTTGGAGTGAAAGAGTAAAAAAAAAGAAAAGAAAAAATCAATGTTTTTGTGGTACTTAGAAGCATTTGGGCACACAAGAATTACCCTCTCTTTTTTCACATAGGAGTCACCACTTATCCAGGCCTGGAGGCCACTCGAGGATAAGGATTATTACGTGTACAGTAATCAACGGGATAATATTGTAGTTATCGTTAGTAATGGAGATTTGATGAATTGGATTACTTAAGGGGCGGTTCATCAGGAATTTGTTTATGTTGGACTTGAAGACATCCAAGTTGTAGTCAGGTGGGAAACAGGCAAACGGAACAGAGTTCCACAGGCGGGCACTTCTGAGAAAGAAGCTTTGTTCGTGGAATCTACGTTTGGATTTTGGCACAGTTAAAGAGTGGGGAAAATTATTGCCAGTGGTTTCAGCTAGATGGGTGTTTTTTGCGAAAGATTGGCGATGGGGGGGACCAGAGATTGAAGCTCAGACGAGCTTGAAACATTTCTTCTGTGGGAGAGAGGTTGCAGGGAAGAGAAAAGGGCATCCCCCACTAAGATATGAAGTCTATTTTGAACTCTGTCAAGGTAGGATAAGCTGTTTTTAGCAGTTCCTTCCCAGATGTGGCAGCAGTACTCCATCCTTAGTCGTACTTGGCTTTTACATAGAGAATTGCATCAGTAGTGAGATATCTACTTTTCCCAGAGACCTTGGCAACAGATTTGATGTATGTGCTCCATTTAAGATCAGGAGTAAAGGTCAAGCCCAGAAGCTTGTCAAAACATGAAGCCTCCCCAAGACGAGAGACATCCATTTCAATTGATGCCAGATGGGGATCAGAGCGTTGATGATGTAAAGAAAGAAGCTTGGTATTAGATGCATTAAAAGTAGCCAGCCACCTCTTCCCCCACTGCAGCACGCACTCAAGGTCAGAGGAGAGAGAATCAGAGAGAACTTTCTCATTTACGGCCTTTAGATCGTAGTTTTATCAGCCTTTAGATCGTAGTTTTATCAGCATAGATGCCAACGAATGATCTAAGTATGTGTTTTGGCAGATCATTGATGTAGATGAGGAAGAGAGTTGGGCCCAGGATGGACCCTTGAGGGACTTTGTGCCCATCCACCACTACTTTTATGAGCCTATCAGAGAGAAATGATTTACTAATTGGGAAAACATTTCCAGTTATAGTGTAGCTGGAGATCTTGTGATGTAGGCAATCATATATTGAGAAAGAATAATGAATTTATGTACAAGAAGTGCAAGACAATGGAATCAAATCATAATTGAGATGTGGATAAAGTATATCTGTTTACGGCATATCAACACTTTTTGAGTTATTTAATGCTGAATCCAGTTATTTCGGAAATAGTATTCATGTTGCATCCAGTTATTTTGGAAATAGTTTTCTTGTTGCATTCAGTTTTTTTTTTATACTATTCATGTTGCATTCAGTTATTTTGGAAATAGTTTTCTTGTTGCATTCATTTTTTTTTTATACTATTCATGTTGTATCCAGTTATTTTGGAAATAGTTTTCTTGTTGCATTCAGTTATTTTGGAAATAGCATTCATGTTGCATCCACTGAAAGTCCCAAATTGTCACCCATTTAGTACTGACCAGGTTCAACGTTGCTTAACTTCGGTGATCCAGCGGGAATCGGTGTATCAACGTGATTATGCCGTATGTAGAAGTAATGATACACAGAAAGTCACCGATTTATGAGATTCGTAAATATATAGATTTATTTAGAGGAAAAAAATGAGCATGTGCAGTGCGTGTGTGCTGGTCGATGATGCGTGTAGGAGTTCTTGTGATGCATTGTCTAGCATAAGGTGCAGAGCTGTGGGATGTGCGGGCGTCTTGTTCAATGTCCAGCGATCAAGATAAAGAATGGAAGTGACGTATCCAATTTTTTTTTTTACATAGGCATCACCACTTATCAAGGCCAAGAGGCCACTCGAGGATAAGGGTTCAAGAGTGTACAGTAGAAATTGGACAATATGGCAACTGTTGATGAACACATAACTTGGTTTGTTCCTTTCTATTTCTCTCTCTCTCTATATATATATCTATTTCTCTCTCTCTATATATATATATATCTATATCTCTCTCTCTATATATATATATATATATCTATTCTCTCTCTCTCTCTCTATATATATATATATCTATTTCTCTCTCTCTCTATATATATATATATATCTATTTCTCTCTCTCTCTATATATATATATATATCTATTTCTCTCTCTCTCTCTATATATATATATATATCTATTTCTCTCTCTCTCTCTCTATATATATATATCTATTTCTCTCTCTCTATATATATATATATATCTATTTCTCTCTCTCTCTCTCTATATATATATATCTATTTCTCTCTCTCTCTCTCTATATATATATATCTATTTCTCTCTCTCTCTCTATATATATATATATCTATTTCTCTCTCTCTCTATATATATATATATATATCTATTTCTCTCTCTCTCTCTATATATATATATATCTATTTCTCTCTCTCTCTCTCTATATATATATATATCTATTTCTCTCTCTCTCTCTATATATATATATATCTATTTCTCTCTCTCTCTCTATATATATATATATCTATTTCTCTCTCTCTCTCTCTCTATATATATATATATCTATTTCTCTCTCTCTCTCTCTCTCTATATATATATATATCTATTTCCCTCTCTCTCTCTCTCTCTATATATATATATCTATTTCCCTCTCTCTCTCTCTCTCTATATATATATATATATATTTCTCTCTCTATATATATATATATATATATATATCTATTTCTCTCTCTCTCTCTCTATATATATATATATATCTATTTCTCTCTCTCTCTCTCTATATATATATATATCTATTTCTCTCTCTCTCTATATATATATCTATTTCTCTCTCTATATATATATATATCTATTTCTCTCTCTCTCTCTCTCTCTCTATTATATATAATTATCACCATAATTATTTTTTTAAATACCTATGGACACTAGTGTTTCATCCTTTCGGGAATTATCAGTGCAGGGTGTCACTATCACTGCAGCTCGAGAGATTCGAACCCAGCAACGAAGCCGTTTCTGACTCCGTTAGCAAGGAACAAACCCGCAGAGCCACCGTTAACCACGAGAAATACAGTTTTTGGGGTTTTTTTTTTTACACAGGCATCACCACTTATGAAGGCCAAGAGGCCACTCGAGGATAAGGGTTAAAGAGTGTACAGTAGAAATTGGACAATATAGTAATCGTTAGTAATGGAAATTCGGTAAATTTGTTAACTCGTATGGAATGACTCATCAAAAACTTGTTTACGTTAGACTTGAAGACAACCACAGTGTAGCCAGCTGGAAAGCAGGAAAATGGAAGACAATTCCACAAGCGTGCAGACAATAAAGATAATTAGTGTTACTGTTAAGTGTTGAGACATTATGTTGAACAAAGATGGCGGCATAGTTCAGATCAGATCCTGAGTGTAATTTGCAGTAACCAAGATGGCGGCCAAGAATCAAATGCGGTCCGTGATGGAGTTAACGGCGAACTGACTGAATCCAAAATTCGACAATTTTTATATTAACTTTGGAAGATTTCATTGGTTGGTTTAGCACAGCCGGTGGTTATAAAAATGATTGACGAATTCATTGGTCTCATGCCCCCACCAGGAGTCAAAAACAGTTTACAGTAAGCTTAAGGGTTCAGTCTTGTGTCTGCATTTTCATTCCCACAAGGGAAAAGTGTTACAGTATTAATGTTTGGTACATTTTAAGTTAGGAAACCAGTCAGGAAGTGGGATGGGGGGAGACAGAAAGGGGAATTAGGAAGAGGGAAAAGGTGGGTTGTTTTTGGTTTTGCAGAACATGATGAAGTTTTTCAAAAGGAAATAGAAAAACAAAAAGCATCAATGTTTGGTGCATTTTGTCTCATGAAGCCAATAAAGTATATCTGGATGGCGAAGCTATTGAGGTTGTTGCAGTGGTCGTGTAAGGGTTTGGAAGAAAGACACAAAATACATTGAATACAAAAGCAGAGACAACAAATTGTGGGTATACGTCAGTCCGACTGCCAAAGGTGCATTAGACAATATAGTAACCATTAGCAATGGAGATTCGGTAAATTTGTTTACTTATATGGAACGGCTCCTCAAAAACTTGTTTACATTAAACTTGAAGACAACCATATTGTAGTCAGCTGGAAAGCAGAAAAACGGAAGACCATTCCACAGGCGTGTAGTTTTAAGAAAGAAGCTTTGCTCATGGAATCTACGTTTAGGTTTAGGCACAGATAAACAGTGGGGGGGAATTAGTGATAGTGTTTTCTGCTGGACGGGTGTTTCTTGTGAAAGTTTGGCGAGGGGGAACAATAGATTGGAGAAAATATTTTTGAATGATGAAGTTTTTTTTTCTGATGATATCAGTGGAGCACAGTCATTACAAACCAGCAGAGTGTTACCATTGTTCACCAAGGGAAGATTCTATTGAACATGAGCACGCAGAAGTGAAACCTAGCCAGTGAGAGTTGTAGATAGGTGTTGCTTGGGGAGAAATAATGACAATAATATGAGGAACAGTCTTGATGTCCATCTTGGTCATGACAACCTCTTTCTTTCTGGTCTGTGAATGTTAACCCTAGAATCTTGAGGGAAATACTTTCAGGCAGTTTATCATTAGTCATGGCATTCAGTATTTGAGAAAGTTTCTTGTAATTATTAAACGAAATGAGCTTAGTCTTGGCAGCATTAAACATTACCAACCAGTTATGGCCCCATTAAAAGAAATAAGCTTGTGAAAGTTTGGCGAGGGGGAACAATAGATTGGAGAAAATATCATCAGCAAATATACCTATCTCAGAGACAATTTTATCAGGGAAGTCGTTTATGAAAATCAGGAATAATAAAGGGCCAAGGATTGACCCCTGTGGCACACCCACATTTATATCATTGTTGTTTTGATGTATGTTACAAGATGAGATCTTGCCCTGATACGAGAAACGGAAGCTTTTGTCATCTCGAGCGCAAAGAAAAGGGGATTTTGAACATCTGCGGGTATAACGCGTCATTTCCACAACGTCACGATCAGACAAGCCGCGCCTATACCCCGCGTCACTGAACAACCACATCTTAACAGACGAGCCGTCTCTACACCCTGCTCTTGCCTCTAGATGGCCCTTACCACTTAACAAGACTTTATCGTGGCTATTATAGATGCCGGGGAAGGATTCAAACAATACCTCATCTGATTTGTGGTAAATTAATTTTTTTTTCTTTTAAAGTATGCATTACTTCGAGCTAAAGTTAATACATAATCCTACAGGTATTACTTCTTAACCAGCTTTTCAAACGAGTTAAAAATAACCAGACATTTTCAATTTGATAAAAGTTCCATTAAAGAATATAGGGTGGTCGAACATTCTGGCATGGGGGTGAGGAGGGGATGATAAGGCCAAGACAAGTCAACGTGTATTCAATTGAAAATTTCTAAGTCCAAACAAGAGGGGATGTAGGTATAGGTAGATGAGAATCCTATAGACTAAGTCAAGTCAATGTGTATTCAATTGAAAATTTCTAAATCCAAACAAGAGGGAAGTAGTTATAGGTAGATGAGAATTCTATAGACCAAGTCAAGTAAACGTGTATTCAATTGAAAATTTATAAGTCCAAACAAGAGGGGACGTTGGTATAGGTAAATGAGAATCATATAGACCAAGTCAAGTAAACGTGTATTCAATTGAAAATTTCCAAGTCCAAACAAGAGGGGACGTATGTATAGGTAAATGAGAATCCTATAAACCAAGTCATCTCAGGTTGTATTCAATTGAAAATTTCTAAGTCCAAACAAGAGGGGACGTAGGTATAGGAAGATGAGAATCCTATAGACCAAGTCATCTCAGGTTGTATTCAATTGAAAATTTCTAAGCCCAAACAAGAGGGGATGTAGGTATAGGAAGATGAGAATTCTATAGACCAAGTCAAGTAAACGTGTATTCAATTGAAAATTTCTAAGTCCAAACAAGAGGGGACGTAGGTATAGGTAAATGAGAATCCTATAGACCAAGTCATCTCAACGTGTATTCAATTGAAAATTTCTGAGTCCAAACAAGAGGGGATGTGGATATAGGTAGATGAGAATCCTATAGACCAATGCAAGTCAACGTGTATTCAATTGAAAATTTCTAAGTCCAAACAAGAGGGGACGTAGGTATAGGTAAATGAGAATCCTATAGACCAAGTCAAGTCAACGTGCATTCAATTGAAAATTTCTAAGTCCAAACAAGAGGGGATGTGGATATAGGTAGATGAGAATCCTATAGACCAATGCAAGTCAACGTGCATTCAATTGAAAATTTCTAAGTCCAAACAAGAGGGGACGAAGGTATAGGTAAATGAGAATCCTATAGACCAAGTCATCTCAACGTGTATTCAATTGAAAATTTCTAAGTCCAAACAAGAGGGGACGTAGGTATAGGTAAATGAGAATCCTATAGACCAAGTCAAGTCAACGTGCATTCAATTGAAAATTTCTAAGTCCAAACAAGAGGGGACGTAGGTATAGGTAAATGAGAATCCTATAGACCGAGTCAAGTCAACGTGTATTCAGTTACAAATTTCTAAGTCCAAACAAGAGGGGACGTAGGTATAGGAAGATGAGAATCCTATAGACCAAGTCAAGTCAACGTGTATTCAATTGAAAATTTCTAAGTCCAAACAAGAGGGGACGTAGGTATAGGTAAATGAGAATCCTATAGACCAAGTCATCTCAACGTGTATTCAATTGAAAATTTCTAAGTCCAAACAAGAGGGGACGTAGGTATAGGTAAATGAGAATCCTATAGACCAAGTCAAGTCAACGTGCATTCAATTGAAAATTTCTAAGTCCAAACAAGAGGGGACGTAGGTATAGGTAAATGAGAATCCTATAGACCAAGGCAAGTCAACGTGCATTCAATTGAAAATTTCTAAGTCCAAACAAGAGGGGACGTAGGTATAGGTAAATGAGAATCCTATAGACCAAGTCAAGTCAACGTGTATTCAATTGAAAATTTCTAAGTCCAAACAAGAGGGGACGTAGGTATAGGAAGATGAGAATCCTATAGACCAAGTCAAGTAAACGTGTATTCAATTGAAAATTTCTAAGTCCAAACAAGAGGGGACGTAGGTATAGGTAAATGAGAATCCTATAGACCAAGTCATCTCAACGTGTATTCAATTGAAAATTTCTAAGTCCAAACAAGAGGGGACGTAGGTATAGGTAAATGAGAATCCTATAGACCAAGTAATCTCAACGTGTATTCAATTGAAAATTTCTAAGTCCAAACAAGAGGGGACGTAGGTATAGGTAAATGAGAATCCTATAGACCAAGTCAAGTCAACGTGCATTCAATTGAAAATTTCTAAGTCCAAACAAGAGGGGACGTAGGTATAGGTAAATGAGAATCCTATAGACCAAGTCATCTCAACGTGTATTCAATTGAAAATTTCTAAGTCCAAACAAGAGGGGACGTAGGTATAGGTAAATGAGAATCCTATAGACCAAGTCAAGTCAACGTGCATTCAATTGAAAATTTCTAAGTCCAAACAAGAGGGGACGTAGGTATAGGTAGATGAGAATCCTATAGACCAAGGCAAGTAAACGTGCATTCAATTGAAAATTTCTAAGTCCAAACAAGATGGGACGTAGGTATAGGTAAATGAGAATCCTATAGACCAATGCAAGTCAACGTGTATTCAATTGAAAATTTCTAAGTCCAAACAAGAGGGGACGAAGGTATAGGTAAATGAGAATCCTATAGACCAAGTCATCTCAACGTGTATTCAATTGAAAATTTCTAAGTCCAAACAAGAGGGGACGTAGGTATAGGTAAATGAGAATCCTATAGACCGAGTCAAGTCAACGTGTATTCAGTTACAAATTTCTAAGTCCAAACAAGAGGGGATGTGGATATAGGAAGATGAGAATCCTATAGACCAATGCAAGTCACCGTGTATTCAATTGAAAATTTCTAAGTCCAAACAAGAGGGGACGTAGGTATAGGTAAATGAGAATCCTATAGACCAATGCAAGTCAACGTGTATTCAATTGAAAATTTCTAAGTCCAAACAAGAGGGGACGTAGGTATAGGTAAATGAGAATCCTATAGACCAATGCAAGTCACCGTGTATTCAATTGAAAATTTCTAAGTCCAAACAAGAGGGGACGTAGGTATAGGTAAATGAGAATCCTATAGACCAATGCAAGTCACCGTGTATTCAATTGAAAATTTCTAAGTCCAAACAAGAGGGGACGTAGGTATAGGTAAATGAGAATCCTATAGACCAATGCAAGTCAACGTGTATTCAATTGAAAATTTCTAAGTTCAAACAAGATGGGACGAAGGTATAGGTAAATGAGAATCCTATAGACCAAGTCATCTCAACGTGTATTCAATTGAAAATTTCTAAGTCCAAACAAGAGGGGACGTAGGTATAGGTAAATGAGAATCCTATAGACCGAGTCAAGTCAACGTGTATTCAATTGAAAATTTCTAAGTCCCAACAAGAGGGGACGTAGGTATAGGTAAATGAGAATCCTATAGACCAATGCAAGTCACCGTGTATTCAATTGAAAATTTCTAAGTCCAAACAAGAGGGGACGTAGGTATAGGTAAATGAGAATCTTATAGACCAAGTCATCTCAGCGTGTATTCAATTGAAAATTTCTAAGTCCAAACAAGAGGGAACGTAGGTATAGGTAAATGAGAATCCTATAGACCAAGTCAAGTCAACGTGTATTCAATTGAAAATTTCTAAGTCCAAACAAGAGGGGACGTAGGTATAGGTAAATGAGAATCCTATAGACCAAGTCAAGTCAACGTGTATTCAATTGAAAATTTCTAAGTTCAAACAAGAGGGGACGTAGGTATAGGTAGATGAGAATCCTATAGACCAAGTCAAGTCAACGTGTATTCAATTGAAAATTTCTAAGTCCAAACAAGATGGGACGTAGGTATAGGTAAATGAGAATCCTATAGACCAAGTCAAGTCAACGTGTATTCAATTGAAAATTTCTAAGTTCAAACAAGAGGGGACGTAGGTATAGTTAAAGTAGAATCCTATAGACCAAGTCAAGTCAACGTGTATTCAATTGAAAATTTCTAAGTTCAAACAAGAGGGGACGTAGGTATAGTTAAAGTAGAATCCTATAGACCAAGTCAAGTCAACGTGTATTCAATTGAAAATTTCTAAGTTCAAACAAGAGGGGACGTAGGTATAGTTAAAGTAGAATCCTATAGACCAAGTCAAGTCAACGTGTATTCAATTGAAAATTTCTAAGTTCAAACAAGAGGGGACGTAGGTATAGTTAAAGTAGAATCCTATAGACCAAGTCAAGTCAACGTGTATTCAATTGAAAATTTCTAAGTCCAAACAAGAGGGGACGAAGGTATAGGTAAATGAGAATCCTATAGACCAAGTCATCTCAACGTGTATTCAATTGAAAATTTCTAAGTCCAAACAAGAGGGGACGAAGATATAGGTAAATGAGAATCCTATAGACCAAGGCAAGTCAACGTGTATTCAATTGAAAATTTCTAAGTGTAAACAAGAGGGGACGTAGGTATAGGTAAATGAGAATCCTATAGACCAAGTCAAGTCAACGTGTATTCAATTACAAATTTCTAAGTCCAAACAAGAGGGGACGTAGGTATAGGAAGATGAGAATCCTATAGACCAAGGCAAGTCAACGTGTATTCAATTGAAAATTTCTAAGTCCAAACAATAGGGGACGTAGGTATAGGTAAATGAGAATCCTATAGACCAATGCAAGTCAACGTGTATTCAATTGAAAATTTCTAAGTCCAAACAAGAGGGAACGTAGGTATAGGTAAATGAGAATCCTATAGACCAAGTCAAGTCAACGTGTATTCAATTGAAAATTTCTAAGTCCAAACAAGATGGGACGTAGGTATAGTTAAAGTAGAATCCTATAGACCAAGTCAAGTCAACGTGTATTCAATTGAAAATTTCTAAGTTCAAACAAGAGGGGACGTAGGTATAGGTAGATGAGAATCCTATAGACCAAGTCAAGTCAACGTGTATTCAATTGAAAATTTCTAAGTCCAAACAAGATGGGACGTAGGTATAGGTAAATGAGAATCCTATAGACCAAGTCAAGTCAACGTGTATTCAATTGAAAATTTCTAAGTTCAAACAAGAGGGGACGTAGGTATAGTTAAAGTAGAATCCTATAGACCAAGTCAAGTCAACGTGTATTCAATTGAAAATTTCTAAGTTCAAACAAGAGGGGACGTAGGTATAGTTAAAGTAGAATCCTATAGACCAAGTCAAGTCAACGTGTATTCAATTGAAAATTTCTAAGTCGAAACCAGAGGGGACGTAGGTATAGGTAAATGAGAATCCTATAGACCAAGTCATCTCAACGTGTATTCAATTGAAAATTTCTAAGTCCAAACAAGAGGGGACGAAGATATAGGTAAATGAGAATCCTATAGACCAAGGCAAGTCAACGTGTATTCAATTGAAAATTTCTAAGTGTAAACAAGAGGGGACGTAGGTATAGGTAAATGAGAATCCTATAGACCAAGTCAAGTCAACGTGTATTCAATTGAAAATTTCTAAGTCCAAACAAGAGGGGACGTAGGTATAGGAAGATGAGAATCCTATAGACCAAGGCAAGTCAACGTGTATTCAATTGAAAATTTCTAAGTCCAAACAAGAGAGGACGAAGGTAAATTTAAATGAGAATCCTATAGACCAAGTCAAGTAAACGTGTATTCAATTGAAAATTTCTAAGTCCAAACAATAGGGGACGTAGGTATAGGTAAATGAGAATCCTATAGACCAATGCAAGTCAACGTGTATTCAATTGAAAATTTCTAAGTCCAAACAAGAGGGAACGTAGGTATAGGTAAATGAGAATCCTATAGACCAATGCAAGTCAACGTGTATTCAATTGAAAATTTCTAAGTCCAAACAAGAGGGGACGTAGGTATAGGTAAATGAGAATCTTATAGACCAATGCAAGTCAACGTGTATTCAATTGAAAATTTCTAAGTCCAAACAAGATGGGACGTAGGTATAGTTAAAGTAGAATCCTATAGACCAAGTCAAGTCAACGTGTATTCAATTGAAAATTTCTAAGTCCAAACAAGAGGGGACGTAGGTATAGGTAAATGAGAATCTTATAGACCAATGCAAGTCAACGTGTATTCAATTGAAAATTTCTAAGTCCAAACAAGAGGGGACGTAGGTATAGGTAAATGAGAATCCTATAGACCAAGTCAAGTCAACGTGTATTCAATTGAAAATTTCTAAGTCCAAACAAGATGGGACGTAGGTATAGTTAAAGTAGAATCCTATAGACCAAGTCAAGTCAACGTGTATTCAATTGAAAATTTCTAAGTCCAAACAAGAGGGAACGTAGGTATAGGTAAATGAGAATCCTATAGACCAAGTCAAGTCAACGTGCATTCAATTGAAAATTTCTAAGTCCAAACAAGAGGGGACGTAGGTATAGGTAAATGAGAATCCTATAGACCAAGGCAAGTCAACGTGCATTCAATTGAAAATTTCTAAGTCCAAACAAGAGGGGACGTAGGTATAGGTAAATGAGAATCCTATAGACCAAGTCAAGTCAACGTGTATTCAATTGAAAATTTCTAAGTCCAAACAAGAGGGGACGTAGGTATAGGTAAATGAGAATCCTATAGACCAAGTCATCTCAACGTGTATTCAATTGAAAATTTCTAAGTCCAAACAAGAGGGGACGTAGGTATAGGTAAATGAGAATCCTATAGACCAAGTCAAGTCAACGTGCATTCAATTGAAAATTTCTAAGTCCAAACAAGAGGGGACGTAGGTATAGGTAAATGAGAATCTTATAGACCAATGCAAGTCAACGTGTATTCAATTGAAAATTTCTAAGTCCAAACAAGAGGGGACGTAGGTATAGGTAAATGAGAATCCTATAGACCAAGTCAAGTCAACGTGTATTCAATTGAAAATTTCTAAGTCCAAACAAGATGGGACGTAGGTATAGTTAAAGTAGAATCCTATAGACCAAGTCAAGTCAACGTGTATTCAATTGAAAATTTCTAAGTCCAAACAAGAGGGAACGTAGGTATAGGTAAATGAGAATCCTATAGACCAAGTCAAGTCAACGTGCATTCAATTGAAAATTTCTAAGTCCAAACAAGAGGGGACGTAGGTATAGGTAGATGAGAATCCTATAGACCAAGGCAAGTCAACGTGCATTCAATTGAAAATTTCTAAGTCCAAACAAGAGGGGACGTAGGTATAGGTAAATGAGAATCCTATAGACCAAGTCAAGTCAACGTGTATTCAATTGAAAATTTCTAAGTCCAAACAAGAGGGGACGTAGGTATAGGTAAATGAGAATCCTATAGACCAAGTCATCTCAACGTGTATTCAATTGAAAATTTCTAAGTCCAAACAAGAGGGGACGTAGGTATAGGTAAATGAGAATCCTATAGACCAAGTCATCTCAACGTGTATTCAATTGAAAATTTCTAAGTCCAAACAAGAGGGGACGTAGGTATAGGTAAATGAGAATCCTATAGACCAAGTCAAGTCAACGTGCATTCAATTGAAAATTTCTAAGTCCAAACAAGAGGGGACGTAGGTATAGGTAAATGAGAATCCTATAGACCAAGTCATCTCAACGTGTATTCAATTGAAAATTTCTAAGTCCAAACAAGAGGGGACGTAGGTATAGGTAAATGAGAATCCTATAGACCAAGTCATCTCAACGTGTATTCAATTGAAAATTTCTAAGTCCAAACAAGAGGGGACGAAGGTATAGGTAAATGAGAATCCTATAGACCAAGTCATCTCAACGTGTATTCAATTGAAAATTTCTAAGTCCAAACAAGAGGGGACGTAGGTATAGGTAAATGAGAATCCTATAGACCGAGTCAAGTCAACGTGTATTCAGTTACAAATTTCTAAGTCCAAACAAGAGGGGATGTGGATATAGGAAGATGAGAATCCTATAGACCAATGCAAGTCACCGTGTATTCAATTGAAAATTTCTAAGTCCAAACAAGAGGGGACGTAGGTATAGGTAAATGAGAATCCTATAGACCAAGTCATTTCAACGTGTATTCAATTGAAAATTTCTAAGTCCAAACAAGAGGGGACGTAGGTATAGGTAAATGAGAATCCTATAGACCAATGCAAGTCACCGTGTATTCAATTGAAAATTTCTAAGTCCAAACAAGAGGGGACGTAGGTATAGGTAAATGAGAATCCTATAGACCAATGCAAGTCACCGTGTATTCAATTGAAAATTTCTAAGTCCAAACAAGAGGGGACGTAGGTATAGGTAAATGAGAATCCTATAGACCAATGCAAGTCACCGTGTATTCAATTGAAAATTTCTAAGTCCAAACAAGAGGGGACGTAGGTATAGGTAAATGAGAATCCTATAGACCAATGCAAGTCAACGTGTATTCAATTGAAAATTTCTAAGTCCAAACAAGAGGGGACGTAGGTATAGGTAAATGAGAATCCTATAGACCAAGTCATCTCAACGTGTATTCAATTGAAAATTTCTAAGTCCAAACAAGAGGGGACGAAGGTATAGGTAAATGAGAATCCTATAGACCAAGTCAAGTCAACGTGCATTCAATTGAAAATTTCTAAGTCCAAACAAGAGGGGACGAAGGTATAGGTAAATGAGAATCCTATAGACCAAGTCATCTCAACGTGTATTCAATTGAAAATTTCTAAGTCCAAACAAGAGGGGACGTAGGTATAGGTAAATGAGAATCCTATAGACCGAGTCAAGTCAACGTGTATTCAGTTACAAATTTCTAAGTCCAAACAAGAGGGGATGTGGATATAGGAAGATGAGAATCCTATAGACCAATGCAAGTCACCGTGTATTCAATTGAAAATTTCTAAGTCCAAACAAGAGGGGACGTAGGTATAGGTAAATGAGAATCCTATAGACCAATGCAAGTCACCGTGTATTCAATTGAAAATTTCTAAGTCCAAACAAGAGGGGACGTAGGTATAGGTAAATGAGAATCCTATAGACCAATGCAAGGCAACGTGTATTCAATTGAAAATTTCTAAGTTCAAACAAGAGGGGACGAAGGTATAGGTAAATGAGAATCCTATAGACCAAGTCAAGTCAACGTGCATTCAATTGAAAATTTCTAAGTCCAAACAAGAGGGGACGAAGGTATAGGTAAATGAGAATCCTATAGACCAAGTCATCTCAGCGTGTATTCAATTGAAAATTTCTAAGTTCAAACAAGAGGGGACGAAGGTATAGGTAAATGAGAATCCTATAGACCAAGTCATCTCAACGTGTATTCAATTGAAAATTTCTAAGTCCAAACAAGAGGGGACGTAGGTATAGGTAAATGAGAATCCTATAGACCGAGTCAAGTCAACGTGTATTGAGTTACAAATTTCTAAGTCCAAACAAGAGGGGACGTAGGTATAGGAAGATGAGAATCCTATAGACCAAGTAAAGTCAACGTGTATTCAATTGAAAATTTCTAAGTCCAAACAAGAGGGGACGTAGGTATAGGTAAATGAGAATCCTATAGACCAAGTCATCTCAACGTGTATTCAATTGAAAATTTCTAAGTCCAAACAAGAGGGGACGTAGGTATAGGTAAATGAGAATCCTATAGACCAAGTCAAGTCAACGTGTATTCAATTGAAAATTTCTAAGTCCAAACAAGAGGGAACGTAGGTATAGGTAAATGAGAATCCTATAGACCGAGTCAAGTCAACGTGTATTCAGTTACAAATTTCTAAGTCCAAACAAGAGGGGATGTGGATATAGGTAAATGAGAATCCTATAGACCAAGTCAAGTCAACGTGCATTCAATTGAAAATTTCTAAGTCCAAACAAGAGGGGACGTAGGTATAGGTAAATGAGAATCCTATAGACCAAGGCAAGTCAACGTGCATTCAATTGAAAATTTCTAAGTCCAAACAAGAGGGGACGTAGGTATAGGTAAATGAGAATCCTATAGACCAAGTCAAGTCAACGTGTATTCAATTGAAAATTTCTAAGTCCAAACAAGAGGGGACGTAGGTATAGGTAAATGAGAATCCTATAGACCAAGTCATCTCAACGTGTATTCAATTGAAAATTTCTAAGTCCAAACAAGAGGGGACGTAGGTATAGGTAAATGAGAATCCTATAGACCAAGTCATCTCAACGTGTATTCAATTGAAAATTTCTAAGTCCAAACAAGAGGGGACGTAGGTATAGGTAAATGAGAATCCTATAGACCAAGTCAAGTCAACGTGCATTCAATTGAAAATTTCTAAGTCCAAACAAGAGGGGACGTAGGTATAGGTAAATGAGAATCCTATAGACCAAGTCATCTCAACGTGTATTCAATTGAAAATTTCTAAGTCCAAACAAGAGGGGACGTAGGTATAGGTAAATGAGAATCCTATAGACCAAGTCAAGTCAACGTGCATTCAATTGAAAATTTCTAAGTCCAAACAAGAGGGGACGTAGGTATAGGTAGATGAGAATCCTATAGACCAATGCAAGTCAACGTGTATTCAATTGAAAATTTCTAAGTCCAAACAAGAGGGGACGTAGGTATAGGTAAATGAGAATCCTATAGACCAATGCAAGTCAACGTGTATTCAATTGAAAATTTCTAAGTCCAAACAAGAGGGGACGAAGGTATAGGTAAATGAGAATCCTATAGACCAAGTCATCTCAACGTGTATTCAATTGAAAATTTCTAAGTCCAAACAAGAGGGGATGAAGGTATAGGTAAATGAGAATCCTATAGACCGAGTCAAGTCAACGTGTATTCAGTTACAAATTTCTAAGTCCAAACAAGAGGGGATGTGGATATAGGAAGATGAGAATCCTATAGACCAATGCAAGTCACCGTGTATTCAATTGAAAATTTCTAAGTCCAAACAAGAGGGGACGTAGGTATAGGTAAATGAGAATCCTATAGACCAATGCAAGTCAACGTGTATTCAATTGAAAATTTCTAAGTCCAAACAAGAGGGGACGTAGGTATAGGTAAATGAGAATCCTATAGACCAATGCAAGGCAACGTGTATTCAATTGAAAATTTCTAAGTTCAAACAAGAGGGGACGAAGGTATAGGTAAATGAGAATCCTATAGACCAAGTCAAGTCAACGTGCATTCAATTGAAAATTTCTAAGTCCAAACAAGAGGGGACGAAGGTATAGGTAAATGAGAATCCTATAGACCGAGTCAAGTCACCGTGTATTCAATTGAAAATTTCTAAGTCCAAACAAGAGGGGACGTAGGTATAGGTAAATGAGAATCCTATAGACCAATGCAAGTCAACGTGTATTCAATTGAAAATTTCTAAGTTCAAACAAGAGGGGACGAAGGTATAGGTAAATGAGAATCCTATAGACCAAGTCATCTCAACGTGTATTCAATTGAAAATTTCTAAGTCCAAACAAGAGGGGACGTAGGTATAGGTAAATGAGAATCCTATAGACCGAGTCAAGTCAACGTGTATTCAATTGAAAATTTCTAAGTCCAAACAAGAGGGGACGAAGGTATAGGTAAATGAGAATCCTATAGACCGAGTCAAGTCACCGTGTATTCAATTGAAAATTTCTAAGTCCAAACAAGAGGGGACGTAGGTATAGGTAAATGAGAATCCTATAGACCAAGTCAAGTCAACGTGCATTCAATTGAAAATTTCTAAGTCCAAACAAGAGGGGACGAAGGTATAGGTAAATGAGAATCCTATAGACCGAGTCAAGTCACCGTGTATTCAATTGAAAATTTCTAAGTCCAAACAAGAGGGGACGTAGGTATAGGTAAATGAGAATCCTATAGACCAATGCAAGTCAACGTGTATTCAATTGAAAATTTCTAAGTTCAAACAAGAGGGGACGAAGGTATAGGTAAATGAGAATCCTATAGACCAAGTCATCTCAACGTGTATTCAATTGAAAATTTCTAAGTCCAAACAAGAGGGGACGTAGGTATAGGTAAATGAGAATCCTATAGACCAAGTCAAGTAAACGTGTATTCAATTGAAAATTTCTAAGTCCAAACAAGAGGGAACGTAGGTATAGGTAAATGAGAATCCTATAGACCAAGTCAAGTCAACGTGTATTCAGTTACAAATTTCTAAGTCCAAACAAGAGGGGACGTAGGTATAGGTAAATGAGAATCCTATAGACCAAGTCAAGTAAACGTGTATTCAATTGAAAATTTCTAAGTTCAAACAAGAGGGGACGTAGGTATAGGTAAATGAGAATCCTATAGACCGAGTCAAGTCAACGTGTATTCAATTGAAAATTTCTAAGTTCAAACAAGAGGGGACGTAGGTATAGGTAAATGAGAATCCTATAGACCAAGTCAAGTAAACGTGTATTCAATTGAAAATTTCTAAGTCCAAACAAGAGGGAACGTAGGTATAGGTAAATGAGAATCCTATAGACCAAGTCAAGTCAACGTGTATTCAGTTACAAATTTCTAAGTCCAAACAAGAGGGGACGTAGGTATAGGTAAATGAGAATCCTATAGACCAAGTCAAGTAAACGTGTATTCAATTGAAAATTTCTAAGTTCAAACAAGAGGGGACGTAGGTATAGGTAAATGAGAATCCTATAGACCGAGTCAAGTCAACGTGTATTCAGTTACAAATTTCTAAGTCCAAACAAGAGGGGACGTAGGTATAGGTAAATGAGAATCCTATAGACCAAGTCAAGTAAACGTGTATTCAATTGAAAATTTCTAAGTCCAAACAAGAGGGAACGTAGGTATAGGTAAATGAGAATCCTATAGACCAAGCTAAGTCAACGTGTATTCAATTGAAAATTTCTAAGTTCAAACAAGAGGGGACGTAGGTATAGGTAAATGAGAATCCTATAGACCAATGCAAGTCAACGTGTATTCAATTGAAAATTTCTAAGTCCAAACAAGAGGGGACGTAGGTATAGGTAAATGAGAATCCTATAGACCAATGCAAGTCAACGTGTATTCAATTGAAAATTTCTAAGTCCAAACAAGAGGGGACGTAGGTATAGGTAAATGAGAATCCTATAGACCAAGTCAAGTAAACGTGTATTCAATTGAAAATTTCTAAGTCCAAACAAGAGGGAACGTAGGTATAGGTAAATGAGAATCCTATAGACCAAGTCAAGTCAACGTGTATTCAATTGAAAATTTCTAAGTTCAAACAAGAGGGGACGTAGGTATAGGTAAATGAGAATCCTATAGACCAATGCAAGTCAACGTGTATTCAATTGAAAATTTCTAAGTTCAAACAAGAGGGGACGTAGGTATAGGTAAATGAGAATCCTATAGACCAATGCAAGTCAACGTGTATTCAATTGAAAATTTCTAAGTCCAAACAAGAGGGGACGTAGGTATAGGTAAATGAGAATCCTATAGACCAAGTCAAGTCAACGTGTATTCAATTGAAAATTTCTAAGTTCAAACAAGAGGGGACGTAGGTATAGGTAAATGAGAATCCTATAGACCAATGCAAGTCAACGTGTATTCAATTGAAAATTTCTAAGTCCAAACAAGAGGGGACGTAGGTATAGGTAAATGAGAATCCTATAGACCAAGTCAAGTCAACGTGTATTCAATTGAAAATTTATAAGTGTAAACAAGAGGGGACGTAGGTATAGGTAAATGAGAATCCTATAGACCAAGTCAAGTCAACGTGTATTCAATTGAAAATTTCTAAGTCCAAACAAGAGGGGACGTAGGTATAGGTAAATGAGAATCCTATAGACCAAGTCAAGTCAACGTGTATTCAATTGAAAATTTATAAGTGTAAACAAGAGGGGACGTAGGTATAGGTAAATGAGAATCCTATAGACCAAGTCAAGTCAACGTGTATTCAATTGAAAATTTCTAAGTCCAAACAAGAGGGGACGTAGGTATAGGTAAATGAGAATCCTATAGACCAAGTCAAGTCAACGTGTATTCAATTGAAAATTTCTAAGTCCAAACAAGAGGGGACGTAGGTATAGGTAAATGATAATCCTATAGACCAAGTCAAGTCAACGTGTATTCAATTGAAAATTTCTAAGTCGAAACCAGAGGGGACGTAGGTATAGGTAAATGAGAATCCTATAGACCAAGTCATCTCAACGTGTATTCAATTGAAAATTTCTAAGTCCAAACAAGAGGGGACGAAGATATAGGTAAATGAGAATCCTATAGACCAAGGCAAGTCAACGTGCATTCAATTGAAAATTTCTAAGTCCAAACAAGAGGGGACGTAGGTATAGGTAAATGAGAATCCTATAGACCAAGTCAAGTCAACGTGTATTCAATTGAAAATTTCTAAGTCCAAACAAGAGGGGACGTAGGTATAGGTAAATGAGAATCCTATAGACCAAGTCATCTCAACGTGTATTCAATTGAAAATTTCTAAGTCCAAACAAGAGGGGACGTAGGTATAGGTAAATGAAAATTCTATAGACCAAGACAAGTCAACGTGTATTCAATTGAAAATTTCCAAGATCAAAACAGTGTAAGTAAGTGTCTGGAAGTGCCCGATCGACGCCTACTTCCATGTTGGGTGCATGTAGGCGTAGCAAAATGCCTTCTGATCTGCTAGGCACATCGGGACTTAGTTTCTTTTCTGTTCTTTCTCTGCACCGTGTAGGTTGGCGTCTGGAAGTGCCCGATCGATGCCTACTGTTACCTTGACATATCAACGTGTATTCAAGTTAAAACTTCTAACTTCAAAACGGGAGTTAGGTACCGGTAAATGAGAAGCTTATCAATCTATGCATGTTGAAATTTATAAGTTCACATATAGGGGATGGCAAGACGGGGAATAGGGATAAAGAATAAGAAAAGAGAGATAGACAGATCTAGATAAATACAGAGGTATAAAGAGAGACAGGCAAGGGAGATAAATTTCATGATTCAACTTATATGCTAATAAGAAATAGTTGGTGTATCAGAAACACAAGCATTGGTTTTACTGGTTAATTTTACATCAGAATACACTTGTAGATTTTCTTTTCTAAAGGGAACATACAAATAGCACACATAACATCTAGACATATAAATGTATACATAAAACAATTATAGTTATGAGATATATCTAACTAATCCAAAAAGACAATAATAATGAATATCATCACTTACCTTGGAAAATTATCCAGGCTGTATGCCTACTCACATTCCATCAAACACCAGGAAATCATGATCCATTGCTTGGTTGATTTTTTTGATTTTTTTTATTTTGATTTTTTTCATACACATTTGTAATTGTGTTTTGCTTTATCAAGTATTTTTGTAGTTAATCTGTGGTGTTGGGAGAGGTGTTAACATGAATCAATTTTGCTTAACAATTTTTTTTATACATATTTTTTCAGTTTACAGAGTCATTGCAGTACCAAGTCTGACACTGTAATTGCTTGAAAAGTATTGCATTAGGAAGGATTCTTTTTTTTTTTTTTTGAGGTGTGCGGGAATTTCAGTAGGGGAAGTTTCTACTGATTTTAGATTCCAAGACAGGAAAGTTGTATTTTATTGTTTGTGCATTCTTTTATCAATTTCTTACAGATATTTTTGTGTTATGAAAATGAATGACTTGCAAAGACATTTACATTTTTGCATTCGTTTTTTTTTTTAATTCTTCACCTTTTTTGTTTTAATGTCCCAAGAGTGAACACAGACGGATGAGTCTTATTCAACAGAGTGGAAAAAACAGGGTACCTTTGGTTGTCCTCAATGGATTTGTCCAGAGTATAATGTGTCCAAGTTATTGCCCTAATACAGTGAGAACCATACCCCCAAAACTAATGCAGAACTCTACTTATGTATTGCACAGCTACAAGAGTTAACTTGTCTAGGATAAGTGACATATAAGCTTGCAAAACTCACTATACAGCTCTATTTATTAACTGATATGAACTTAAATTGCTGAACATGTCTCAAAAATTTTCTACAGAGCTCTACTTAAAAATGAGCACTCTCAAAGACAATTTGTCTAACATAATTTGGAAATATGTTTTTTAAAGTTACCATAGAGCTATCAAATATATTAGGCACTCAAATAGGAAGCTTGTTTCAAATACTTGTCATATATATATATATATATATATATATATATATATATATATATATATATATATATTAAAAACTTACAGTATATCTATACTTACGTATTGACATTTAGGTTTTTAAAACATACTGCAGAGCTCTTCATGTTTTCTGAATTTTATGCTTTCGTCTACTAATGTATTGAGCACTCTCAAAGTATATTCGTGTAGCTGAATTGCCATACATATTTTTTGAAAATCTATATTTAGCTCTACTAATGTATTGAACTTTGTAAAAATAAATTTATGCAGTTGAAATGCCATATCTGTTTCTCAAAGGTTTTATTAAGCTCTACTAATATATTAAGCACTCTGGAAGTAGATTTGTCTAAAATAATTGCCAAAATGTTTCCAAATCTTACTACAAAGCTCTATAAATGCATTGAGCACTCTTAAAGAAAAATCGTCTTGCATAATTAAACAACACAATTGTTAAATTTACTACACAGCTATATTAAACTATGGAGCACATGCAAGCATCATTGGCATATATACATATATATATATATATATATATATATATATATATATATATATATATATACATATTGTTTAAACGTACGAAAGAGCTTTACTCAAAGTAAATTTGTCAAATGAGAAAAATTCTTTCAAATCTTTCCACAGAACTCTACCACAGTATTAAGCACTCTGGTAATTACTTTTCCAGCATACTCGCAATACACAATTTTAAAACTCACTACAGAGCTGTACTTATCTATTTTGCAGTCTCAAAGAAAATTTTTGATCGCATAACAGAAATTTGTATTTTTCAAATAACTCCAAAAATTAACTCATACATTGAGCACTCTTAAAGGAAATTTCTCTGCTATAAATGACAAATGTTTTCAAAACTAAATACAAAGCTTCGAAAAAAGAGCTGATATTATAACAGGTTACTTTTATTCAAATATCTATGACCGAGCATTATATAATTTATTTAGATTTTTACTGAATAATTACACTTGAAATAGTGCTCAAAACTAGCCAGAGCTGATATTATAAAACGTTTATTTTATTACAGGATAAATACACATTACTATTGAACCAGAGTTATATAAGAGTGCTCAATGAGATATAGAGCAATAAAGACATTTTATTTAGATTTTTAGTTAATAATTACACTCTAAATAAGTGCTCAACACTAGACAGAGCTGATATTATAAAACGTTTATTTTATTACAAGAGATATAAATATTAAGATTTATCAGAGTTAATTAAGAGTGCTCAATGAGACATAAAGCAATAAAGACATTTATTAAGAATTTTACTTAATAATTACATTTTTAAAATGTGCTCAAGACAGAGCTGATATTATAAAACGTTTATTTTATTACAGGCTAAATAAACATTAAGATTTAACCAGAGTTATACAAGAGTGCTCAATAAGACATAGAGCAATAAAGACATTTTATTTAGATTTTTACTTAATAAATACACTTTAAATAAGTGCTCAACACTAGACAGAGCTGATATTATAAAACGTTTATTTTATTACAGGCTAAGTAAACATTAAGATTTAACAAGAGTTATAAAAGAGTGCTCAATAAGACATAGAGCAATAAAGACATTTTATTTAGATTTTTACTGATTAATTACATTTTAAATAAGTGCTCAACACTAGGCAGAGCTGATATTATAAAACGTCTATTTTATTACAGGATAAATAAGCATTAAGATTTAACCAGAGTTATATAAGAGTGCTCAATGCGACATAGAGCAATAAAGACATTTTATTTAGATTTTTACTTAATAAATACACTTTAAAATAAGTGCTCAACACTAGACAGAGCTGATATTATAAAACGTCTATTTTATTACAGGATAAATAAACAAAGATTTAACTTGCTGATATTATACAACGATTAATTAATTACAGGATAAATAATCATTAAGATGTAACCAGAGGTATATAAGACTGCTTAATGAGACATAGAGCAATAAAGACATTTTATTTAGATTTTTACTAAATAATTACATTTTAAATAAGTGCTCAACACTAGACCGAGCTGATATTATAAAACGTCTATTTTATTACAGGATAAATAAACATTAAGATTTAACCAGAGTTATATAAGAGTGCTCAATGTGACATAGAGCAATAAAGACATTTTATTTAGATTTTTACTTAATAATTACACTTGAAATAAGTGCTCAAAACTAGACAGAGCTGATATTATAAAACGTCTATTTTATTAAAGGATAAATAAACAAAGAGTTAACTTGCTGATATTATAAAACGATTAATTAATTACAGGATAAATAAACATTAAGATTAAACCAGAGGTATATAAGTGTGCTTAATGAGACACAGAGCAATAAAGACATTTTATTTAGATTTTTACTTAATAATTACACTTTAAATAAGTGCTCAACTCTAGACAGAGCTGATATTATAAAACGTTTATTTTATTACAAGAGATATAAATATTAAGATTTAACCAAAGTTATATAAGAGTGCTCAATGAGACATAGAGCAATAAAGACATTTTATTTAGATTTTTACTTAATAATTACACTTTAAATAAGTGCTCAACTCTAGACAGAGCTGATATTATAAAACGTTTATTTTATTACAAGAGATTTAAATATTAAGATTTAACCAAAGTTATATAAGAGTGCTCAATGAGACATAGAGCAATAAAGACATTTTATTTAGATTTTTACTTAATAAATGCATTTTAAATAAGTGCTCAACACTAGACGGAGCTGATATTATAAAACGTCTATTTATTACAGGATAAACATTAAGATTTAACCAGAGTTATATAAGAGTGCTCAATGAGACATAGAGCAATAAAGACATTTTATTTAGATTTTTACTTATGAATTACACTTTAAACAACTGCTTAACACTAGACACAGCTAATATTATAAAACGTTTATTTTATTACAAGAGATATAAATATTAAGATGTAACTAGAGTTATATAAGAGTGCTCAATGAGACATAGAGCAATAAAGACATTTTATTTAGATTTTTACTTAATAATTACACTTGAAATAAGTGCTCAAAACTAGAAAGAGCTGATATTATAAAACGTTTATTTTATTAAAGGATAAATAAACAAAGATTTAACTTGAGTTATATAAAAGTACTCAATAATACATAGAGCAATGAACACATTTTATTTAGATTTTTACTTAATAATTACACTTTAAAATAAGTGCTCAACTCTAGACAGAGCTGATATTATAAAACGATTAATTAATTACAGGATAAATAATCATTAAGATTAAACCAAAGTTATATAAGACTGCTTAATGAGACATAGAGCAATAAAGACATTTTATTTAGATTTTTACTTAATAAATACACTTTAAAATAAGTGCTCAACACTAGACAGAGCTGATATTTTAAAACGATTAATTAATTACAGCATAAATAATCATTAAGATTTAACCAGAGGTATATAAGCCTGCTTAATGAGACATAGAGCAATAAAGACATTTTATTTAGATTTTTACTGATTAATTACATTTTAAATAAGTGCTCAACACTAGGCAGAGCTGATATTATAAAACGTCTATTTTATTACAGGATAAATAAGCATTAAGATTTAACCAGAGTTATATAAGAGTGCTCAATGTGACATAGAGCAATAAAGACATTTTATTTAGATTTTTACTTAATAATTACACTTGAAATAAGTGCTCAACACTAGACAGAGCTGCTATTATAGAACGATTAATTAATTACAGGATAAATAATCATTAAGATTTAACCAGAGGTATATAAGAGTGCTTAATGAGACATAGAGCAATAAAGACATTTTATTTAGATTTTTACTTAATAATTACACTTTAAATAAGTGCTCAACTCTAGACAGAGCTGATATTATAAAACGTTTATTTTATTACAAGAGATATAAATATTAAGATTTAACCAAAGTTATATAAGAGTGCTCAATGAGACATAGAGCAATAAAGACATTTTATTTAGATTTTTACTTAATAATTACACTTGAAATAAGTGCTCAACACTAGACAGAGCTGCTATTATAGAACGATTAATTAATTACAGGATAAATAATCATTAAGATTTAACCAGAGTTATATAAGAGTGCTTAATGAGACATAGAGCAATAAAGACATTTTATTTAGATTTTTACTTAATAATTACACTTTAAATAAGTGCTCAACTCTAGACAGAGCTGATATTATAAAACGTTTATTTTATTACAAGAGATATAAATATTAAGATTTAACCAAAGTTATATAAGAGTGCTCAATGAGACATAGAGCAATAAAGACATTTTATTTAGATTTTTACTTAATAAATACACTTTAAAATAAGTGCTCAACTCTAGACACAGCTAATACTATAAAACATTTATTTTATTACAAGAGATATAAATATTAAGATTTAACCAAAGTTATATAAGAGTGCTCAATAAGACATAGAGCAATAAAGACATTTTATTTAGATTTTTTCTTAATAATTACATTTTAAATAAGTGCTCAACACTAGACGGAGCTGATATTATAAAACGTCTATTTTATTACAGGATAAATAAACATTAAGATTTAACCAGAGTTATATAAGAGTGCTCAATGAGACATAGAGCAATAAAGACATTTTATTTAGATTTTTACTTATGAATTACACTTTAAACAACTGCTTAACACTAGAAACAGCTAATATTATAAAACGTTTATTTTATTACAAGAGATATAAATATTAAGATTTAACTAAAGTTATATAAGAGTGCTCAATGAGACATAGAGCAATAAAGACATTTTATTTAGATTTTTACTTAATAATTACACTTGAAATAAGTGCTCAAAACTAGAAAGAGCTGATATTATAAAACGTTTATTTTATTAAAGGATAAATAAACAAAGATTTAACTTGAGTTATATAAAAGTGCTCCATAAGACATAGAGCAATGAACACATTTTATTTTGATTTTTACTTAATAATTACACTTTAAAATAAGTGCTCAACTTTAGACAGAGCTGCTATTATAGAACGATTAATTAATTACAGGATAAATAATCATTAAGATTTAACCAGAGGTATATAAGACTGCTCAATGAGACATAGAGCAATAAAGACATTTTATTTAGATTTTTACTTAATAAATACACTTTAAAATAAGTGCTCAACTCTAGACAGAGCTGATACTATAAAACGATTAATTAATTACAGGATAAATAAACATTAAGATTTAACCAGAGTTATATAAGAGTGCTCAATGTGACATAGAGCAATAAAGACATTTTATTTAGATTTTTACTTAATAATTACACTTGAAATAAGTGCTCAACACTAGAAAGAGCTGATATTATAAAACGTCTATTTTATTACAGGATAAATAAACAAAGATTTAACTTGCTGATATTATAAAACGATTAATTAATTAAAGGATAAATAATCATTAAGATTTAACCAGAGGTATATAAGACTGCTCAATGATACATAGAGCAATAAAGACATTTTATTTAGATTTTTACTTAATAAATACACTTTAAAATAAGTGCTCAACTCTAGACAGAGCTGATATTATAAAACGATTAATTAATTACAGGATAAATAATCATTAAGATGTAACCAGAGGTATATAAGACTGCTCAATGAGACATAGAGCAATAAAGACATTTTATTTAGATTTTTACTTAATAAATACACTTTAAAATAAGTGCTCAACTCTAGACAGAGCTGATATTATAAAACGATTAATTAATTACAGGATAAATAATCATTAAGATTTAACCAGAGGTATATAAGAGTGCTTAATGAGACATAGAGCAATAAAGACATTTTATTTAGATT
Organism: Euprymna scolopes; assembly: GCF_053919585.1. NCBI lineage: Eukaryota > Metazoa > Mollusca > Cephalopoda > Sepiida > Sepiolidae > Euprymna > Euprymna scolopes. The sequence goes on along the minus strand of NC_136527.1, from coordinate 91,807,973 downwards.
TTTACTAAATAATTACATTTTAAATAAGTGCTCAACACTAGACCGAGCTGATATTATAAAACGTCTATTTTATTACAGGATAAATAAACATTAAGATTTAACCAGAGGTATATAAGAGTGCTTAATGAGACATAGAGCAATAAAGACATTTTATTTAGATTTTTACTAAATAATTACATTTTAAATAAGTGCTCAACACTAGACCGAGCTGATATTATAAAACGTCTATTTTATTACAGGATAAATAAACATTAAGATTTAACCAGAGGTATATAAGAGTGCTTAATGAGACATAGAGCAATAAAGACATTTTATTTAGATTTTTACTTAATAATTACACTTTAAACAAGTGCTCAACACTAGGCAGAGCTGATATTATAAAACGTCTATTTTATTACAGGATAAATAAGCATTAAGATTTAACCAGAGTTATATAAGAGTGCTCAATGAGACATAGAGCAATAAAGACATTTTATTTAGATTTTTACTTAATAAATACACTTTAAAATAAGCGCTCAACACTAGACAGAGCTGATATTATAAAACGTCTATTTTATTACAGGATAAATAAACAAAGATTTAACTTGCTGATATTATAAAACGATTAATTAATTAAAGGATAAATAATCATTAAGATTTAACCAGAGGTATATAAGACTGCTCAATGAGATATAGAGCAATAAAGACATTTTATTTAGATTTTTACTTAATAAATACACTTTAAATAAGTGCTCAACACTAGACGGAGCTGATATTATAAAACGTCTATTTATTACAGGATAAATAAACATTAAGATTTAACCAGAGTTATATAAGAGTGCTCAATGAGACATAGAGCAATAAAGACATTTTATTTAGATTTTTACTTATGAATTACACTTTAAACAACTGCTTAACACTAGACACAGCTAATATTATAAAACGTTTATTTTATTACAAGAGATATAAATATTAAGATTTAACTAGAGTTATATAAGAGTGCTCAATGAGACATAGAGCAATAAAGACATTTTATTTAGATGTTTACTTAATAATTACACTTGAAATAAGTGCTCAAAACTAGAAAGAGCTGATATTATAAAACGTTTATTTTATTAAAGGATAAATAAACAAAGATTTAACTTGAGTTATATAAAAGTGCTCAATAAGACATAGAGCAATGAACACATTTTATTTAGATTTTTACTTAATAATTACACTTTAAAATAAGTGCTCAACTCTAGACAGAGCTTATATTATAAAACGATTAATTAATTACAGGATAAATAATCATTAAGATTTAACCAGAGGTATATAAGACTGCTTAATGAGACATAGAGCAATAAAGACATTTTATTTAGATTTTTACTTAATAAATACACTTTAAAATAAGTGTCAACACTAGACAGAGCTGATATTTTAAAACGATTAATTAATTACAGGATAAATAATCATTAAGATTTAACCAGAGGTATATAAGACTGCTTAATGAGACATAGAGCAATAAAGACATTTTATTTAGATTTTTACTGATTAATTACATTTTAAATAAGTGCTCAACACTAGGCAGAGCTGATATTATAAAACGTCTATTTTATTACAGGATAAATAAGCATTAAGATTTAACCAGAGTTATATAAGAGTGCTCAATGAGACATAGAGCAATAAAGACATTTTATTTAGATTTTTACTTAATAAATACACTTTAAAATAAGTGCTCAACACTAGACAGAGCTGATATTATAAAACGTCTATTTTATTACAGGATAAATAAACAAAGATTTAACTTGCTGATATTATAAAACGATTAATTAATTAAAGGATAAATAATCATTAAGATTTAACCAGAGGTATATAAGACTGCTCAATGAGACATAGAGCAATAAAGACATTTTATTTAGATTTTTACTTAATAAATACACTTTAAAATAAGTGCTCAACTCTAGACAGAGCTGATATTATAAAACGATTAATTAATTACAGGATAAATAATCATTAAGATTTAACCAGAGGTATATAAGACTGCTTAATGAGACATAGAGCAATAAAGACATTTTATTTAGATTTTTACTGATTAATTACATTTTAAATAAGTGCTCAACACTAGACCGAGCTGATATTATAAAACGTCTATTTTATTACAGGATAAATAAACATTAAGATTGAACCAGAGTTATATAAGAGTGCTCAATGTGACATAGAGCAATAAATACATTTTATTTAGATTTTTACTTAATAATTACACTTGAAATAGTGCTCAACACTAGACAGAGCTGCTATTATAAACCGATTAATTAATTACAGGATAAATAATCATTAAGATGTAAATGAGGTATATAAGAGTGCTTAATGAGACATAGAGCAATAAAGACATTTTAGTTAGATTTTTACTTAATAATTACACTTTAAATAAGTGCTCAACACTAGACAGAGCTGATATTATAAAACGTTTATTTTATTACAAGAGATATAAATATTAAGATTTAACCAAAGTTATATAAGAGTGCTCAATGAGACATAGAGCAATAAAGACATTTTATTTAGATTTTTACTTAATAATTACACTTTAAATAAGTGCTCAACTCTAGACAGAGCTGATATTATAAAACGTTTATTTTATTACAAGAGATATAAATATTAAGATTTAACCAAAGTTATATAAGAGTGCTCAATAAGACATAGAGCAATAAAGACATTTTATTTAGATTTTTACTTAATAATTACATTTTAAATAAGTGCTCAACACTAGACGGAGCTGATATTATAAAACGTCTATTTATTACAGGATAAATAAACATTAAGATTTAACCAGAGTTATATAAGAGTGCTCAATGAGACATAGAGCAATAAATACATTTTATTTAGATTTTTACTTATGAATTACACTTTAAACAACTGCTTAACACTAGACACAGCTAATATTATAAAACGTTTATTTTATTACAAGAGGTATAAATATTAAGATTTAACTAGAGTTATATAAGAGTACTCAATGAGACATAGAGCAATGAACACATTTTATTTAGATTTTTACTTAATAATTACACTTTAAAATAAGTGCTCAACTCTAGACAGAGCTGATATTATAAAACGATTAATTAATTACAGGATAAATTATCATTAAGATTTAACCAGAGGTATATAAGACTGCTTAATGAGACATAGAGCAATAAAGACATTTTATTTAGATTTTTACTTAATAAATACACTTTAAAATAAGTGCTCAACACTAGACAGAGCTGATATTATAAAACGTTTATTTTATTACAAGAGATATAAATATTAAGATTTAACTAGAGTTATATAAGAGTGCTCAATAAGACATAGAGCAATGAACACATTTTATTTAGATTTTTACTTAATAATTACACTTGAAATTAGTGCTCAACACATGACAGAGCTAATATCATAAAACGTTTATTTTATTACAAGAGATATAAATATTAAGATTTAACTAAAGTTATATGAGTAAGACAGAGCAATAAACACATTTATTTAGATTTTTACTTAATAATTACACTTTAAATAAGTGCTCATCACTAGAAACAGCTGATATTATCAAACGTTTATATTATTGAAAGAAAATTATATGCCAATGCTTTATCATACATAGAGCAATATTGACATTTTAGATTTTTTATTGAGAATCATAACATTTTGAATAAAATTATTAAAATTTATATTACATTATGTCATATTCACACATGAATACCAAAAACAGTGTGGTTATCTAAATTGACGTATGCATTTTTTAAACTTATTACCTTGCTCTACTGATGTATTGAGCGATCTACATATAAGTCCTGTCATTTGAATTTCTCTATATATATTTTAAGTCTAAACAGTAACCTTTACTAATGCATTGAGCACTCTAGCAGTAAGTCTTGCCATCTAAATTGCCATACATATCCCCAAAAATTTAACAACTATCTCTACTAATTCATTAATAATTGTATATAGTTATCTTTCTGTCTCTCATTATATATCTTTCTATCTATAAAAGTGAAAATATCTGCCTGTGTGTGTGTACATTTCCCTAGGCAATAACTCTGTCAATTTTAGTCTACAGACTCAAAATTTGATATACAGGGTACTGAGATTTTGGAAAATCTATGCGATTGGTATTTGGACAGAAATTTGTCGATTAAGGTGTCAAAGTTCAACGATTTGACCTTTGAGAACTCTACAAAACTCCTCCGACAATTATGGGTCTAAACACTTGAAATTTTAGATATAGTTTTCTTGGACATGGATCTAACTTTATATCTTGATTTGAGCCCACAAACAATTTTAAGGGTTCATAATAGGGGGCAAATAAAAAAAAAATTAACCGTTTTTTTGCTTTTTTTGGGGTTGTGTGGGGGGGGGGTGAGCATACACCACCAAACACCGGGGCTACGCCAGGAACCCATACTAGTATATATTCAAGGGATACAATTTATATATATATATATATAATTATTTTTTTACTATAATAATTATTAAATACCTACAGACACTAGTGTTTCATCCTTTCGGGAATCTTCAGTGCAGGGTGTCACGATTAATACCAGTCGAACGATTCGAACTCCGCATCACGAGACATCTCTGGGTTGGTTATATATATATATATTCAAGGGAGACCATATATAAATTGTCTCCCTTGAATAAATATATTTATACATATTTATACATACATATGTATATATATATATTCAAGGGAGACAATTTGTATATGTAGATCACATAATTATTAGAAGTTATTTTTTTAATGCTTAATTGAACTTTAATGCTTAGTTTTTCCATCAATTTTTGGACTTGGGTTATTTCTTTTTTAATATATACATGAAAAAAATCTATGTGCTATTCGAGACAAGAAATAAAAGAAATAAAGAAAATTCTTACCTGTTACTTCCCAGGTGTTATCTCCACTTTTTCTCTTTTCTGCTTCTTGCTGAAACTCATGGCAATTTCATGTTTGTTTGTGTTCTTTGTTACATATATATAATTTTTACTGTGATGATTTTTTTTTCTTTTAATTATTAACAATTTTTTTTTGATTTATATAATAAAGAGAGACAACATAACTAATGGATTTTTTGAAAATGATATATTTAACTTTCTGGCTATGATCAAACACACATGTACTACTATTTCTTTTTTGCAGTTGCATAAGTTAGCTGATGAGAAGAAATACAAGCAGAACTGCATTCATTTAAATAAAGCTAATAGTTTAGAATTTGATTGGACCCAGATGTGCATGTACACAAAGAAAGAAACACTTACTTGAGGACTTCTGTAACTACAGGAAACATGTGGCAGCTAGGATAGCTGATGCTGCTGGATTCAGTTGTTTTTTCCAATCCACATAATTCTCACAATAGCTGATAGTAGAATTCCATCATGATCAAGAGGAGTACCTGAAATTACAAAAATATACACACAGAAGGAAAGAAAAAGAATACTTACTCTACTTCTATGACAATGATTGCTGCCAACACTTCGAGATGCTAATGTTGGAAGAAACAGATAGACATACATCATACACAGTTTGATTGTACCCAGATGTGCTTGAACGCAAAGAAAGAAATACTTGATTCAAACTGCACAAGACATGTGGCAGACAGGAACGGTGATGCTGCTAGGTTTTGTTGCTTGTTCCAATCTATAAAAAAGAGATGATATTTATAGTGTTGATAATCTACTGCTCTGTGAAAGCTGGAACAATGGAAACAGTTAAATTAAATTTTCAAATCACAAAGACTGAAATCGAAACAGAAAGAAGAAAGGGTGATACTATACTCATCTTCCTGTCGGTGCAGACCAATTGCTGGTGACTGTTCGTTCGCCATTAAACTGGAAAATAAAATAAAAATAAGAAAAAAAAAAGAGGTTCCACCGGGGAAAGCTCTCGTCTGGGCAGCGAGGTGATGAACTCCCGAAAGGAGGGGCACTATATAAAAACAAGCTTTGCTGCGAACATCTCCTAAAAAGCGGTTTCTACTCAGAATAACAGGCGGAGGAGAAAACAGGGGTGTTCTCTCTACCCAACAGGATTCGTAAAGATACCACTAGTTTGTGTTCATAAGACGGCGATGATCGCTCACAAAACTGGCATTCCTACTATCATATCGGAGGACCGTCGTATATAATTGCACTACCATTTCGTATTGGAGGACGGTCATATATAATTGCACTACCATACCGTTTCGGAGTTCGTAGACAGTAGGAATAATAAAAGCGGCCTTAAAGCGGCTTGTGAGCACACAATCTAGTCGAACTCTAGTCGTCCTTAGTCGAGTCGAGGCAAGCATGCATTACATAGTAACACGAGCATGTGTCGCCTGCTTGGAGGGTAGCCCCCTTCGGGAGATTCGAAAGCGCACCTCACAGCGGAAGAGCTTCGGAACCAATCGGACCGTACCCAGACTTGCAGCTATTTGTTAACTTGGAAGTGGAGTCAACACCCCGACACTGAGAAAAGAGCTTTCCAAAAGCTCAAAACCAGTTGCATGCAAAGTCGGGGAAACTGGGAGCAGGCTGGGGAGAACACGGGGCCTTGGAGGGAGGCCCATTTTTCTCTTTCGTTCGGTTTACATCTTTTGGGTATTGTTCTCCTTTCAGCCTGCCCCCTTCACGCCTTTTTGCTCGCCACATGCAAGCGTATAAAAAGACGACCAGATGACGGACGCAACAAACTAATGCCGACATTTTCTGGATTTTTTTTTTTTTTTTTTTTTTGCCAGAGCCCATTTAGCCGTGTAGCTGTTAAACTACAACGTTACACCCCCCTACCACGGTGAGGATAGGGTTGGACTTTAGGGGGGAAAATACACATCCAGAATTTTATCAAAGAACAGCACGGTTTATAAACTGCACAATTGTCACGGTAATTCTAAAGTTTATCGACCGCCCTTATATAATATTATATATATACTTTCATCTAACAAATTAAATTAAAAGACGTTAATTTAGATTTAAATTAAAAATATTTTATCCAAGAACACAACGGTTTATAAACTGCACGATTTTCACGGTAATTATACAGTTTATCGACCGCCCTAAAATAATATTATATATATACTTTCATCTAACAAATTAAATTAAAAGACGTTAATTTAGATTTAAATTAAAAATATTTTATCAAAGAACACCACGGTTTATAAACTGCACAATTGTCACGGTAATTCTAAAGTTTATCGACCGCCCTTATATAATATTATATATATACTTTCATCTAACAAATTAAATTAAAAGACGTTAATTTAGATTTAAATTAAAAATATTTTATCCAAGAACACAACGGTTTATAAACTGCACAATTGTCACGGTAATTATACAGTTTATCGACCGCCCTTAAATAATATTATATATATACTTTCATCTAACAAATTAAATTAAAAGACGTTAATTTAGATTTAAATTAAAAATATTTTATCCAAGAACACCACGGTTTATAAACTGCACAATTCTCACGGTAATTATACAGTTTATCGACCACCCTTAAATAATATTATATATATACTTTCATCTAACAAATTAAATTAAAAGACGTTAATTTAGATTTAAATTAAAAATATTTTATCCAAGAACACCACGGTTTATAAACTGCACAATTCTCACGGTAATTATACAGTTTATCGACCGCCCTTAAATAATATTATATATATACTTTCATCTAACAAATTAAATTAAAAGACGTTAATTTAGATTTAAATTAAAAATATTTTATCCAAGAACACCACGGTTTATAAACTGCACAATTGTCACGGTAATTATACAGTTTATCGACCGCCCTTGAATAATATTATATATATACTTTCATCTAACAAATTAAATTAAAAGACGATAATTTAGATTTAAATTAAAAATATTTTATCCAACAACAGCACGGTTTATAAACTGCACAATTATCACGGTAATATCGATTGGCTAGGTTTCTAACAGTATTTTGTGTAATAAAATATAAATACCTTTAAATTTGTTTGACATCAGAGAAGTAGGCAGAAATAAAAGCAGCGGCAGGGCGGCGACTTAGCTGGGTCTTTTGGCTGGTCATCTATTCTTCTGGAACATCTCTCGCTGCCACGGTCAAACTGAATTTACAGCCCGTTTTGGGGCTCTTTTATATTTCACCATCGGCGTGAAAACCGTTAACTTTTTCCGGGAAAATTTAAACATTTCCCAGTCGACGTTACAAACTTTTTACCTTTTATGGAGTTTGTGGTACGTAGCTGCCTTTTCATTGGTTGATTTAAACTTGTTTAGATTGAAGAGTGCATGTAGACGTGTGTGTGTGTGTCTGTGTATGTTTGTGTTAATGCAAGTGTGTGTGTATGTGGGTGTGTGCGTCGTTGGCGTTGAAGCATGTTGGAGGGGAGCGTAGACACATTCTCTGTCTCTTTCGGTCTCTCCCCCCTTTTCCCTCTCTCTCTGTCTATATATAAGGACACGGAGAAGCGCGCGTGCGCGAGAGCGAGCGAGCGAGAGAGAGAGAGAGAGAGAGAGAGAGAGAAAGAGAGAGAGAGAGAGAGAAGCTGAAACTTTGAAAAGTTATAAAAAAATTTAAAAATAATTATATATATATATATATATATATATATATATATATTAAAAAATAATTATATTTATATATATATATATATATATATATATATATATATATATATATATATATATCATAAGCAGAAATTTATTTTTTATTTTACAAGCTGCCCCAGCGTAGTATTATCTCCAATCTCTCCATGTTAAGAACGGCTTTCTTGGAAGTGTTTTTTTTTTTTCAGAAAGCCGTTTTTATCATGGAGAGATTGGAGATAATACTACGCTGGGGCAGCTTGTAAAATAAAAAATATCAAAGAAAACTTCTTCGATATTTTTGGGTAAAATTTTCAGGTTAAATTCAATTTTATCCTATCTTATTAAATTATTGGCTGAAAGTACAGAATAGTTAACATGCTGAAAGTACAGAATAGTTAACATGCCCCTCTCTACATTAAGAATGGCTTTCTTAACTTTTAAGGTAATGATTTCTTAAAAAATTACAATTTAATAACGAAAAAAAAAAGTTTATTTTTACGACCTACCCCAGCGTAGCATAAACACCCCAACCGAAAAGTCTTAGTAAAGAGAGAGGCAGGTAGGTATTTATTTTTTATTTATCTTATTTTTATTTATTTTTATTTAACATTTGATGTTTTTTTTTATTAAATTGTTAGGTTAAAGTACGGAATAGTTACAAAACGCCCTCCTCTCCCCATTTTAAGAACGACTTCCGGAATACCCCCTCCAATCTCTCCATGTTAAGAACGGCTTTCTTGGGAGTGTTTTTTTTTTTTTTTTTTCAGAAAGCCGTTTTTATCATGGAGAGATTGGAGATAATACTACGCTGGGGCAGCTTGTAAAATAAAAAATATCAAAGAAAACTTCTTCGATATTTGTTAAATTCAATTTTATCCTATCTTTTGCTTATTAAATTATTGACTGAAAGTACAGAATAGTTAACATGCCCCTCTCTACATTAAGAATGGCTTTTTTAACTTTTAAGGTAATGATTTCTTAAAAAATTACAATTTAATAACGAAAAAAAAAACCGGTTATTTTTACGACCTACCCCAGACCCCAACCCGAAAAGTCTTAGTAAAGAGAGAGGCAGGTAGAGGGGTGGGTGAAGGGCAGGAGAATTGGCACGTGTCAAACGAAGTTGAAATAAATCCATTTCGTTAACAAACTTTCAAATTCGATTGACACTTATGACACCCACCCCTGCCACCTCATGCCAGCTTTTAACGGAAAGTTGATTTGTGTTGGTGTTGGTGTGTTTGAGTATTTGTGTGTACGTGTGTGTTCGTGTATGTGTGTGTTTATGCGAGTGTGTGTGTGTGTGTTTATCCAAGTGCGTATGTATGTGTGTGTTTTCTGTATGTGTGTTTTTATGCGAGTGTGTTAGAGTGTGTGCTTCTGTCTCTGTTTATGCTCCTGCCCCTCTTTGATGTGGAAGCACATATTCTCTCTCTCTCTCTCTCTCTCTCTCTCTCTCTCTCTCTCTCTCTCTCTCTCCATACTTAGTGGCAGGGGAACGGAGAAGCTAAAGAGAGAGAGAGAGAGAGAGAGAGGGGGGGAGGTTTAGTCATCTTACATAAACCATTCTCGGCTGGATTTAAATTTACAAAATATACGCTGAAACGGAAAATTAAGTTCGTGTTTTTATATAGATTTGAAATTAAGTTCGTGTTTTTATATAGATTTGAAATTTAAGAAGCAGTAATTTACTATTAATAAAAAATAATCCTAATAATTTTTTTTTCTATATTTATATTTCGATTGATTTATGAGTCGACACTCACGGGTTAAATCAAGTCTAGGATGCGAGTTAATGCGACGAATAAATCGACAGTTGATGTTGAATTTTATGAGAACATCACGATCATGTCATAGTCAATTCGAAAGCGATTTTGAAGCCTTTAAACTGTCATTAATTTATTTCTGGCTTGATGGGCCATCTATTTTACTTTACATTTCAAAATACACGCATTAATATCTCGAAAACGATTTGTCTGTCTGTGCTAATTTTCCTTGCGATATTCGTTTTCAGCATATCTGAACAAACTGAGAGTTGGCCCCTTTCATATGTCGCCTGTTTAAACATGGTCGCGAGTGATTTACATTTCAAAATACACGCATTAATATATCGAAAACTATCTGTCTCTGCTAATTTTCCTTGCGATATTCGTTTTCAGCATACCTTAACAAACTTAGGGTTGGCCCGTTTCATATGCCGCCTGTTCCAATATGGTCGCCAGTGATTTACATTTCAAAATACACGCATTAATAAAACTAGGTCGAAAACTATTTGTCTCTGCTAATTTTCCTTGTGATATTCGTTTTCAGCATACCTGAACACACTGAGGGTTGGACCCTTCCATATGCCGCCTGTTCAAACATGGTCGCCAGTGATTTACATTTCACAATACACGCATTAATAAAACTAGCTCCAAAACTATCTGTCTCTGCTAATTTGCCTTGCGATATTCGTTTTCAGCATACCTGAACAAACTGAACAGTACGAGTTTTCCGGGTACGGTTATTCCGGAGGCGAGTTTTCCCGGGACAAGTTTTCCGGGCACTGGTATAAATGCTATAGGTTCATCAGAGCACATCCCATTAAAGTACTTGTAAACAGGGATGCAACACTGAGGCGATGGGACAGACTTTGGAGATTGGCCTATAGCACGAGGCCTATTAGATTAGATACTCTTTTTGTATTTGTTTTTGTGCTCAACGATAAAAACCGACTTCTTCATTTGTGTTTGCTTCTCATTTTAACTTTTGCTCTAATAAGAGTTTTGCTAATGTGAAAAAGAAAACATGTTCGAACGTTTGCTGACGTTTATTGGATGTGTTGCTACCAGTATTTTGCTTAATTTTCGAGTTTGGAGCCATTGTCGAGTCTCACAAGATGACTGTAAAATATCAGACACTTCTTTATTGTTCTAACTTAAAACTGTGCGCTACTTTTGTTTGTGTTAAATAAACGTTTTAAAATAAGTTAAAACAACATTTTCTCATATATTTATTTGTTCACTACTTTTTCGTTTTGTTCTTATTGAATGCGAAATATTCGCCGTGGAATTTCCACGGGTCACGATTATTTCGTTTTATTAATCTTAAGTTTCATAGAATAAAAAGTTCAGACACAACTTTGTCGAGCCATTTTTTAAAACTTACGTTTGACCCCGGCACGTGCAGTGCAGAGAACACGACCCTTTCTCTCCTTCCCCCACTTTCTCTCTTCTTTAGCTTGGTGACAAGCGAATGCTTATGTGTGCGTGCGTGCGTGCGTGCGTGTGTGTGTGTGTGTGTGTGTGTGTGTGTGTGTGTGTGTGTGTGTGTGTGCGTGCGTGCGTGCGTGCGACGTGCCAACGTCAAACGAAGTTTAAATTAAAATTCATTTCGTCGGTTTCAACAAAATTTTAAAAAAATAAAACCTTTTTCCCGACCGGCCGGATTAGGGTTGTGAGGTGTGGTTAGAGTTCATGAAAATAAATGTTAGCAATAAAAACTTTTTAAAACCAAGTTAGAAAAAAGAACACAATTTGCTTCCCCACCAAATTATCGTATTATTGGAGGCCCCGATTCTTCTTTTTTTTAAGCGATGTAATAAACCATATTTTTGAGTAGGTTTCCTCCACTCTTTATTTTGGTTTGTATATTTTTTATGTTGCAAAAATGCTTCCGGGAGATTTTTTTAGGATTCTAAACGTTTACTTTTTTTTTACACTTTTTATTATCTTCGAAAAATGTACACAAATGTAAACAAGCAGTTTACGAGTTGAAAGGCATCGTTAAAATATTTTTAGCGAGTTCTTTAAATTTTATATTTTTATTTCGTCCTCTTCAAGTCCAATGTAAACAAGTTCTTGATAAGCCGTTCCTCTTAAGTAGTCCAATTTACAACTGACTACTGCACACTCTTTAAACCCTCGAGTGGTCTCTGGGCCTTGATAAGTAGTGATTCCTTTGTAAAACAAAAAATATTTCAATACTTTGATGTGCTAGTTTTCCTTTTCATTTCAAAATGCACACATTAATAAAACTGTCTTGAAAACTATTTGTCTGTGCTAACTTTCCTTGCGATATTCGTTTTCAGCATACCTGAACAAACTTAGGGTTGGCTCCTTTCATATGCCGCCTGTTTAAATATGGTCGCCAGTGATTTACATTTCCAAATACACGCATTACTATATCGAAAACTATTCGTCTGTCTGTGCTAATTTTCTTTGCGATATTCGTTTTCAGCATACCTGAACAAACTGAGGGTTGGTCCCTTTCATATGCCCCCTATTAAAACATGGTCGCCAGTGATTTACATTTCACAATGCACGCATTAATAAAACTAGCTCCAAAACTAGTAGTCTATCTGTTTGTCTGCTAATTTTCCTTGCGATATTCGTTTTCAGCATAGCTGAACAAACTGAGGTTTGGCCCCTTTCATATGCCGCCTGTTCAAACATGGTCGCCAGGGATTTACATTTCACAATACACGCATTAATAAAACAAGCTCCAAAACTATTTGTCTCTGCTAATTTTCCTTGCGATATTCGTTTTCAGCATACCTGAACAAACTGAACAGTACGAGTTTTCTGGGTACGGGTTTCCCGGAGACGAGTTTTCCCGGAGACGAGTTTTCCCGGGACAAGTTTTCCGGGCACTGGTATAAGTGCTATTGGTTCATCAGAGCACATCCCATTAAAGTACTTGTAAACAGGAATACCACACTGAGGCGATGGGACAGACTTTGGAGATTGACCTATAGCACGGGGCTTATTAGATTAGATACTCTTTTTGTTTTTGTTTTTGTGCTCAACGATAAAAACCGACTTCTTCATTTGTGTTTGCTTCTCATTTTCGCTTTTGCTCTGATAAGAGTTTCGCTAATGTGAAAAAGAAAACATGTTCGAACGTTTGCTGACATTTATTGGATGTGTTGCTACCAGTATTTTGCTTAATTTTCGAGTTTGGAGCGATTATCGAGTCTCACAAGATGACTGTAAAATGTCAGACACTTCTTTATTGTTCTAACTTAAAACTGTGCGCTACTATTGTTTGTGTTAAATAAACGTTTTAAAATAAGTTAAAACAACAAAAACTTGATCTATGTAGGTAGAAGAGTAACTTATCTTGCCTTTGGTAACATTCATTGTCTTATATATTTATTTGTTCACTACTTTTTCGTTTTGTTCTCTTCAATGCGAAATATTCGCCGTGGAATTTCCACGGGTCACGATTATTTCGTTTTATTACTCTTAAGTTTCATAGAATAAAAAGTTCAGACACAACTTTGTCGAGCCATTTGTAATCGATTTCATTTAACTTCTGTTTGACCCCGGCACGTGCAGTGCAGAGAACACGATCTCCTCCCCCCACTTTCTCTCTTCTTTAGCTTGCTGACAAGCGTTATGCTTATGTGTGCGTGCGTGCGTGCGTGCGTTTCACCAAAATTTAAAAAAATAAAAACTTTTTTCCTGACCGGCCGGATTAGGGTTGTGAGGTGTGGTTAGAGTTTATGAAAATAAATGTTAGCAATAAAAAAATTTAAAACCAAGTTAGAAAAAAGAAAACAATTTACTTCCCCACCAAATTATCGTATTATTGGAGGCCCCGATTCTTCTTTTTTTTTAGGCGATGTAATAAACCATATTTTTGAGTAGGGTGGCCTCCTCTCTTTATTTTGGTTTGTATATTTTTCATGTTGCAAAAATGCTTCTTGGAGATCTTTTTAGGATTCTTAAGGTTTGCTTTTTTTTACACTTTTTATTATCTTCGAAAAATGTACACAAATGTAAACAAGCAGTTTACGATTTGAAAGGCATCGTTAAAATGATATTTTTCGCGAGTTCTTTCAACTGTATAGTTTTTATTTCGTCCTCTTCAAGTCCAATGTAAACAAGTTCTTGATAAGCCGTTCATCTTAAGTAATCAAATTTATCAAATTTACACTTCTAACGATTACTATGATATTGTCCCATTGACTACTGTACACTTTTTAACCCCTCGAGTGGTCTCTGGGCCTTGATAGGCAGTGATTCCTTTGTAAAATAAAATAAAAAACATTTCAATACTTTGATGGTGAATCTATAGTCAGACTATGCTAATTTTCCTTGCGATATTCGTTTTCAGCATACCTGAACAAACTGAGTGTTGGCCCCTTTGATTTGCCGCCTCTTCAAACATGGTCGCCAGTGATTTACATTTCAAAATACACGCATTTATATATCGAAAACTACGTGTCTGTGCTAATTTTCCTGTCGATATTCGTTTTCAGCATACCCGAACGATTTTCTAATGGACAGTCCGAATGTTAACGAAGCACACACGCGCGTGCGCATACACGCGCGTAAACTCAGTGAAAGTGTCCACTGTCGATAAGCTAAATTAGATTACTGATAGATAAGTAAATTAGATTACTGGCTCTTATGAGTTTTAGTCTAACCACCCTTTACAACTGTGATACAGTAGAACAGTCCGTCTCTGGACAATTAGCAGTGTATCGCATAACTCAATGACAGTGTCGAATGTCGACTAGCTAGTTGTAAGTTAGGTTACTGGCTCTGATCAGTTACACTCTAACCACCCTTAATAACTGTGATACAGCGGAACAGTCCGTTTTTGGACAAGTGGCGGTGATCGCATAACTCATTGAAAGTGCCGAATGTCTATTAGCTAGTTGAAACTTAGATTACTGGCTTTGATGAGTTTCAGTCTAACCACACTTAATAACTTTGATACAGCGGAACAGTCCGTCTGTTTCGCATAACTCATTGACAGTGTCGAGTGTCGATTAGCTAGTTGTAACTTCGTAGCCAGCCGAAAAGCCCCTTTAAGAAGAGACTTGAAGATAATAATTATTGTTGTTGTTTGTATTATTATTCTTATCGTCAAGCCATGCACGTGCAGAAATCCATTTCCAACTCAACTGTGTTATAAAACTTACTTCTCCTTCAACGAGACAAGAACGCCGACACTCGACTTCGCACCGATACGCGAATGACGATTCATAGAAATTAAAGCTGTTGATTTTATGTATTGAATGTTACAACTTTGCCCCCACTCCTACACACGGCGACGCTTTCGATTGTAAATATAAGAGCGTTGTCGGCGGCGACAACCGGAAATGGCAAACCCTGTGTCAGTCAGATTTGTTTATTTCACGCCAATTTGAACTGCGAAATAATTCGTTTTAACTAATGAGACCTGTGGAAATTCTAAGGTTAATCCTTCGGAGTTAAGACAACAAAGCGTAAAAGTTGAAAAAAACAAAACAAAAAAAAACAAATATATAATATATAAATGTTACGAAAGGCAAGATAAGTTACTCTTCTACCTACCTGAGCAAGTGTTTTAAGTTCTGCTGCGATATTCGTTTTCAGCATACCTGAACAAACTGAGGGTTGGCCCCTTTCATACGCCGCCTGTTCAAACTGTTAAAACATGGTCGCCAGTGATTTACATTTCAAAATACACGCATTAATAAAACTAGCTCCAAAACTATTTGTCTCTGCTAATTTTCCTTGTGATATTCGTTTTCAGCATACCTGAACACACTGAGGGTTGGACCCTTCCATATGCCGCCTGTTCAAACATGGTCGCCAGTGATTTACATTTCACAATACACGCATTAATAAAACTAGCTCCAAAACTATCTGTCTCTGCTAATTTTCCTTGCGATATTCGTTTTCAGCATACCTGAACAAACTGAACAGTACGAGTTTTCCGGGTACGGTTATTCCGGAGACGAGTTTTCCCGGGACAAGTTTTCCGGGCACTGGTATAAGTGCTATGGATTCATCAGAGCACATCTCATTAAAGTACTTGTAAACAGGGATGCAACACTGAGGCGATGGGACAGACTTTGGAGATTGGCCTATAGCACGAGGCCTATTAGATTAGATACTCTTTTTGTTTTTGTTTTTGTGCTCAACGATAAAAACCGACTTCTTCATTTGTGTTTGCTTCTCATTTTAACTTTTGCTCTAATAAGAGTTTTGCTAATGTGAAAAAGAAAACATGTTCGAACGTTTGCTGACGTTTATTGGATGTGTTGCTACCAGTATTTTGCTTAATTTTCGAGTTTGGAGCCATTGTCAAGTCTCACAAGATGACTGTAAAATATCAGACACTTATTTATTGTTCTAACTTAAAACTGTGCGCTACTTTTGTTTGTGTTAAATAAACGTTTTAAAATAAGTTAAAACAACATTTTCTCATATATTTATTTGTTCACTACTTTTTCGTTTTGTTCTTATTGAATGCGAAATATTCGCCGTGGAATTTCCACGGGTCACGATTATTTCGTTTTATTAATCTTAAGTTTCATAGAATAAAAAGTTCAGACACAACTTTGTCGAGCCATTTTTTAAAACTTACGTTTGACCCGGCACGTGCAGTGCAGAGAACACGACCCTTTCTCTCCTTCCCCCACTTTCTCTCTTCTTTAGCTTGGTGACAAGCGAATGCTTATGTGTGCGTGCGTGCGTGTGTGTGTGTGTGTGTGTGTGTGTGCGTGCGTGCGTGCGACGTGCCAACGTCAAACGAAGTTTAAATTAAAATTCATTTCGTCGGTTTCAACAAAATTTAAAAAAATAAAACCTTTTTCCCGACCGGCCGGATTAGGGTTGTGAGGAATGGTTAGAGTTTATGAAAATAAATGTTAGCAATAAAAACTTTTTAAAACCAAGTTAGAAAAAGGAACACAATTTGCTTCCCCACCAAATTATCGTATTATTGGAGGCCCCGATTCTTCTTTTTTTTAAGCGATGTAATAAACCATATTTTTGAGTAGGTTTCCTCCACTCTTTATTTTGGTGTGTATATTTTTTATGTTGCAAAAATGCTTCCGGGAGATCTTTTTAGGATTCTAAACGTTTACTTTTTTTTACACTTTTTATTATCTTCGAAAAATGTACACAAATGTAAACAAGCAGTTTACGAGTTGAAAGGCATCGTTAAAATATTTTTAGCGAGTTCTTTAAATTTTATATTTTTATTTCGTCGTCTTCAAGTCCAATGTAAACAAGTTCTTGATAAGCCGTTCCTCTTAAGTAATCCAATTTACAAAATTTATACTTCTAACGATTACTATGATATTGTCCCATTGACTACTGCACACTCTTTAAACCCTTGAGTGGTCTCTGGGCCTTGATAAGTAGTGATTCCTTTGTAAAACAAAAAATATTTCAATACTTTGATGTGCTAGTTTTCCTTTTCATTTCAAAATGCACACATTAATAAAACTGTCTTGAAAACTATTTGTCTGTGCTAACTTTCCTTGCGATATTCGTTTTCAGCATACCTGAACAAACTTAGGGTTGGCTCCTTTCATATGCCGCCTGTTTAAATATGGTCGCCAGTGATTTACATTTCCAAATACACGCATTACTATATCGAAAACTATTCGTCTGTCTGTGCTAATTTTCTTTGCGATATTCGTTTTCAGCATACCTTAACAAACTGAGGGTTGGTCCCTTTCATATGCCCCCTATTAAAACATGGTCGCCAGTGATTTACATTTCACAATGCACGCATTAATAAAACTAGCTCCAAAACTAGTAGTCTATCTGTTTGTCTGCTAATTTTCCTTGCGATATTCGTTTTCAGCATAGCTGAACAAACTGAGGTTTGGCCCCTTTCATATGCCGCCTGTTCAAACATGGTCGCCAGGGATTTACATTTCACAATACACGCATTAATAAAACTGTCTTGAAAACTATTTGTCTGTGCTAACTTTCCTCGCGATATTCGTTTTAAGCATACCTGAACAAACTGAGGGTTGGCCCCTTTCATATGCCGCCTGTTTAAACATGGTCGCCAGTGATTTACATTTCAAAATACACGCATTAATAAAACTAGCACAAAAACTATTTCTCTCTGCTAATTTTCCTTGCGATATTCGTTTTCAGCATACCTGAACAAACTGAGGGTTGGCCCCTTTCATATGCCGCCTGTTCAAACATGGTCGCCAGGGATTTACATTTTAAAATACACGAACTAATAAAACTAGCTCCAAAACTATTTGTCTCTGCTAATTTTCCTTGCGATATTCGTTTTCAGCATACCTAAACAAACTGAACGGTACGAGTTTTCCGGGTACGGTTTTTCCGGAGACGAGTTTTCCCGGGACAAGTTTTCCGGGCACTGGTATAAGTGCTATGGGTTCATCAGAGCACATCCGATTAAAGTACTTGTAAACAGGGATACAACACTGAGGCGATGGGACAGACTTTGGAGATTGACCTATAGCACGGGGTTTATTAGATTAGATACTCTTTTTTTTTATGCTCAACGATAAAAACCGACTTCTTCATTTGTGTTTGCTTTTCATTTTCGCTTTTGCTCTGATAAGAGTTTCGCTAATGTGAAAAAGAAAACATGTTCGAACGTTTGCTGACATTTATTGGATGTGTTGCTACCAGTATTTTGCTTAATTTTCGAGTTTGGAGCGATTATCGAGTCTCACAAGATGTCTGTAAAATGTCAGACACTTATTTATTGTTCTAACTTAAAACTGTGCGCTACTTTTGTTTGCGTTAAATGAACGTTTTAAAATGAGTTAAAACAATAAAAACTTGATCTATGTAGGTAGAAGAGTAACTTATCTTGCCTTTGGTAACATTCATTTTCTTATATATTTATTTGTTCACTACTTTTTCGTTTTGTTCTATTGAATGCGAAATATTCGCCGTGGAATTTCCACGGGTCACGATTATTTCGTTTTATTACTCTTAAGTTTCATAGAATAAAAAGTTCAGACACAACTTTGTGGAGCCATTTGTAATCGATTTCATTTAACTTCTGTTTGACCCCGGCACGTGCAGTGCAGAGAACACGATCTCCTTCCCCCACTTTCTCTCTTCTTTAGCTTGCTGACAAGCGTTATGCTTATGTGTGCGTGCGTGCGTGTGTGTATGTGTGTTCGTGCGTGCGTATGTGTGTTGTCGGTTTCAACAAAATTTAAAAAAATAAAAACTTATTCCCCGACCGGCCGGATTAGGGTTGTGAGGAATGGTTAGAGTTTATGAAAATAAATGTTAGCAATAAAAACTTTTTAAAACCAAGTTAGAAAAAAGAAAACAATTTACTTCCCCACCAAATTATCGTATTATTGGAGCCCCCGATTCTTCTTTTTTTTTTAGGCGATGTAATAAACCATATTTTTGAGTAGGGTGGCCTCCTCTCTTTATTTTGGTTTGTATATTTTTCATGTTGCAAAAATGCTCCCGGGAGATCTTTTTAGGATTCTAAAGGTTTGCTTTTTTTTTTAAAACTTTTTATTGTCTTCGAAAAATGTAAAAAAATGTAAACACTCAGTTTACGATTTGAAAGGCATCGTTAAAATGATATTTTTCGCTAGTTCTTTCAACTTTATATTTTTATTTCGTCGTCTTCAATTCCAATGCAAACAAGTTCTTGATGAGCCGTTCCTCTTAAGTAATCCAATTTACCAAATTTACACTTCTAACGATTACTGTGATATTGTCCCATTGACTACTGTACACTCTTTAAACCCTCGAGTGGTCTCTGGGCCTTGATAAGTAGTGATTCCTTTGTAAAATAAAAAATATGTCAATACTTTGATTTGCTAGTTTTCCCTTTTCATTTCAAAATACATGCATTAATAAAACTGTCTCGAAAACTATTTGTCTGTGCTAATTTTCCTTGCGATATTCGTTTTCAGCATACCTAAACAAACTGAGGGTTGGCCCCTTTCATACGCCGCCCGTTCAACATGGTCGCCAGTGGTTTACATTTCAAAATACACGCATTAATAAAACTAGCTCCAAAACTATTTGTCCCTGCTAATTTTCCTTGCGATATTCGTTTTCAGCTTACCTGAACAAACTGAGGGTTGGCCCCTTTCATATGCCGCCTGCTCAAACATGGTCGCCAGTGATTTACATTTCAAAATACACGCATTAATATTTCGAAAACTATTCGTCTGTCTGCGCTAATTTTCCTTGCGATATTCGTTTTCAGCATACCTGAACAAACTGAGGTTTTGCCCCTTTCATATGCCGCCTGTTCAAACATGGTCGCCATTAGTTTACATTTCGCAATACACGCATTAATAAAACTAGCTCCAAAACTATTTGTCTCTGCTAATTTTCCTTGCGATATTCGTTTTCAGCATACCTGAAAAAACTGAGGTTTTGCCCCTTTCATATGCCGCCTGTTCAAACATGGTCGCCATTGGTTTACATTTTGCAATACATGCATTACACGCATTAATAAAACTTGCTCCAAAACTATTTGTCTCTGCTAATTTTCCTTGCGATATTCGTTTTCAGCATACCTGAACAAACTGAACGGTAATGAAGGGGAATGTACACAGACACGCACACAGACACGCACACAGACACGTTCACTTTTATAGATATATATAGATGGATTACAATTCCAGTCATTTTTATGAAACACAAAAATGTAGATCAATTCCATCTGGAATGTGCGTGGGTGCACAACTCGGATTTCAAATGTACATTGGCACGTCTCTATATCTAACATTATAAAGTAAATATTTTATAACAATTTTTATAAAGGGATATGCTTTCTCCTGAAAACGCGTGTGACGACTACGTTACATGAAGAGAAAAGGTTAAATTTTGTTTACGTCCAAATTTTATAAAATACCCTAAAAAAAAAAATGAGTTATTACAAGTTGAAATTAAAAGAACTTTCACTTATTTACCCATTTTTGCATGCTAAACTCTAGGCTGGTTTGTGATACCTACTTTCATATCATTTCCAAAATAAAATCCTGGCCCAGTGACTGTTATATTTGAGAACACCATTTTTATTGAATTAATTTTCTTTCATCTTTTACAGATTATGAATGCTTGGCAAAAGACTCCTTCGACAAAGAAACGGAAGATCTGGCTGGCCTGTCAGAAAGCCCGAACGAAACCACCCTGACTACTGCCTTGGGGGTTCAGGCAACTTCCTCGAAAGTTATGCCACCCTCATCTACACCTCCAACAACTACCACTGCCGCATCCACTGCCAACATTCCCAGCACAACTGCTAGCAAAACCACATCAACCTGTGTCAGTCCGAAAAATACAGCTAGCACGCCAGCAGGTGTCGACGCCGTTAACACCACCACAACTGCGCAGCTTACGCCGAAAGCTTTAAGAAAACAGGAGTTTCAGGGATCTGACGATAAATCACAGACAGATCTGGACCAGGATCATGATCCGTGCCATTCAAAGACAACCCCGGTTACCCTACCTAGTAAAGAACAAGCGTCTGCTGTCAATGCAAATGTGCTGTCGTCCTCAGAAGAGCCATCCATCTTGTCCGGATGTGTGACAAAGATGACGAAGCACATCGAACAGAGGTCTAAGGAACCACCGCCCAACATCATCAAAGATCTCTCTGCATCCAAGTCGCACCTGTTTGAAGGGGCTGCCATGTCCAATGCCCGTGATTCGCCATTGTCTTGCCATTTCATCGAGAGACAATCCGAGTGCCATGCAGTTGCCGGCAGTAAGGACTCCGGATCAAAGAACGTTCACCCAAGCGACAAAAGTACCGTGACGCATGTTGACCCTGAAAGAGTCCGAATTCTAAAAGCTAAAAGTATGGATGAATCGATGTTGGCTGTTCCACCGGAAGGGGTTGACTTACCGCTTGGAGACGGGAAAACCGTTCGCCACCTTGTCGGTAAATTTGACCCAAATCTGGTCAAAGAATTAGAAACCGGTACTGCCACAACACAACGCGGCGATAGCCCAACACCAGCCATCTCTTCAGGTGACGGCGGGGGGCTTCAAACTAAGATGTCTGAGGTTGTGGGTCAGAGTATGTTAGGTACACCGTTTCATACCTCTCCGAAGAAAATTGCCCCATCGGAACAGAAATCTGGTCTTCACTGTTCCGCTTCTCAAGTACTTCCAAACACATTTGGTGCTACGGACTGCCCTTCTTCATCGGCAGCAGAAAGTTCTTCCAGCGTTGGCGTATCGAAGCCGCTTACGTCGACGACTTTGACGTCGACATCTCACAAACTCACCCATCTTTCAACAGCCACGCCTTTCTCAACCACCTCTTCCATTACTCCTACCACCACCACCACGACGGCATTGGCTTCTGTTGCCGTGACTACCGCATCCATCACTACTGCCACTTCCTCTTCTACAGCTACTCCCGGTGGCAATTTTGCAACTGCTAGCACAAAGTGCGTGACCCAGACAGGTTCTGTAAATACGCAGGCCTCAAACGTTCAAAATATCCAGTGGTGGTCGCAAAACACGCAGTGTAAGACTGGGGGGTCGACCGGACCAGCTCCCTGTCTGCACTCTGTGTCGACGACAACTTCAACATCTGTGACATCCACGTCCGCCTCCTCCTCTCCCCCTACTTCCCACCATGTCCCAACATCCACTGCTGCCACTGCCTCCTCATCGTCTACCTCCTCCCTGACTTGTAGGCCGCCATTTATGTTAGAATCACGTGCCTTTTTGCAGGAGGGGCGTAAGGTTCGCAAGCTTCAGGGCAAAACACACCCATTGTCCAAACTCGAGGGTCGACAATATTCAGAGCGGAGGAGTGCAAATCCATCATTTTATAGCACTATGTAAAAGGGGGTCGCTGGTATGATTCCTTATTTGTGGTTCCTTTTTTTTGTTTTACTTCTCCTACTCCTTTTCTGTGTGTGTGTCTCTCTCTCTCTCTCTTTCTCAAGGTGAAATGAGATACTAGTTGAAGTATTTATGCGTCTCTTATCGCTCTCAAATGCATTTGCAGACCCCGTTGAGAAGACACTCTTCTTATTTACTTGCCTCCCCACGAGAGCAGAGTTAAGTTACGAGGTCAGTTTTTAACATAGAGGGCGAAATAAAAACAATTGCCCAAAATGCAACACTGGCTTAGAGCAAAAATTTAAATTGCCTCCATCTAGACAAATTTCTCTTTCACTGACCAAGGACAGAAAAATAAAGTGCAGTAATAGAACAGTTACTACACTTTGCTCCTGACCAATTTATTTAACATAAACAAAAACTTTACAATGATTTACGCAATAAAATATAACAGGTCGAAATTTTTCCTTTCTGCTTAGACATGAAATCCGAATCGGGAGGCGGGGGTAAAAAATTGGAGGTCGGTGAACATGCAACTTTGCCTCTACTTTTTAGACTCATCCAACACTAGACACTCTCGCCAAAATACCGCAGTCATTCTATGGCTTTAATGGACTTAGATGATCCCCAATTTACAGAAAAGACAACAATTTTACGATGGTGAGTTTACTCCTAGCCAAAAATGAAATTTAAAAACTTTCCTCAATCTCGTTTTTTTTTTTTTCATTGCCTCCCCTCGAGGGCAGAGTTAGACATAAGGTCGGTTTTTAGTGTGGAGGGAAACCAGCTCCCCAAAAAAGGGGGACACTCTGGTCAGTAACAAAAATAAAAAAAAACTGCGTCATGAAGGATACTACACTTTGATCCTGGCCCGAAGGCCAAGTTCATTTCATGTTCCATCAATAAATGCTAAATATCTATTTCTCTACTATTGTATAAAAGGAGCTGTGTTAGTATGTTTGTTTGTGTGTTTGTTTGTTTGTGTGTTTGTTTATGCGAATGTGTGTGTGTGTGAGTGTGTGTTTATGCGAGTGTGTGTGAGTGTATGTGTGTGTGTATATGTGAGTGTGTGTTTGTGAGTGTACGTGTGTGTCTATGCGAGTGTGTGGGTGAGTGTGTGTGTGTTTATGCGAGTATGTGCGTGAGTGCATGTGTTTGTTTATGCGAGTGTGTGTGTGTTTATGCGAGTGTGTGCATGTGTGTGTTTTTGTGAGTGTATGTGTGTGTTTATGCGAGTAGTGTATGTGTGAGTGTGTGTGTTTATACAAGTATGTGCGTGAGTGTATGTGTCTGTTTATGCGAGTGAGTGTGTGTGTGTGTGTTTATGCAAATGTGTGTGAGTGTGTGAGAGAGAGTTTGTTCCCTATAAACTCAGAAACAGCTAGGCCGATTATTTTATTGATCTGTCTGTGGATGTTCTTACATAGGTACTATATTGAAATACGACTGATGAGTAATGAAAATCGATAATTCAAAAAAAATCCGATTAAAGAAAGTACAGTCCGAATTTGACCAAAGTTAACACTTTTATACAATCTAACATCACAAGTGCACGTGAGAAGTTTTATCACCACACAAGCAGAAAGGCCCACCTTATAAAATCGACTGTGCATTCTTTTATATGACAGGGACACGTTCGAAATGAATGCTTCCTTTTTAAAGCACAAGTGAACCATGATATTTGAAGTTTGTATGTTTAAATTTGATTCAAGCGATTATGTAAAAATAATTTCATAAAATCAACAGTAGGTTCTTTTATACGACAGGATCGCGTTCGAACTGAATGTTTCTGTTTAGAGCACAATTGAAGCATGATACTTGAGTTTTGTATTTTAAACTTGAATTCAAGCCAGTATATATAAAAATAATTTTATAGAATTAACAATAGATTCTCTACAGTGCAATGAAGACTATAACATATTGTGGATTAAGTCACTGCAGGAAAGCATGTTAAGCTTTCGATGCACCGCAATAGGTCCCCAACTAGAGCAGGCAATCAATCGATTTGATTTAAAAAAAGAATGAGCGATTCCATCTATTATACCTCCATCTATTTTACCTCCATCTATTATTCCTCCAGTTTTTCTTTATTTCCATCAATTATGCCTCCATATCTTGAGAGAGGGCTGCGATTAATGGACGCCATTATGGACTATTGAATCAGCTATGCCACATCAAAATTCTGTCATATCTACTATGTCTAACTATGCACTAATACTATTGCGAAAGGTATTAACCCCTACTCCCTTCAAGGGTAAAATAGTAACTTGCTTTCAACTGAATCTTATGCAATCTTTTGCAAAAATGTATAGTTTCCGCTTTAAATGACTCAAATCGAGTTGATGTAAAGCAAATAAAGTTCCTGCCATAATAATGCCAGCATGTTTGCCTTGACCTTTGATGACCCTCACTGACCTTCTGACCTTTTTCTCTATCTTCATCCCATCCATAGTCTGCCTTATGTCTTCCTATATTTCAAACTGCTCTCTCTCTCTCTTCCCATTTTCTCTCCCTCCCTTTTCCTTGCTCTTCATTTTCTCCCCAGATCTTTTCTCTCTTTCCCTTCCCCTGCTCTCTTCCCTGGATCTTTTTCTTCCTCTTCCCCCAGTCACTCTCTCTCTCTCCTCCTCACTCTCCTCTCTCTCCAAATCATATCTAATTAATTTAATCCCTCCTCCCCCCTCTAAAAAAAACTCTTTCCTGTTTTCCTACCTCCTCCCCCAACAATGTTATTTTATCAAAATATTAATTATTTTTGATTGCTTAAATGTTTTTTTATGTCCATACCCTCCCCCCCTCTTCCCGGATTTCGTCTTCCTCTTCCATACCCCCTCTCTCTCTCTCCAGATCTTTTCTTTATTTTCAGATCTGCTCTCTCTTTCTTTCCCCTTCTCTTCCCGGATCTTCTTCTTCTTCCTCTTTTCTCCTCTACCTCCCTAATATCTAATCAATTTAACCCTCCCCCCCCCCAAAAAAAATTATTTCCTGTTTTCTTACCCCCACCCTTCACCCAACAGTGTTTCTTCTTCTATCAATATATTCATTATTTTTTATTGCTTAAAATTTTTTTTGGGGGGGGGGGAATGTTCAGTTTTCCCCCATTCTCATCGCCTGGAAACTTCTAAAACTGATATAGTTAGGCATACAGATCATTTTCCATTCTCTCCATTCTTTTTTCGTTTCTTAATTCCACCATATATTTTGGGAATCAAATTAACCTGTTATTACAAATGTTAATACCGGAACACTGTTGAGCCAAAAAGAAAACAACAAAAAAAAAAAACTGTTTTTAAATTTTTTTTTTTTTTTGCATTTTAAATTATTAAATAAATAAAAGAAATCACAGACAATTAATAAAAATCGTTTAAAACTGTTTCTATATTTTTTTGCCAATTATTAATCATTTAATAAAAAATGTATACCCTACTTTGGGGTAATTGCATCAACTAAAAAAAAGAAGTCCTCTTTATATGCGTGGTTGCCAAAAGAGCACTTTGGTGCAATTACCCTGGACTTGATGCAATTACCACAAAGTACGGTATATATACTTTTATCTGGTGAATTTTTTCCATCCTTGAATCAAATAATATCAAATAAATGGTTAAAGTTAATATATTATTTATATAAAATAAAATACGCATCAAGTGCGCTTGAAAGCCAAATCATAATGTAATATTAGGAAATTAAACAAATATTTTACTTGTTTGAAATTCATCACAAATATTTTTCAGAGGTATACTCCATCTTCTGTTTTTTTTTCTTATTTTCCTTTTCTTCTTCCTTGCCATGCTGTAAATTTAGAGCCTTGCATTGTATCTGGCGGTGGTATTTTGAAATGTTTGAAGGTAACGTAAGAATAACGTCAAGAATGAGAGTTCAATAGAAACGTTGTTTTAATTTGAATAGAATAAAATTCACATGGAGAAAGAAGTCTGTATAGAGCCGCGCATATTTTATTCAAATTAAAACAACGTTTCTATTGAACTCTCATATTATTTTAGTTAATCGATTACATTTCTAGACAGACTAATTACGATTAGTAGTACAAGGCTTCCTTCAGTCTTGACAGACTAAGGATACCCATGGTAAGGGTGCCTGCACATGAAATTTTTGTGGCAAGAGTTGCGCAATCTCCAGCCCCACCTCCCCTGAGTCGACATTGTTGAATACCAGTGGCAAGTGGAGGTTCAGGACAACTGGATACAAATGCCGAGACAAGCGGAAAGCACACACAGTGCCTAGAATTCCCAAATGGTCACCCATCTCGTACTGGCTAGGTTCAATGTTGCTTAACTTCTGTGATCTGGCGAGAACCGGTGTGTCAACGTGATTATGCCATATATAAGATTAGTAGTAATAAAAATAGAAACAGCAGGGTTTGTTTTACAATCCACAGAGATTAAAAAAAGGTGGTAAAAAATATAACAAATGTTATGTAAGATAAGTTACTCTTCTACCTATCTGGAAAAGTTTTTGTTGTTTTTACACACTATAAAACGTTTATATAATTTAATTAATTGGAATGCTTATTAAGATGAGTATTATTTAATGATTTATTTTTTAGACGACAACTATGGAAGGCAGTAATTGCTGAGAATGCAGTTAGGAGATACGGAGTTCCTATCCCGTCGCGGTAACCACTTGACAAAGGCCAGAGGAATAGTTGGCGAAAACGTCACGAAACAACAACTAATAAAGACGAGGAAAATAGTCCGCGATAAATAAACAAAACGCATATGATCTTAAATAAGACAGATATGAGACAGTTAAAAAAGAACCAACTTTAATGTAAAAATGTATATTTGCGCATGCGTACAAGAACACTTTAAGTCGACTTACGCCTGCCAAGTGGCAGCTATTTTAATAGGCTCAGAAAAGAATGATCCATAAAAAAAATGTAATCATTTGATCTGCCTAGTGCCACTCTGTGACCTTGTGTTTCGGTGGAGATGCAGTTTGAAAAAAAATGGAGAATGATATAAGAAGTTTTAGGAATTAGATTAAGAAAATTTGGGCATTATTAATTCATCAATTTTCCTTTCGTTTGTTAAATGATCCTAGATTCTTCCATTTTTTTTTACATGGAAGTCACCATTATCAAGGCCCGGAGGCTACTTGGGGATAAGGTTTTTTTTTGTTTTTTTTTTACGGCTTATGCAATTCAGTGACATATTTGATCCTTCTTTCTGTGTTCTTTCTCTAAACATTTTACCTTCATTCTTGTAGATGTTTTGTCGTTTTTTGTTTGTTTTAACGAGTTGACCTCTCATCCTCCCGTTTTACAGCGTTATTTAATTTATGACGGAAATGATGACCTCCTCCAAAAGTTCAACAAATTTTAGAAAGATTTAAAAAAAAAACAAAAAAAAAAAACAGAAAACTATGCTTTGAAATGAAGTAAAAAAAACATACAATCCCAATTTTTTTAAGAATAAAAAGACAATGTTTTCATTTTTTTTAATGTTTATATATGATTTTTTTAAAACATCCTCAACCACAACCCATTCCAAATTTAAAAAAAGAAAAATGGACGAAATAAAAAACCAAAAAAAATATAAATAAATTAATTAAAATGAAAAAAATAATTTTTTTAATGGAAAAAAAAAAATTTATATATAAATATTTCCCTCCCCCACCTCTCAAAATAACCCCACACAGTCTTTTAAAGTGAAAATAAAAGAGAAAAATGTATTTTTTTTCTATAAGGGGGAAAAAAATTTAATTGTGGTTCCAAACATTTTTATTATTATTATTTTTTTTAATTTATTTTTTATTTTTTTCTAATTTCTCAGTAAAATGCTTCAAGTCTGCTGAAAAAAATTGGTATATGCTTTGGATAAAAAATAAAAAATGAAACAAAAAACAGTCAACAAAAATATTAAAATGAACTTTATAAATCAACAACAACAATCAAAAAGAATACATATATATATATATATATATATATATACACACACACACACACACACACGCAATAAAACGTATTACAATGATTGAAGTTAAATAAAAGTCTTTGTTTTTCTTTGAATGTGTGGTGATCAATGGTTGTAGTAGAAAGAGTCGACAATAAGCAAAATCTCACCCCTTCATTATTGATGTCCCTAGATGCCGGAAAGCATTCTACTCTTCCTTCTTCCCTTTAACTGTTAGACTTTGGAATTTTTTCCTTGTTTCCTGCTTCACTGACTGCATTAATCTGCAGATATTTAAATGTAATGTGAACAAACATCTCGCTGTTCGACTCTCCGCAGTCCCCCGTTAGACACGATCCCAAATAGTAATGTTACATTCCAAGTGGCAACATCGTTCGTTTGGAGTGAAAGAGTAAAAAAAAAGAAAAGAAAAAATCAATGTTTTTGTGGTACTTAGAAGCATTTGGGCACACAAGAATTACCCTCTCTTTTTTCACATAGGAGTCACCACTTATCCAGGCCTGGAGGCCACTCGAGGATAAGGATTATTACGTGTACAGTAATCAACGGGATAATATTGTAGTTATCGTTAGTAATGGAGATTTGATGAATTGGATTACTTAAGGGGCGGTTCATCAGGAATTTGTTTATGTTGGACTTGAAGACATCCAAGTTGTAGTCAGGTGGGAAACAGGCAAACGGAACAGAGTTCCACAGGCGGGCACTTCTGAGAAAGAAGCTTTGTTCGTGGAATCTACGTTTGGATTTTGGCACAGTTAAAGAGTGGGGAAAATTATTGCCAGTGGTTTCAGCTAGATGGGTGTTTTTTGCGAAAGATTGGCGATGGGGGGGGACCAGAGATTGAAGCTCAGACGAGCTTGAAACATTTCTTCTGTGGGAGAGAGGTTGCAGGGAAGAGAAAAGGGCATCCCCCACTAAGATATGAAGTCTATTTTGAACTCTGTCAAGGTAGGATAAGCTGTTTTTAGCAGTTCCTTCCCAGATGTGGCAGCAGTACTCCATCCTTAGTCGTACTTGGCTTTTACATAGAGAATTGCATCAGTAGTGAGATATCTACTTTTCCCAGAGACCTTGGCAACAGATTTGATGTATGTGCTCCATTTAAGATCAGGAGTAAAGGTCAAGCCCAGAAGCTTGTCAAAACATGAAGCCTCCCCAAGACGAGAGACATCCATTTCAATTGATGCCAGATGGGGATCAGAGCGTTGATGATGTAAAGAAAGAAGCTTGGTATTAGATGCATTAAAAGTAGCCAGCCACCTCTTCCCCCACTGCAGCACGCACTCAAGGTCAGAGGAGAGAGAATCAGAGAGAACTTTCTCATTTACGGCCTTTAGATCGTAGTTTTATCAGCCTTTAGATCGTAGTTTTATCAGCATAGATGCCAACGAATGATCTAAGTATGTGTTTTGGCAGATCATTGATGTAGATGAGGAAGAGAGTTGGGCCCAGGATGGACCCTTGAGGGACTTTGTGCCCATCCACCACTACTTTTATGAGCCTATCAGAGAGAAATGATTTACTAATTGGGAAAACATTTCCAGTTATAGTGTAGCTGGAGATCTTGTGATGTAGGCAATCATATATTGAGAAAGAATAATGAATTTATGTACAAGAAGTGCAAGACAATGGAATCAAATCATAATTGAGATGTGGATAAAGTATATCTGTTTACGGCATATCAACACTTTTTGAGTTATTTAATGCTGAATCCAGTTATTTCGGAAATAGTATTCATGTTGCATCCAGTTATTTTGGAAATAGTTTTCTTGTTGCAGTCAGTTTTTTTTTTAAATAGTATTCATGTTGTATCCAGTTATTTTGGAAATAGTTTTCTTGTTGCAGTCAGTTTTTTTTTATACTATTCATGTTGCATTCAGTTATTTTGGAAATAGTTTTCTTGTTGCATTCAGTTTTTTTTTAATAGTGTTCATGTTGTATCCAGTTATTTTGGAAATAGTTTTCTTGTTGCATTCAGTTATTTTGGAAATAGCATTCATGTTGCATCCACTGAAAGTCCCAAATTGTCACCCATTTAGTACTGACCAGGTTCAACGTTGCTTAACTTCGGTGATCCAGCGGGAATCGGTGTGTCAACGTGATTATGCCGTATGTAGAAGTAATGATACACAGAAAGTCACCGATTTATGAGATTCGTAAATATATAGATTTATTTAGAGGAAAAAAATGAGCATGTGCAGTGCGTGTGTGCTGGTAGATGATGCGTGTAGGAGTTCTTGTGATGCATTGTCTAGCATAAGGTGCAGAGCTGTGGGATGTGCGGGCGTCTTGTTCAATGTCCAGCGATCAAGATAAAGAATGGAAGTGACGTATCCAATTTTTTTTTCACATAGGCATCACCACTTATCAAGGCCAAGAGGCCACTCGAGGATAAGGGTTCAAGAGTGTACAGTAGAAATTGGACAATATGGCAACTGTTGATGAACACATAACTTGGTTTGTTCCTTTCTATTTCTCTCTCTCTCTCTCTATATATATATATATATGTATATATATATCACCATAATTATTTTTTTTAAATACCTATGGACACTAGTGTTTCATCCTTTCGGGAATTATCAGTGCAGGGTGTCACTATCACTGCAGCTCGAGAGATTCGAACCCAGCAACGAAGCCGTTTCTGACTCCGTTAGCAAGGAACAAACCCGCAGAGCCACCGTTAACCACGAGAAATACAGTTTTTGGGGGTTTTTTTTTACACAGGCATTACCACTTATGAAGGCCAAGAGGCCACTCGAGGATAAGGGTTAAAGAGTGTACAGTAGAAATTGGACAATATAGTAATCGTTAGTAATGGAAATTCGGTAAATTTGTTAACTCGTATGGAATGACTCATCAAAAACTTGTTTACGTTAGACTTGAAGACAACCACAGTGTAGCCAGCTGGAAAGCAGGAAAATGGAAGACAATTCCACAAGCGTGCAGACAATAAAGATAATTAGTGTTACTGTTAAGTGTTGAGACATTATGTTGAACAAAGATGGCGGCATAGTTCAGATCAGATCCTGAGTGTAATTGGCAGTAACCAAGATGGCGGCCAAGAATCAAATGCGGTCCGTGATGTAGTTAACGGCGAACTGACTGAATCCAAAATTCGACAATTTTTATATTAAATTTGGAAGATTTCATTGGTTGGTTTAGCACAGCCGGTGGTTATAAAAATGATTGGCGAATTCATTGGTCTCATGCCCCCACCAGGAGTCAAAAACAGTTTACAGTAAGCTTAAGGGTTCAGTCTTGTGTCTGCATTTTAATTCCCACAAGGGAAAAGTGTTACAGTATTAATGTTTGGTACATTTTAAGTTAGGAAACCAGTCAGGAAGTGGGGGGGAGACAGAAAGGGGAATTGGGAAGAGGGAAAAGGTGGGTTGTATTTGTTTTTGGTTTTGCAGAACATGATGAAGTTTTTCAAAAGGAAATAGAAGAACAAAAAGCAGCAATGTTTGGTGCATTTTGTCTCATGAAGCCAATAAAGTATATCTGGATGGCGAAGCTATTGAGGTTGTTGTAGTGGTCGTGTAAGGGTTTGGAAGAAAGACACAAAATACATTGAATACAAAAGCAGAGACAACAAATTGTGGGTATACGTCAGTCCGACTGCCCAAGGTGCATTAGACAATATAGTAACCATTAGCAATGGAGATTCGGTAAATTTGTTTACTTATATGGAACGGCTCCTCAAAAACTTGTTTACATTAAACTTGAAGACAACCATATTGTAGTCAGCTGGAAAGCAGAAAAACGGAAGACCATTCCATAGGCGTGTAGTTTTAAGAAAGAAGCTTTGCTCATGGAATCTACGTTTAGGTTTAGGCACAGATAAACAGTGGGGGGGGAATTAGTGAAAGTGTTTTCTGCTGGACGGGTGTTTCTTGTGAAAGTTTGGCGAGGGGGAACAATAGATTGGAGAAAATATTTTTGAATGATGAAGTTTTTTTTTCTGATGATATCATTGGATCACAGTCATTACAAACCAGCAGAGTGTTACCATTGTTCACCAAGGGAAGATTCTATTGAACATGAGCACGCAGAAGTGAAACCTAGCCAGTGAGAGTTGTAGATAGGTGTTGCTTGGGGAGAAATAATGACAATAATATGAGGAACAGTCTTGATGTCCATCTTGGTCATGACAACCTCTTTCTTTCTGGTCTGTGAATGTTAACCCTAGAATCTTGAGGGAAATACTTTCAGGTAGTTTATCATTAGTCATGGCATTCAGTATTTGAGAAAGTTTCTTGTAATTATTAAACGAAATGAGCTTAGTCTTGGCAGCATTAAACATTACCAACCAGTTACGGCCCCATTAAAAGAAATAAGCTTAATCTTGCCGGCATTAAATATTACCATCCAGTTTTGGCCCCATTCTACTACAGACATGCTACTATGCGTCCTCGAGAGTTTTTAGCAATTTCCTTAGATATGTCTTCATTTATTTTTCCTTTGAGTCTGTTATAGAGCATAGTGTCATCAGCAAATATACCCATCTCAGAGACAATTTTATCAGGGAATTCGTTTATGAAAATCAGGAATAATAAAGGGCCAAGGATTGACCCCTGTGGCACACCCACATTTATATCATTGTTGTTTTGATGTATGTTACAAGATGAGATCTTGCCCTGATACGAGAAACGGAAGCTTTTGTCATCTCGAGCGCAAAGAAAAGGGGATTTGAACATCTGCGGGTATAACGCGTCATTTCCACAACGTCACGATCAGACAAGCCGCGCCTATACCCCGCGTCACTGAACAACCACATCTTAACAGACGAGCCGTCTCTACACCCTGCTCTCGCCTCTAGATGGCCCTTACAACTTAACAAGACTTTATCGTGGCTATTATAGATGCCGGGGAAGGATTCAAACAATACCTCATCTGATTTGTGGTAAATTAATTTTTTTTTCTTTTAAAGTATGCATTACTTCGAGCTAAAGTTAATACATAATCCTACAGGTATTACTTCTTAACCAGCTTTTCAAACGAGTTAAAAATAACCAGACATTTTCAATTTGAAAAAAGTTCCATTAAAGAATATAGGGTGGTCGAACATTCTGGCATAGGGGTGAGGAGGGGATGATAAGGCCAAGACAAGTCAACGTGTATTCAATTGAAAATTTCTAAGTCCAAAAAAGAGGGGACGTAGGTATAGGTAAATGAGAATCCTATAGACCAAGTCAAGTAAACGTGTATTCAATTGACAATTTCTAAATCCAAAAAAGAGGGGATGAAGGTATAGGTAAATGAGAATCCTATAGACCAAGTCATCTCAGATTGTATTCAATTGAAAATTTCTAAGTCCAAACAAGAGGGGACGTAGGTATAGGTAAATGAGAATCCTATAGACCAAGTCATCTCAACGTGTATTCAATTGAAAATTTCTAAGTCCAAACAAGAGGGGATGAAGGTATAGGTAAATGAGAATCCTATAGACCAAGTCATCTCAACGTGTATTCAATTGAAAATTTCTAAGTCCAAACAAGAGGGGACGTAGGTATAGGAAGATGAGAATCCTATAGACCAAGTCATCTCAACGTGTATTCAAGTGAAAATTTCTACGTCCAAACAAGAGGGGACGAAGGTATAGGTAAATGAGAATCCTATAGACCAAGTCATCTCAATGTGTATTCAATTGAAAATTTCTAAGTCCAAACAAGAGGGGACGAAGGTATAGGTAAATGAGAATCCTATAGACCAAGTCATTTCAACGTGTATTCAATTGAAAATTTCTAAGTCCAAACAAGAGGGGACGAAGGTATAGGTAAATGAGAATCCTATAGACCAAGTCATCTCAACGTGTATTCAATTGAAAATTTCTAAGTCCAAAAAGGAGGGGATGAAGGTATAGGTAAATGAGAATCCTATAGACCAACTCATCTCAACGTGTATCCAATTGAAAATTTCTAAGTCCAAACAAGAGGGGACGAAGGTATAGGTAAATGAGAATCCTATAGACCAAGTCATCTCAACGTGTATTCAATTGAAAATTTCTAAGTCCAAACAAGAGGGGATGAAGGTATAGGTAAATGAGAATCCTATAGACCAAGTCATCTCAACGTGTATTCAATTGAAAATTTTTAAGTCCAAACAAGAGGGGACGAAGGTATAGGTAAATGAGAATCCTATAGACCAAGTCATCTCAACGTGTATTCAATTGAAAATTTCTAAGTCCAAACAAGAGGGGACAAAGGTATAGGTAAATGAAAATCCTATAGACCAAGTCATCTCAACGTGTATTCAATTGAAAATTTCTCAGTCCAAACAAGAGGGGACGAAGGTATAGGTAAATGAGAATCCTATAGACCAAGTCATCTCAACGTGTATTCAATTGAAAAGTTCTAAGTCCAAACAAGAGGGGACGAAGGTATAGGTAAATGAGAATCCTATAGACCAAGTCATCTCAACGTGTATTCAATTGAAAATTTCTAAGTCCAAACAAGAGGGGACGCAGGTATAGGTAAATGAGAATCCTATAGACCAAGTCATCTCAACGTGTATTCAATTGAAAATTTCTAAGTCCAAACTAGAGGGGACGCAGGTATAGGTAAATGAGAATCCTATAGACCAAGTCATCTCAACGTGTATTCAATTGAAAATTTCTCAGTCCAAACAGAGGGGACGAAGGTATAGGAAGATGAGAATCCTATCGACCAAGTCATCTCAACGTGTATCCAATTGAAAATTTCTAAGTCCAAACAAGAGGGGACGAAGGTATAGGTAAATGAGAATCCTATAGACCAAGTCATCTCAACGTGTATTCAATTGAAAATTTCTAAGTCCAAACAAGAGGGGATGAAGGTATAGGTAAATGAGAATCCTATAGACCAAGTCATCTCAACGTGTATTCAATTGAAAATTTTTAAGTCCAAACAAGAGGGGACGAAGGTATAGGTAAATGAGAATCCTATAGACCAAGTCATCTCAACGTGTATTCAATTGAAAATTTCTAAGTCCAAACAAGAGGGGACAAAGGTATAGGTAAATGAAAATCCTATAGACCAAGTCATCTCAACGTGTATTCAATTGAAAATTTCTCAGTCCAAACAAGAGGGGACGAAGGTATAGGTAAATGAGAATCCTATAGACCAAGTCATCTCAACGTGTATTCAATTGAAAAGTTCTAAGTCTAAACAAGAGGGGACGAAGGTATAGGTAAATGAGAATCCTATAGACCAAGTCATCTCAACGTGTATTCAATTGAAAATTTCTAAGTCCAAACAAGAGGGGACGCAGGTATAGGTAAATGAGAATCCTATAGACCAAGTCATCTCAACGTGTATTCAATTGAAAATTTCTAAGTCCAAACTAGAGGGGACGCAGGTATAGGTAAATGAGAATCCTATAGACCAAGTCATCTCAACGTGTATTCAATTGAAAATTTCTCAGTCCAAACAGAGGGGACGAAGGTATAGGAAGATGAGAATCCTATAGACCAAGTCATCTCAACGTGTATTCAATTGAAAATTTCTAAGTCCAAACAAGAGGGGACGAAGGTATAGGTAAATGAGAATCCTATAGACCAAGTCATCTCAACGTGTATTCAATTGAAAATTTCTCAGTCCAAACAGAGGGGACGAAGGTATAGGAAGATGAGAATCCTATAGACCAAGTCATCTCAACGTGTATTCAATTGAAAATTTCTAAGTCCAAACAAGAGGGGACGAAGGTATAGGTAAATGAGAATCCTATAGACCAAGTCATCTCAACGTGTATTCAATTGAAAATTTCTAAGTCAAAACAAGAGGGGACGAAGGTATAGGTAAATGAGAATCCTATAGACCAAGTCATCTCAACGTGTATTCAATTGAAAATTTCTAAGTCCAAAAAGGAGGGGATGAAGGTATAGGTAAATGAGAATCCTATAGACCAAGTCATCTCAACGTGTATTCAATTGAAAATTTCTAAGTCCAAACAAGAGGGGACGAAGGTATAGGTAAATGAGAATCCTATAGACCAAGTCATCTCAACGTGTATTCAATTGAAAATTTCTAAGTCCAAAAAGGAGGGGATGAAGGTATAGGTAAATGAGAATCCTATAGACCAAGACATCTCAACGTGTATTCAATTGAAAATTTCTCAGTCCAAACAAGAGGGGACGAAGGTATAGGTAAATGAGAATCCTATAGACCAAGTCATCTCAACGTGTATTCAATTGAAAATTTCTAAGTCCAAACAAGAGGGGACGCAGGTATAGGTAAATGAGAATCCTATAGACCAAGTCATCTCAACGTGTATTCAATTGAAAATTTCTCAGTCCAAACAGAGGGGACGAAGGTATAGGAAGATGAGAATCCTATAGACCAAGTCATCTCAACGTGTATTCAATTGAAAATTTCTAAGTCCAAACAAGAGGGGACGAAGGTATAGGTAAATGAGAATCCTATAGACCAAGTCATCTCAACGTGTATTCAATTGAAAATTTCTAAGTCCAAACAAGAGGGGACGAACGTATAGGTAAATGAGAATCCTATAGACCAAGTCATCTCAACGTGTATTCAATTGAAAATTTCTAAGTCCAAAAAGGAGGGGATGAAGGTATAGGTAAATGAGAATCCTATAGACCAAGTCATCTCAACGTGTATCCAATTGAAAATTTCTAAGTCCAAACAAGAGGGGACGAAGGTATAGGTAAATGAGAATCCTATAGACCAAATCATCTCAACGTGTATTCAATTGAAAATTTCTAAGTCCAAACAAGAGGGGATGAAGGTATAGGTAAATGAGAATCCTATAGACCAAGTCATCTCAACGTGTATTCAATTGAAAATTTCTAAGTCCAAACAAGAGGGGACGAAGGTATAGGTAAATGAGAATCCTATAGACCAAATCATCTCAACGTGTATTCAATTGAAAATTTCTAAGTCCAAACAAGAGGGGATGAAGGTATAGGTAAATGAGAATCCTATAGACCAAGTCATCTCAACGTGTATTCAATTGAAAATTTCTAAGTCCAAACAAGAGGGGACGAAGGTATAGGTAAATGAGAATCCTATAGACCAAGTCATCTCAACGTGTATTCAATTGAAAATTTCTAAGTCAAAACAAGAGGGGACGAAGGTATAGGTAAATGAGAATCCTATAGACCAAGTCATCTCAACGTGTATTCAATTGAAAATTTCTAAGTCCAAAAAGGAGGGGATGAAGGTATAGGTAAATGAGAATCCTATAGACCAAGTCATCTCAACGTGTATTCAATTGAAAATTTCTAAGTCCAAACAAGAGGGGACGAAGGTATAGGTAAATGAGAATCCTATAGATCAAGTCATCTCAACGTGTATTCAATTGAAAATTTCTAAGTCCAAAAAGGAGGGGATGAAGGTATAGGTAAATGAGAATCCTATAGACCAAGACATCTCAACGTGTATTCAATTGAAAATTTCTCAGTCCAAACAAGAGGGGACGAAGGTATAGGTAAATGAGAATCCTATAGACCAAGTCATCTCAACGTGTATTCAATTGAAAATTTCTAAGTCCAAACAAGAGGGGACGCAGGTATAGGTAAATGAGAATCCTATAGACCAAGTCATCTCAACGTGTATTCAATTGAAAATTTCTCAGTCCAAACAGAGGGGACGAAGGTATAGGAAGATGAGAATCCTATAGACCAAGTCATCTCAACGTGTATTCAATTGAAAATTTCTAAGTCCAAACAAGAGGGGACGAAGGTATAGGTAAATGAGAATCCTATAGACCAAGTCATCTCAACGTGTATTCAATTGAAAATTTCTCAGTCCAAACAGAGGGGACGAAGGTATAGGAAGATGAGAATCCTATAGACCAAGTCATCTCAACGTGTATTCAATTGAAAATTTCTAAGTCCAAACAAGAGGGGACGAAGGTATAGGTAAATGAGAATCCTATAGACCAAGTCATCTCAACGTGTATTCAATTGAAAATTTCTAAGTCCAAAAAGGAGGGGATGAAGGTATAGGTAAATGAGAATCCTATAGACCAAGTCATCTCAACGTGTATCCAATTGAAAATTTCTAAGTCCAAACAAGAGGGGACGAAGGTATAGGTAAATGAGAATCCTATAGACCAAATCATCTCAACGTGTATTCAATTGAAAATTTCTAAGTCCAAACAAGAGGGGATGAAGGTATAGGTAAATGAGAATCCTATAGACCAAGTCATCTCAACGTGTATTCAATTGAAAATTTCTAAGTCCAAACAAGAGGGGACGAAGGTATAGGTAAATGAGAATCCTATAGACCAAGTCATCTCAACGTGTATTCAATTGAAAATTTCTAAGTCCAAAAAGGAGGGGATGAAGGTATAGGTAAATGAGAATCCTATAGACCAAGTCATCTCAACGTGTATCCAATTGAAAATTTCTAAGTCCAAACAAGAGGGGACGAAGGTATAGGTAAATGAGAATCCTATAGACCAAATCATCTCAACGTGTATTCAATTGAAAATTTCTAAGTCCAAACAAGAGGGGATGAAGGTATAGGTAAATGAGAATCCTATAGACCAAGTCATCTCAACGTGTATTCAATTGAAAATTTCTAAGTCCAAACAAGAGGGGACGAAGGTATAGGTAAATGAGAATCCTATAGACCAAGTCATCTCAACGTGTATTCAATTGAAAATTTCTAAGTCCAAACAAGAGGGGACGAAGGTATAGGTAAATGAGAATCCTATAGACCAAGTCATCTCAACGTGTATTCAATTGAAAATTTCTAAGTCCAAAAAGGAGGGGATGAAGGTATAGGTAAATGAGAATCCTATAGACCAAGTCATCTCAACGTGTATCCAATTGAAAATTTCTAAGTCCAAACAAGAGGGGACGAAGGTATAGGTAAATGAGAATCCTATAGACCAAATCATCTCAACGTGTATTCAATTGAAAATTTCTAAGTCCAAACAAGAGGGGATGAAGGTATAGGTAAATGAGAATCCTATAGACCAAGTCATCTCAACGTGTATTCAATTGAAAATTTCTAAGTCCAAACAAGAGGGGACGAAGGTATAGGTAAATGAGAATCCTATAGACCAAGTCATCTCAACGTGTATTCAATTGAAAATTTTTAAGTCCAAACAAGAGGGGACGAAGGTATAGGTAAATGAGAATCCTATAGACCAAGTCATCTCAACGTGTATTCAATTGAAAATTTCTAAGTCCAAACAAGAGGGGACGAAGGTATAGGTAAATGAGAATCCTATAGACCAAGTCATCTCAACGTGTATTCAATTGAAAATTTCTAAGTCCAAACAAGAGGGGGCGCAGGTATAGGTAAATGAGAATCCTATAGACCAAGTCAAGTCAACGTGTATTCAATTGAAAATTTCTAAGTCCAAACAAGAGGGGACGTAGGTATAGGTAAATGAGAATCCTATAGACCAAGGCAAGTCAACGTGTATACAATTGAAAATTTCCAAGATCAAAACAGTGTAAGTAAGTGTCTGGAAGTGCCCGATCGACGCCTACTTCCATGTTGGGTGCATGTAGGCGTAGCAAAATGCCTTCTGATCTGCTAGGCATATCAACGTGTATTCAAGTTAAAACCTCTAACTTCAAAACGGGAGTTAGGTACCGGTAAATGAGAAGCTTATTAATCTAGACATGTTGACATTTATAAGTTCGCACATAGGGGTTGGCAAGACGGCTAATAGGGATAAAGAATAAGAAGAGAGAGATAGACAGATCTAGATAAATACAGAGGTATAAAGAGAGACAGGCAAGGGAGATAAATTTCATGATTCAACTTATATGCTAATAAGAAATAGTTGGTGTATCAGAAATACAAGCATTGGTTTTACTGGTTAATTTTACATCAGAATACACTTGTAGATTTTCTTTTCTAAAGGGAACATACAAATAGCACACATAACATCTAGACATATAAATATATACATAAAACAATTATAGTTATGAGATATATCTAACTAATCCAAAAAGACAATAATAATGAATATCATCACTTACCTTTGAAAATTATCCAGGCTGTATGCCTACTCACATTCCATCAAACACCAGAAAATCATGATCCATTGCTTGGTTGATTTTTTTGATTTTTTTGATTTTGATTTTTTTCATACACATTTGTAATTGGGTTTTGCTTTATCAAGTATTTTTGTAGTTAATCTGTGGTGTTGGGAGAGGTGTTAACATGAATCAATTTTGCTTAACAATTTTTTTTTATACATATTTTTTCAGTTTACAGAGTCATTGCAGTACCAAGTCTGACACTGTAATTGCTTGAAAAGTATTGCATTAGGAAGGATTCTTTTTTTTTTTTTGAGGTGTGCGGGAATTTCAGTAGGGGAAGTTTCTACTGATTTTAGATTCCAAGACAGCAAAGTTGTATTTTATTGTTTGTGCATTCTTTTATCAATTTCTTACAGATATTTTTGTGTTATGAAAATGAATGACTTGCAAAGACATTTACATTTTTGCATTCGTTTTTTTTTTTTAATTCTTCACCTTTTTTGTTTTAATGTCCCAAGAGTGAACCAAGACGGATGAGTCTTATTCAACAGAGTGGAAAAAAAACAAGGTACCTTTGGTTGTCCTCAATGGATTTGTCCAGAGTATAATGTGTCCAAGTTATTGCCCTAATAAAGTGAGAACCATACCCCCAAAACTAATGCAGAACTCTACTTATGTATTGCACAGCTACAAGAGTTAACTTGTCTAGGATAAGTGACATATAAGCTTGCAAAACTCACTATATAGCTCTATTTATTAACTGATATGAACTTAAATTGCTGAACATGTCTCAAAAATTTTCTACAGAGCTCTACTTAAAAATGAGCACTCTCAAAGACAATTTGTCTAACATAATTTGGAAATATGTTTTTTAAAGTTACCATAGAGCTATCAAATATATTAGGCACTCAAATAGGAAGCTTGTTTCAAATACTTGTCATATATATATATATATATATATTAAAAACTTACAGTGTATCTATACTTACGTATTGACATTTAGGTTTTTAAAACATACTGCAGAGTTCTTCATGTTTTCTGAATTTTATGCTTTCGTCTACTAATGTATTGAGCACTCTCAAAGTATATTCGTGTAGCTGAATTGCCATACATATTTTTTGAAAGTCTATATTTAGCTCTACTAATGTATTGAACTCTGTAAAAATAAATTTATGCAGTTGAAATGCCATATCTGTTTCTCAAATGTTTTATTT
This sequence comes from Euprymna scolopes, assembly GCF_053919585.1. NCBI lineage: Eukaryota > Metazoa > Mollusca > Cephalopoda > Sepiida > Sepiolidae > Euprymna > Euprymna scolopes. The sequence continues at coordinate 91,765,786 of NC_136527.1, read as the reverse complement.
AGCTCTACTAATATATTAAGGACTCTGGAAGTAGATTTGTCTAAAATAATTGCCAAAATGTTTCCAAATCTTACTACAAAGCTCTATAAATGCATTGAGCACTCTTAAAGTAAAATCGTCTTGCATAATTAAACAACACAATTGTTAAATTTACTACACAGCTATATTAAACTATGGAGCACATGCAAGCATCATTGGCATATATATATGTATATATATATATATATATATATATATATATATTGTTTAAACGTACGAAAGAGCTTTACTCAAAGTAAATTTGTCTAGCACAAATGAGAAAAATTCTTTCAAATCTTTCCACAGAACTCTACCACAGTATTAAGCACTCTGGTAATTACTTTTCCAGCATACTCACAATACACAATTTTAAAACTCACTACAGAGCTGTACTTATCTATTTTGCAGTCTGAAAGAAAATTTTTGATCGCATAACAGAAATTTGTATTTTTCAAATAACTCCAAAAATTAACTCATACATTGAGCACTCTTAAAGGAAATTTCTCTGCTATAAATGACAAATGTTTTCAAAACTAAATACAAAGCTTCGAAAAAAGAGCTGATATTATAACAGGTTACTTTTATTCAAATATCTAAGAACGAGCATTATATAATTTATTTAGATTTTTACTGAATAATTACACTTGAAATAGTGCTCAAAACTAGCCAGAGCTGATATTATAAAACGTTTATTTTATTACAGGACAAATACACATTAATATTGAACCAGAGTTATATAAGAGTGCTCAATGAGATATAGAGCAATAAAGACATTTTATTTAGATTTTTAGTTAATAATTACACTCTAAATAAGTGCTCAACACAAGACAGAGCTGATATTATAAAACGTTTATTTTATTACAAGAGATATAAATATTAAGATTTATCAGAGTTAATTAAGAGTGCTCAATAAGACAGAGCAATAAATACATTTATTAAGATTTTTACTTAATAATTACATTTTAAAAATGTGCTCAAGACAGAGCTGATATTATAAAACGTTTATTTTATTACAGGCTAAATAAACATTAAGATTTAACCAGAGTTATATAAGAGTGCTCAATAAGACATAGAGCAATAAAGACATTTTATTTAGATTTTTACTTAATAATTACACTTTAAATAAGTGCTCAACACTAGACAGAGCTGATATTATAAAACGTCTATTTTATTACAGGATAAATAAGCATTAAGATTTAACCAGAGTTATATAAGAGTGCTCAATGAGACATAGAGCAATAAAGACATTTTATTTAGATTTTTACTTAATAATTACATATTAAATAAGTGCTCAATACTAGACGGAGCTGATATTATAAAACGTCTATTTATTACAGGATAAATAAACATTAAGATTAAACCAAAGTTATATAAGAGTGCTCAATGAGACATAGAGCAATAAAGCCATTTTATTTACATTTTTACTGATTAATTACATTTTAAATAAGTGCTCAAAACTAGACAGAGCTGATATTATAAAACTTCTATTTTATTAAAAGATAAATAAACAAAGATTTAACTTGCTGATATTATAAAACGATTAATTTTTTACAGGATAAATAATCATTAAGATTTAACCAAAGTTATATAAGACTGCTTAATGAGACATAGAGCAATAAAGACATTTTATTTAGATTTTTACTTAATAAATACACTTTAAAATAAGTGCTCAACTCTAGACAGAGCTGATATTATAAAACGATTAATTAATTACAGGATAAATAAACATTAAGATTTAACCAGAGGTATATAAGACTGCTTAATGAAACATAGAGCAATAAAGACATTTTATTTAGATTTTTACTTAATAAATACACTTTAAAATAAGTGCTCAACTCTAGACAGAGCTGATATTATAAAACGATTAATTAATTACAGGATAAATAATCATTAAGATTTCACCAGATTTATATAAGACTGCTTAATGAGACATAGAGCAATAAAGACATTTTATTTAGATTTTTACTTAATAAATACACTTTAAAATAAGTGCTCAATCCTAGACAGAGCTGATATTATAAAACGATTAATTAATTACAGGATAAATAATCATTAAGATTTAACCAGAGGTATAAAAGACTGCTTAATGAGACATAGAGCAATAAAGATATTTTATTAAGATTTTTACTTAATAAATACACTTTAAATAAGTGCTCAACACTAGACAGAGCTGATATTATAAAACGATTAATTAATTACAGGATAAATAATCATTAAGATTTCACCAGATTTATATAAGACTGCTTAATGAGACATAGAGCAATAAAGACATTTTATTTAGATTTTTACTTAATAAATACACTTTAAAATAAGTGCTCAACTCTAGACAGAGCTGATATTATAAAACGATTAATTAATTACAGGATAAATAATCATTAAGATTTAACCAGAGGTATATAAGACTGCTTAATGAGACATAGAGCAATAAAGACATTTTATTTAGATTTTTACTTAATAATTACATTTTAAATAACTGCTTAACACTAGACAGAGCTGATAGTATAAAACGTTTATTTTATTACAAGAGATATAAATATTAAGATTTAACTAGAGTTATATAAGAGTGCTCAATAAGACATAGAGCAATGAACACATTTTATTTAGATTTTTACTTAATAATTACACTTGAAATAAGCGCTCAACACTAGACAGAGCTGATATTATAAAACGTTTATTTTATTAAAGGATTAATAAACATTAAGATTTAACTAGAGTTATATAAGAGTGCCTAATAAGACATAGAGCAATGAAGACATTTTATTTAGATTTTTGCTTAATAATTACACTTGAAGTAAGTGCTCAACACATGACAGAGCTAATATTATAAAACGTTTATTTTATTACAAGAGATATAAATATTAAGATTTAACTAAAGTTATATGAGTAAGACAGAGCAATAAACACATTTATTTAGATTTTTACTTAATAATTACACTTTAAATAAGTGCTCATCACTAGAAAGAGCTGATATTATCAAACGTTTATATTATTGAAAGAAAATTATATGCCAATGCTTTATCATACATAGAGCAATATTGACATTTTGTATTTTTTATTGAGAATCATAACATTTTGAATAAAATTATTAAAATTTATATTACATTATGTCATATTCACACATGAATACCAAAAACAGTGTGGTTATCTAAATTGACGTATGCATTTTTTAAACTTATTACCTTGCTCTACTGATGTATTGAGCGATCTACATATAAGTCCTGCCATTTGAATTTCTCTATATATATTTTAAGTCTAAACAGTAACCTTTACTAATGCATTGAGCACTCTAGCAGTAAGTCTTGTCATCTAAATTGCCATACATATCCCCAAAAATTTAACAACTATCTCTACTAATTCATTAATAATTGTATATAGTTATCTTTCTGTCTCTCATTATATATCTTTCTATCTATAAAAGTGAAAATGTCTGTGTGCGTGTGTACATTTCCCTAGGCAATAACTCTGTCAATTTTAGTCTACAGACTCAAAATTTGATATACAGGGTACTGAGATTTTGGAAAATCTATGCGATTGGTATTTGGACAGAAATTTGTCGATTAAGGTGTCAAAGTTCAACGATTTGACCTTTGAGAACTCTACAAAACTCCTCCGACAATTATGGGGCTAAACACTTGAAATTTTAGATATAGTTTTCTTGGACATGGATCTAACTTAATATCTTGATTTGAACCCAAAACAAACAATTTTAAGGGTTCATAATAGGGGGCAAATCAAAAACAATTAACCGTTTTTTTGCTTTTTTTTTTTGGTTGTGGGGGGGGGTGAGCATACACCACCAAACACCGGGGCTACGCCAGGAACCCATACTAGTATATATTCAAGGGAATCTTCAGTGCAGGGTGTCACGATTAATACCAGTCGAACGATTCGAACTCCGCATCACGAGACATCTCTGGGATATATTCAAGGGAGACAATATATAAATTGTCTCCCTTGAATAAATATATTTATACATATTTATACATACATATGTATATATATATATTCAAGGGAGACAATTTGTATATAGATCACATAATTATTAGAAGTTATTTTTTTAATGCTTAATTGAACTTTAATGCTTAGTTTTTCCATCAATTTTTGGACTTGGGTTATTTCTTTTTTAATATATACATGAAAAAAATCTATGTGCTATTCGAGACAAGAAATAAAAGAAATAAAGAAAATTCTTACCTGTTACTTCCCAGGTGTTATCTCCACTTTTTCTCTTTTCTGCTTCTTGCTGAAACTCATGGCAATTTCATGTTTGTTTGTGTTCTTTGTTACATATATATAATTTTTACTGTGATGATTTTTTTTTCTTTTAATTATTAACAATTTTTTTTTGATTTATATAATAAAGAGAGACAACATAACTAATGGATTTTTTGAAAATGATATATTTAACTTTCTGGCTATGATCAAACACACATGTACTACTATTTCTTTTTTGCAGTTGCATAAGTTAGCTGATGAGAAGAAATACAAGCAGAACTGCATTCATTTAAATAAAGCTAATAGTTTAGAATTTGATTTTACCCAGATGTGCATGTACACAAAGAAAGAAACACTTACTTGAGGACTTCTGTAACTACAGGAAACATGTGGCAGCTAGGATAGCTGATGCTGCTGGATTCAGTTGTTTTTTCCAATCCACATAATTCTCACAATAGCTGATAGTAGAATTCCATCATGATCAAGAGGAGTACCTGAAATTACAAAAATATACACACAGAAGGAAAGAAAAAGAATACTTACTCTACTTCTATGACAATGATTGCTGCCAAGACTTTGAGATGCTAATGTTGGAAGAAACAGATAGACATACATCATACACAGTTTGATTGTACCCAGATGTGCTTGAACGCAAAGAAAGAAATACTTGATTCAAACTGCACAAGACATGTGGCAGACAGGAACGGTGATGCTGCTAGGTTTTGTTGCTTGTTCCAATCTATAAAAAAGAGATGATATTTATAGTGTTGATAATCTACTGCTGTGTGAAAGCTGGAACAATGGAAACAGTTAAATTAAATTTTCAAATCACAAAGACTGAAATCGAAACAGAAAGAAGAAAGGGTGATACTATACTCATCTTCCTGTCGGTGCAGACCAATTGCTGGTGACTGTTCGTTCGCCATTAAACTGGAAAATAAAATAAAAATAAGAAAAAAAAAGAGGTTCCACCGGGGAAAGCTCTCGTCTGGGCAGCGAGGTGATGAACTCCCGAAAGGAGGGGCACTATATAAAAACAAGCTTTGCTGCGAACATCTCCTAAAAAGCGGTTTCTACTCAGAATAACAGGCGGAGGAGAAAACAGGGGTGTTCTCTCTACCCAACAGGATTCGTAAAGATACCACTAGTTTGTGTTCATAAGACGGCGATGATCGCTCACAAAACTGGCATTCCTACTATCATATCGGAGGACCGTCGTATATAATTGCACTACCATTTCGTATTGGAGGACGGTCATATATAATTGCACTACCATACCGTTTCGGAGTTCGTAGACAGTAGGAATAATAAAAGCGGCCTTAAAGCGGCTTGTGAGCACACAATCTAGTCGAACTCTAGTCGTCCTTAGTCGAGTCGAGGCAAGCATGCATTACATAGTAACACGAGCACGTGTCGCCTGCTTAGAGGGTAGCCCCCTTCGGGAGATTCGAAAGCGCACCTCACAGCGGAAGAGCTTCGGAACCAATCGGACCGTACCCAGACTTGCAGCTATTTGTTAACTTGGAAGTGGAGTCAACACCCCGACACTGAGAAAAGAGCTTTCCAAAAGCTCAAAACCAGTTGCATGCAAAGTCGGGGAAACTGGGAGCAGGCTGGGGAGAACACAGGGCCTTGGAGGGAGGCCCATTTTTCTCTTTCGTTCGGTTTACATCTTTCGGGTATTGTTCTCCTTTCAGCCTGCCCCCTTCACGCCTTTTTGCTCGCCACATGCAAGCGTATAAAAAGACGACCAGATGACGGACGCAACAAACTCATGCCGACATTTTCTGGATTTTTTTTTTTTTTGCCAGAGCCCATTTAGCCGTGTAGCTGTTAAACTACAACGTTACACCCCCCTACCACGGTGAGGATAGGGTTGGACTTTAGGGGGGAAAATACACATCCAGAATTTTATACAAGGAAAGCACGGTCTATAAACTGCACAATTGTCACGGTAATTCTACAGTTTATCGAACGCCCTTAAATAATATTATATATATACTTTCATCTAACAAATTAAATTAAAAGACGTTAATTTAGATTTAAATTAAAAATAGTTTATCCAAGGACACCACGGTTTATAAACTGCACAATTGTCACGGTAATTCTAAAGTTTATTGACCGCCCTTAAATAATATTATATATATACTTTCATCTAACAAATTAAATTAAAAGACGTTAATTTAGATTTAAATTAAAAATATTTTATCCAAGAACAGCACGGTTTATAAACTGCACAATTGTCACGGTAATTCTAAAGTTTATCGAACGCCCTTAAATAATATTATATATATACTTTCATCTAACAAATTAAATTAAAAGACGTTAATTTAGATTTAAATTAAAAATATTTTATCCAAGAACACCACGGTTTATAAACTGCACCATTCTCACGGTAATTATACAGTTTATCGACCGCCCTTAAATAATATTATATATATACTTTCATCTAACAAATTAAATTAAAAGACGTTAATTTAGATTTAAATTTAAAATATTTTATCCAAGAACACCACGGTTTATAAACTGCACAATTGTCACGGTAATTTTTATTGGCTGGGTTTCTAACAGTATTTTGTATAATAAAATATAAAATTAAATATAAAAAGACGTTAAACGTGAAAATCGTGTAAACTACACAAGTGTCGAAATTTGAAAAGAAATTCGACTTGTTTATGAACTGTGCGCATAGTAACAACGTTCATTTGAACACTCGTGCAGTTTACACACCTTAAATAAATGCGTCGTCTACTTGTCTACTTTGAAATGAGGAAAATATAAATACCTTAAATTTGTTTGACATCAGAGAAATAGGCAAAAATAAAGCAGCGGCAGGGCGGCGGTTATCTTTTCAGACGACGGGGGTGGTAAGTGGCGGCCAGTCGTGCTACTTCGGTGATATGTATCAGGCTTTTAACTGGAGAGCGAGGTCGGGTGGAAGAATGTCCGTGCGTTCACTGACACAGCTGGGCGAATCTCTTTTCTTCTGTTCGTCTTCTTTCTGGTCCCCTCCTTTTATAGTCGTAAACCGGCTCCCAGCGGCTGTCATATTTCAGGCCTTTATTTTCGGCGGGGAGCTCTGCCATTGGTTCATAATTCTTTTTATGGTTTCTTATTTTTCTTTTTCCAAACGGAAGCGATGCGTGGAGCCATGTGCAAACGAAGATTTTTTTTATTTTGTCTCTATGCTGGAGACGTTAGCATCCGGTTGGCATGTTCCCACAAGTTTGAAGAGTGAATGTAGACGTGTGTGCGTCTGTGTATGTGTGTGTTAATGCAAGTGTGTGTGTGTATGTGGGTGTGTGCGTCGTTGGTGGACGAGAGCGTAGACACATTCTCTGTCTCTTTCGGTCTCTCCCCCCCCTTTTCCCTCTCTGTCTGTCTATATATAAGGACACGGAGAAGCGCGCGAGAGCGCGCGCGCGCGCGAGAGAGAGAGAGAGAGAGAGAGAGGGGGGCAGGTGGGGGGGGAGTGGGCGAAGGGAAGGGGAATTGGCAAACGAAGTTGAAATGAAATCCATTTCGTTAACTTTCAAATTCGCTTGACACTTATGCCACCCACCCCTCCCCAGCTCATGACAGTTTTTAACGGAAAGTTGATTTGTGTTGGTGTGTATTTGTGTGTACGTGTGTTTCTGTGTATGTGTATGTTTATGCGAGTGTGTTTGTTTATGAAAGTGTGTGTGTATGTGTGTGTTTATGCATTTATATTTAAAAATACAAACAATAATATCTCGAAAACTATTTGTCTTTCTCTGCTAATTTTCCTTGCGATATTCGTTTTCAGCATACCTAAACAAACAGAGGCTTGGCCCCTTTCATATGCCGCCTGTTCAAACATGGTCACCAGTGATTTACATTTCAAAATACACGCATTAATAAAACTAGCTCCAAAACTAGTAGTCTGTCTGTCTGTCTCTGCCAATTTTCCTTGCGATATTCGTTTTCAGCATACCTGAACAAACTGAGGGTTGGCCTCTTTCATATGCCGCCTGTTCAAACATGCTCGCCAGTGATTTATATTTAAAAATACACGTAATAATAAAACTAGCTCAAAAACTAGTAGTCTGTCTTTCTCTGTTAATTTTCCTTTCGATATTCGTTTTCAGCATACCTGAACAAACTGAGGGTTGGCCCCTTTCATATGCCGCCTGTTAAAACATGGTCGCCAGTTATTTACATTTCAAAATACACGCATTAATAAAACTAGTTCCAAAACTTGTAGTCTGTCTGTTTGTGCTAATTTTCCTTGCGATATTCGTTTTCAGCATACCTCAACAAACTGAGGGTTGGCCCATTTCATATGCCGCCTGTTCAAACATGGTCAAACGCATTAATAAAACTAGCTCCAAAACTATTTTTCTCTGCTAATTTACCTTGCGATATTCGTTTTCAGCATACCTGAACAAACTGAACAGTACGAGTTTTCCGGGTACGGTTTTTCCGGAGACGAGTTTTCCCGGGACAAGTTTTCCGGGCACTGGTATAAGTGCTATGGATTCATCAGAGCACATCTCATTAAAGTACTTGTAAACAGGAATGCAACACTGAGGCGATGGGACAGACTTTAGAGATTGGCCTATAGCACGAGGCCTATTAGATTAGATACTCTTTTTGTTTTTGTTTTTGTGCTCAACGATAAAAACCGACTTCTTCATTTGTGTTTGCTTCTCATTTTAACTTTTGCTCTAATAAGAGTTTCGCTAATGTGAAAAAGAAAACATGTTCGAACGTTTGCTGACATTTATTGGATGTGTTGCTACCAGTATTTTGCTTAATTTTCGAGTTTGGAGCGATTGTCGAGTCTCACAAGATGACTGTAAAATATCAGACACTTCTTTATTGTTCTAACTTAAAACTGTGCGCTACTTTTGTTTGTGTTAAATAAACGTTTTAAAATAAGTTAAAACAACATTTTCTTATATATTTATTTGTTCACTACTTTTTCGTTTTGTTCTTATTGAATGCGAAATATTCGCCGTGGAATTTCCACGGGTCACGATTATTTCGTTTTATTAATCTTAAGTTTCATAGAATAAAAAGTTCAGACACAACTTTGTCGAGCCATTTTTTTAAACTTACATTTGACCCCGGCACGTGCAGTGCAGAGAACACGACCCTTTCTCTCCTTCCCCCACTTTCTCTCTTCTGTAGCTTGGTGACAAGCGAATGCTTATGTGTGCGTGCGTGCGTGTGTGTGTGTGTGTGTGTGTGTGTGTGTGTGTGTGTGTGTGCGTGCGTGCGTGCCAACGTCAAACGAAGTTTAAATTAAAATTCATTTCGTCGGTTTCAACAAATTTTAAAAAAATAAAAACTTTTTCCCGACCGGCCGGATTAGGGTTGTGAGGTGTGGTTAGAGTTTATAAAAATAAATGTTAGCAATAAAAACTTTTTAAAACCAAGTTAGAAAAAGGAACACAATTTGCTTCCCCACCAAATTATCGTATTATTGGAGGCCCCGATTCTTCTTTTTTTTAAGCGATGTAATAAACCATATTTTTGAGTAGGGTTGCCTCCTCTCTTTATTTTGGTTTGTATATTTTTTATGTTGCAAAAATTCTTCCGGGAGATTTTTTTAGGATTCTAAACGTTTACTTTTTTTTACACTTTTTATTATCTTCGAAAAATGTACACAAATGTAAACAAGCAGTTTACGAGTTGAAAGGCATCGTTAAAATATTTTTAGCGAGTTCTTTAAATTTTATATTTTTATTTCGTCGTCTTCAAGTCCAATGTAAACAAGTTCTTGATAAGCCGTTCCTCTTAAGTAATCCAATTTAAAAAATTTATACTTCTAACGATTACTATGATATTGTCCCATTGACTACTGCACACTCTTTAAACCCTCGAGTGGTCTCTGGGCCTTGATAAGTAGTGATTCCTTTGTAAAACAAAAAAATATTTCAATACTTTGATGTGCTAGTTTTCCTTTTCATTTCAAAATGCACGCATTAATAAAACTGTCTTGAAAACTATTTGTCTGTGCTAACTTTCCTCGCGATATTCGTTTTCAGCATACCTGAACAAACTGAGGGTTGGCCCCTTTCATATGCCGCCTGTTTAAACATGGTCGCCAGTGATTTACATTTCAAAATACACGCATTAATAAAACTAGCACAAAAACTATTTCTCTCTGCTAATTTTCCTTGCGATATTCGTTTTCAGCATACCTGAACAAACTGAGGGTTGGCCCCTTTCATATGCCGCCTGTTCAAACATGGTCGCCAGGGATTTACATTTTAAAATACACGAACTAATAAAACTAGCTCCAAAACTATTTGTCTCTGCTAATTTTCCTTGCGATATTCGTTTTCAGCATACCTGAACAAACTGAACGGTACGAGTTTTCCGGGTACGGTTTTTCCGGGACAAGTTTTCCGGGCACTGGTATAAGTGCTATGGGTTCATCAGAGCACATCCGATTAAAGTACTTGTAAACAGGGATACAACACTGAGGCGATGGGACAGACTTTGGAGATTGACCTATAGCACGGGGTTTATTAGATTAGATACTCTTTTTTTTATGCTCAACGATAAAAACCGACTTCTTCATTTGTGTTTGCTTTTCATTTTCGCTTTTGCTCTGATAAGAGTTTCGCTAATGTGAAAAAGAAAACATGTTCGAACGTTTGCTGACATTTATTGGATGTGTTGCTACCAGTATTTTGCTTAATTTTCGAGTTTGGAGCGATTATCGAGTCTCACAAGATGTCTGTAAAATGTCAGACACTTATTTATTGTTCTAACTTAAAACTGTGCGCTACTTTTGTTTGCGTTAAATGAACGTTTTAAAATGAGTTAAAACAATAAAAACTTGATCTATGTAGGTAGAAGAGTAACTTATCTTGCCTTTGGTAACATTCATTTTCTTATATATTTATTTGTTCACTACTTTTTCGTTTTGTTCTATTGAATGCGAAATATTCGCCGTGGAATTTCCACGGGTCACGATTATTTCGTTTTATTACTCTTAAGTTTCATAGAATAAAAAGTTCAGACACAACTTTGTGGAGCCATTTGTAATCGATTTCATTTAACTTCTGTTTGACCCCGGCACGTGCAGTGCAGAGAACACGATCTCCTTCCCCCACTTTCTCTCTTCTTTAGCTTGCTGACAAGCGTTATGCTTATGTGTGCGTGCGTGCGTGCGTGCGTGTGTGTATGTGTGTTCGTGCGTGCGTATGTGTGTTGTCGGTTTCAACAAAATTTAAAAAAATAAAAACTTATTCCCCGACCGGCCGGATTAGGGTTGTGAGGAATGGTTAGAGTTTATGAAAATAAATGTTAGCAATAAAAACTTTTTAAAACCAAGTTAGAAAAAAGAAAACAATTTACTTCCCCACCAAATTATCGTATTATTGGAGCCCCCGATTCTTCTTTTTTTTTTTTAGGCGATGTAATAAACCATATTTTTGAGTAGGGTGGCCTCCTCTCTTTATTTTGGTTTGTATATTTTTCATGTTGCAAAAATGCTCCCGGGAGATCTTTTTAGGATTCTAAAGGTTTGCTTTTTTTTTTAAAAACTTTTTATTGTCTTCGAAAAATGTAAAAAAATGTAAACACTCAGTTTACGATTTGAAAGGCATCGTTAAAATGATATTTTTCGCTAGTTCTTTCAACTTTATATTTTTATTTCGTCGTCTTCAATTCCAATGCAAACAAGTTCTTGATGAGCCGTTCCTCTTAAGTAATCCAATTTACCAAATTTACACTTCTAACGATTACTGTGATATTGTCCCATTGACTACTGTACACTCTTTAAACCCTCGAGTGGTCTCTGGGCCTTCATAAGTAGTGATTCCTTTGTAAAATAAAAAATATGTCAATACTTTGATTTGCTAGTTTTCCCTTTTCATTTCAAAATACATGCATTAATAAAACTGTCTCGAAAACTATTTGTCTGTGCTAATTTTCCTTGCGATATTCGTTTTCAGCATACCTAAACAAACTGAGGGTTGGCCCCTTTCATACGCCGCCCGTTCAACATGGTCGCCAGTGGTTTACATTTCAAAATACACGCATTAATAAAACTAGCTCCAAAACTATTTGTCCCTGCTAATTTTCCTTGCGATATTCGTTTTCAGCTTACCTGAACAAACTGAGGGTTGGCCCCTTTCATATGCCGCCTGCTTAAACATGGTCGCCAGTGATTTACATTTCAAAATACACGCATTAATATTTCGAAAACTATTCGTCTGTCTGCGCTAATTTTCCTTGCGATATTCGTTTTCAGCATACCCGAACAAACTGAGGTTTTGCCCCTTTCATATGCTGCCTGTTCAAACATGGTCGCCATTAGTTTACATTTCGCAATACACGCATTAATAAAACTAGCTCCAAAACTATTTGTCTCTGCTAATTTTCCTTGCGATATTCGTTTTCAGCATACCTGAAAAAACTGAGGTTTTGCCCCTTTCATATGCCGCCTGTTCAAACATGGTCGCCATTGGTTTACATTTCGCAATACACGCATTACACGCATTAATAAAACTAGCTCCAAAACTATTTGTCTCTGCTAATTTTCCTTGCGATATTCGTTTTCAGCATACCTGAACAAACTGAACGGTAATGAAGGGGAATGTACACAGACACGCACACAGACACGCACACAGACACGTTCACTTTTATAGATATATATAGATGGATTACAATTCCAGTCATTTTTATGAAACACAAAAATGTTGATCAATTCCATCTGGAATGTGCGAACCTACCTTTTTCGCGGCAGTCCTGGCAATGCTCTCAATGTAATTGGTCCAACTCATTTTTCATGTGAACGTTAGGCCGAGGAGTTTAAAAGATGTACCTTCGGATAAAGAGTCTTTGGCTATTGCTATTGGTGATAGAGAAGGTTTCTTGTAGTTATTGAAGGAAACAAGTTTAGTCTTGGCAGCATTGAATGTGACCAACCATTTTTGTCCCCCATTCCACTCCAGATTGGAGGTCATCCTCTAGTGTTTTTGCCATTTCTTGCTTACCTTTGAGTTTTGTGTCTTTTATTTTTATTTTTTTCTTTCCTGTAGGTCAAGTTGCCATGAACTGACTGCTGTGGGTCTCTTTCATGAAGAAACAAAAAAGAACCCTGTCCAAAGGTCATCGAGCTTGGGATCAGAAAGTGACCGCTCACGGTTAGAACGGACGAAACGACGGAAGACTTGCACCCCGATTTTGTCACCAGGAAATTTTGGTTCATCCGAGCTTCTTTTTTATCAGCAGTCAGGGTCGTTCGATTGTGGCGATTTGTTTCCCGACGAGGGGCCCAACTCGGAAATGCTCCACCCTTTGTACCCTGCTGCTGCTGGTGTGGAGGACCACCTGTTGTCGTCTTATACTGAGAAGAGCCACGTTAAGGATATCATGGTCTACCGTTACGGTGCTGAACAAGTTGAGATTACAGGAGGTAGTGTTCGCAGAACAATGAAAAGTGGGTTGACATTTTCATTATTATTATCATTATTTATAATTTATTTATTACTAGGGGGGGTACCCGGCATTGCCCGGGTGTTTGGAGGTGTGTGTGTATTTTAGTAAATGAAAAAAACTGACCCCCTCTCTGTAGAAAAGTGCCCAGTTGAGGCTGAAGGAATGAATGTTTTTAGCTAATTGTTTGATATTTGTTGTCCGAAGGGTCGAGCTTCGAAACGATACTGATCTCGTGAAAATCTGTCGCCTCTGTCGAAAATTTTAGGCAGACATACAAACATACATACATACATTTAAACAGGCTGGTGAGATATATATTATTCCTTAATTGGAATTCATTTTTGAGATGAGCATCATATATATTAATTTATTTTATTTCGGACTATTATTCTCATCTTTATTAGTTGTTGTTTTTCATCTTTTATTGGTTTGTTTATTCACAACGTTTCGGCCAACTATTCCTCTGGCCTTCGTCAGGTGGTAACCGCGACGGATAGGAACTTTGAATCTCCTAACTGCATTCTCAGCCATCACTGCCATCCGTAGTTGTTGTCGTCTCACCACATTTTTGGCCAAGTAAACCTCTGGCACGCTGGTGAGATTTATATTCTGGATTAACGAGTGGGAGGGGCACCTGGCATTGCTCGGTGGTAAAATTCAGTTTAAAGAAAAAACTCATCAGGCAGAAGTGAAACAAAAAGCAAAATAGAAATGCTGCAAGGATGCCCCGGCGTTGCCCGGTCATAAATAAAATTTTTTTTTTTGATTTGTGAGATTGCGGTCATTAAAAGAGAAAATAAAACGGGACTTGGGTGCCATCAGCCAGAAGCAAAACAGAAAGCAAAATTTTGTAAGCAGAAGAAAATAAATTGATTACGTTACGAGTGCATTATCGATATGACCAGGAGGATACGGATGCTATAACGCCACAAATTTAGCTTTTTAAAGCAGAAGATCATGATGATGGTTTGCGCGTGTGCGGCTTGCAAACTGCGTCAAAAGCAAGGGTTTTTTTATCTGGCTTCCCCTTCAAGCAAAACAACGTTTCTGCATGAAATAATTAACAATTTTTTTTTCAATATTATTATAAAATTAATAATTAATTATTTATTAAGTATTGTAATACATATATTATTAATTATTATTTTATTATGTGTGTTATTGAATGTATATGTAATGTATATAATATATACACATTGAAAATTTTTTGTCACTATTCTTAAAATCAGTATAAATGAATTTCAAAGTATAAGTTTTATTTACGATTAAGCTTTTTATTTATTGACAAATAGAGGGAGAGAGAGAGAGCATGAGAGATGCTAATTATGTGGGGTTGGTTGGTGTGTGGCTCGCTGACGCAGAGATGTCAATGTCAATCATGCTCACTGCTGTCAGTCTGCTCTCTACTATTTTCTGTCGTTTATTTTCCCCTTATATAGTGATAAATCGACATTCCTGGAATTATAAACATCAAAATACCACATTCTCCTTTTTTATTTTGCATTGTGCAATTCATAACTTCTGACTTTCGAATGTAAACAGTTCTTTGTTTTTGTGATAACTAGCATTTCAGCCCAGTGTTGCCCATGTGTTTGGAAGTGTATGTTGAACAAAAAAAAAAAGCGGTCAAATTTTTTTAAACTTTGACCCCTATTATTACCCCTTAAAATTTATTGTTTTGTGCTCAAATCAAGTTATTAAGTTAGATCCATGTCCAAGAAACCTATATCTAAAATTTTAAGTGTGTAGACCCAAAATTGTCGGAGGAGTTTGGTAGAGTTCTCAAAGGTCAAATCGTTGAACTTTGACCTCTTAATCGCCAAATTTCTGGCCAAAAACCGATCACATCAATTTTTCCAAAGCTCAGTACCCTGTATATCAAATTTCGAGTCTGTAGACTAAAAATTGACAGAGTTATTTCATAGGGAAATGTACACAGACACGCACACAGACACGTTCACTTTTATAGATATATATAGATGGATTACAATTCCAGTCATTTTTATGAAACACAAAAATGTAGATCAATTCCATCTGGAATGTGCGTGGGTGCACAACTCGGATTTCAAATGTACATTGGCACGTCTCTATATCTAACATTATAAAGTAAATATTTTATAACAATTTTTATAAAGGGATATGCTTTCTCCTGAAAACGCGTGTGACGACTACGTTACATGAAGAGAAAAGGTTAAATTTTGTTTACGTCCAAATTTTATAAAATACCCTAAAAAAAAAATGAGTTATTACAAGTTGAAATTAAAAGAACTTTCACTTATTTACCCATTTTTGCATGCTAAACTCTAGGCTGGTTTGTGATACCTACTTTCATATCATTTCCAAAATAAAATCCTGGCCCAGTGACTGTTATATTTGAGAACACCATTTTTATTGAATTAATTTTCTTTCATCTTTTACAGATTATGAATGCTTGGCAAAAGAGTCCTTCGACAAAGAAACGGAAGATCTGGCTGGCCTGTCAGAAAGCCCGAACCAAACCACCCTGACTACTGCCTTGGGGGTTCAGGCAACTTCCTCGAAAGTTATGCCACCCTCATCTACACCTCCAACAACTACCACTGCCGCATCCACTGCCAACATTCCCAGCACAACTGCTAGCAAAACCACATCAACCTGTGTCAGTCCGAAAAATACAGCTAGCACGCCAGCAGGTGTCGACGCCGTTAACACCACCACAACTGCGCAGCTTACGCCGAAAGCTTTAAGAAAACAGGAGTTTCAGGGATCTGACGATAAATCACAGACAGATCTGGACCAGGATCATGATCCGTGCCATTCAAAGACAACCCCGGTTACCCTACCTAGTAAAGAACAAGCGTCTGCTGTCAATGCAAATGTGCTGTCGTCCTCAGAAGAGCCATCCATCTTGTCCGGATGTGTGACAAAGATGACGAAGCACATCGAACAGAGGTCTAAGGAACCACCGCCCAACATCATCAAAGATCTCTCTGCATCCAAGTCGCACCTGTTTGAAGGGGCTGCCATGTCCAATGCCCGTGATTCGCCATTGTCTTGCCATTTCATCGAGAGACAATCCGAGTGCCATGCAGTTGCCGGCAGTAAGGACTCCGGATCAAAGAACGTTCACCCAAGCGACAAAAGTACCGTGACGCATGTTGACCCTGAAAGAGTCCGAATTCTAAAAGCTAAAAGTATGGATGAATCGATGTTGGCTGTTCCACCGGAAGGGGTTGACTTACCGCTTGGAGACGGGAAAACCGTTCGCCACCTTGTCGGTAAATTTGACCCAAATCTGGTCAAAGAATTAGAAACCGGTACTGCCACAACACAACGCGGCGATAGCCCAACACCAGCCATCTCTTCAGGTGACGGCGGGGGGCTTCAAACTAAGATGTCTGAGGTTGTGGGTCAGAGTATGTTAGGTACACCGTTTCATACCTCTCCGAAGAAAATTGCCCCATCGGAACAGAAATCTGGTCTTCACTGTTCCGCTTCTCAAGTACTTCCAAACACATTTGGTGCTACGGACTGCCCTTCTTCATCGGCAGCAGAAAGTTCTTCCAGCGTTGGCGTATCGAAGCCGCTTACGTCGACGACTTTGACGTCGACATCTCACAAACTCACCCATCTTTCAACAGCCACGCCTTTCTCAACCACCTCTTCCATTACTCCTACCACCACCACCACGACGGCATTGGCTTCTGTTGCCGTGACTACCGCATCCATCACTACTGCCACTTCCTCTTCTACAGCTACTCCCGGTGGCAATTTTGCAACTGCTAGCACAAAGTGCGTGACCCAGACAGGTTCTGTAAATACGCAGGCCTCAAACGTTCAAAATATCCAGTGGTGGTCGCAAAACACGCAGTGTAAGACTGGGGGGTCGACCGGACCAGCTCCCTGTCTGCACTCTGTGTCGACGACAACTTCAACATCTGTGACATCCACGTCCGCCTCCTCTTCTCCCCCTACTTCCCACCATGTCCCAACATCCACTGCTGCCACTGCCTCCTCATCGTCTACCTCCTCCCTGACTTGTAGGCCGCCATTTATGTTAGAATCACGTGCCTTTTTGCAGGAGGGGCGTAAGGTTCGCAAGCTTCAGGGCAAAACACACCCATTGTCCAAACTCGAGGGTCGACAATATTCAGAGCGGAGGAGTGCAAATCCATCATTTTATAGCACTATGTAAAAGGGGGTCGCTGGTATGATTCCTTATTTGTGGTTCCTTTTTTTTGTTTTACTTCTCCTACTCCTTTTCTGTGTGTGTGTCTCTCTCTCTCTTTCTCAAGGTGAAATGAGATACTAGTTGAAGTATTTATGCGTCTCTTATCGCTCTCAAATGCATTTGCAGACCCCGTTGAGAAGACACTCTTCTTATTTACTTGCCTCCCCACGAGAGCAGAGTTAAGTTACGAGGTCAGTTTTTAACATAGAGGGCGAAATAAAAACAATTGCCCAAAATGCAACACTGGCTTAGAGCAAAAATTTAAATTGCCTCCATCTAGACAAATTTCTCTTTCACTGACCAAGGACAGAAAAATAAAGTGCAGTAATAGAACAGTTACTACACTTTGCTCCTGACCAATTTATTTAACATAAACAAAAACTTTACAATGATTTACGCAATAAAATATAACAGGTCGAAATTTTTCCTTTCTGCTTAGACATGAAATCCGAATCGGGAGGCGGGGGTAAAAAATTGGAGGTCGGTGAACATGCAACTTTGCCTCTACTTTTTAGACTCATCCAACACTAGACACTCTCGCCAAAATACCGCAGTCATTCTATGGCTTTAATGGACTTAGATGATCCCCAATTTACAGAAAAGACAACAATTTTACGATGGTGAGTTTACTCCTAGCCAAAAATGAAATTTAAAAACTTTCCTCAATCTCGTTTTTTTTTTTTTTCATTGCCTCCCCTCAAGGGCAGAGTTAGACATAAGGTCGGTTTTTAGTGTGGAGGGAAACCAGCTCCCCAAAAAAGGGGGACACTCTGGTCAGTAACAAAAATAAAAAAAACTGCGTCATGAAGGATACTACACTTTGATCCTGGCCCGAAGGCCAAGTTCATTTCATGTTCCATCAATAAATGCTAAATATCTATTTCTCTACTATTGTATAAAAGGAGCTGTGTTAGTATGTTTGTTTGTGTGTTTGTTTGTTTGTGTGTTTGTTTATGCGAATGTGTGTGTGTGTGAGTGTGTGTTTATGCAAGTGTGTGTGAGTGTATGTGTGTGTGTATATGTGAGTGTGTGTTTGTGAGTGTACGTGTGTGTCTATGCGAGTGTGTGGGTGAGTGTGTGTGTGTTTATGCGAGTATGTGCGTGAGTGTATGTGTTTGTTTATGCGAGTGTGTGTGTGTTTATGCGAGTGTGTGCATGTGTGTGTTTTTGTGAGTATATGTGTGTGTTTATGCGAGTAGTGTATGTGTGAGTGTGTGTGTTTATACAAGTATGTGCGTGAGTGTATGTGTCTGTTTATGCGAGTGAGTGTGTGTGTGTGTGTTTATGCAAGTGTGTGTGAGTGTGTGAGAGAGAGTTTGTTCCCTATAAACTCAGAAACAGCTAGGCCGATTATTTTATTGATCTGTCTGTGGATGTTCTTACATAGGTATTATATTGAAATACGACTGATGAGTAATGAAAATCGATAATTCAAAAAAAATCCGATTAAAGAAAGTACAGTCCGAATTTGACCAAAGTTAACACTTTTATACAACCTAACATCACAAGTGCACGTGAGAAGTTTTATCACCACACAAGCAGAAAGGCCCACCTTATAAAATCGACTGTGCATTCTTTTATATGACAGGGGCACGTTCGAAATGAATGCTTCCTTTTTAAAGCACAAGTGAACCATGATATTTGAAGTTTGTATGTTTAAATTTGATTCAAGCGATTATGTAAAAATAATTTCATAAAATCAACAGTAGGTTCTTTTATACGACAGGATCGCGTTCGAACTGAATGTTTCTGTTTAGAGCACAATTGAAGCATGATACTTGAGTTTTGTATTTTAAACTTGAATTCAAGCCAGTATATATAAAAATAATTTTATAGAATTAACAATAGATTCTCTACAGTGCAATGAAGACTATAACATATTGTGGATTAAGTCACTGCAGGAAAGCATGTTAAGCTTTCGATGCACCGCAATAGGTCCCCAACTAGAGCAGGCAATCAATCGATTTGATTTTTAAAAAAAATGAGCGATTCCATCTATTATACCTCCATCTATTTTACCTCCATCTATTATTCCTCCAGTTTTTCTTTATTTCCATCAATTATGCCTCCATATCTTGAGAGAGGGCTGCGATTAATGGACGCCATTATGGACTATTGAATCAGCTATGCCACATCAAAATTCTGTCATATCTACTATGTCTAACTATGCACTAATACTATTGCGAAAGGTATTAACCCCTACTCCCTTCAAGGGTAAAATAGTAACTTGCTTTCAACTGAATCTTATGCAATCTTTTGCAAAAATGTATAGTTTCCGCTTTAAATGACTCAAATCGAGTTGATGTAAAGCAAATAAAGTTCCTGCCATAATAATGCCAGCCTGTTTGCCTTGACCTTTGATGACCCTCACTGACCTTCTGACCTTTTTCTCTA
Source organism: Euprymna scolopes (assembly GCF_053919585.1). Taxonomy (NCBI): domain Eukaryota; kingdom Metazoa; phylum Mollusca; class Cephalopoda; order Sepiida; family Sepiolidae; genus Euprymna; species Euprymna scolopes. The sequence goes on along the minus strand of NC_136527.1, from coordinate 91,745,526 downwards.
TCTTCATCCCATCCATAGTCTGCCTTATGTCTTCCTATATTTCAAACTGCTCTCTCTCTCTTCCCATTTTCTCTCCCTCCCTCTTCCTTGCTCTTCATTTTCTCCCCAGATCTTTTCTCTCTTTCCCTTCCCCTGCTCTCTTCCCTGGATCTTTTTCTTCCTCTTCCCCCAGCCACTCTCTCTCTCTCTCCTCCTCACTCTCCTCTCTCTCCAAATCATATCTAATTAATTTAATCCCTCCTCCCCCCCTCTAAAAAAAACTCTTTCCTGTTTTCCTACCTCCTCCCCCAACAATGTTATTTTATCAAAATATTAATTATTTTTGATTGCTTAAATGTTTTTTTATGTCCATACCCTCCCCCCCTCTTCCCGGATTTCGTCTTCCTCTTCCATACCCCCTCTCTCTCTCCAGATCTTTTCTTTATTTTCAGATCTGCTCTCTCTTTCTTTCCCCTTCTCTTCCCCGATCTTCTTCTTCTTCCTCTTTTCTCCTCTACCTCCCTAATATCTAATCAATTTAACCCTCCCCCCACCCAAAAAAAAATTATTTCCTGTTTTCTTACCCCCACCCTTCACCCAACAGTGTTTCTTCTTCTATCAATATATTCATTATTTTTTATTGCTTAAAATTTTTTTTTGGGGGGGGGAATGTTCAGTTTTCCCCCATTCTCATCGCCTGGAAACTTCTAAAACTGATATAGTTAGGCATACAGATCATTTTCCATTCTCTCCATTCTTTTTTCGTTTCTTAATTCCACCATATATTTTGGGAATCAAATTAACCTGTTATTACAAATGTTAATACCGGAACACTGTTGAGCCAAAAAGAAAACAAAAAAAAAAAAAAACTGTTTTTAAATTTTTTTTTTTTTTGCATTTTAAATTATTAAATAAATAAAAGAAATCACAGACGATTAATAAAAATCGTTTAAAACTGTTTCTATATTTTTTTGCCAATTATTAATCATTTAATAAAAAATGTATACCCTACTTTGGGGTAATTGCATCAACTAAAAAAAAGAAGTCCTCTTTATATGCGTGGTTGCCAAAAGAGCACTTTGGTGCAATTACCCTGGACTTGATGCAATTACCACAAAGTACGGTATATATACTTTTATCTGGTGAATTTTTTCCATCCTTGAATCAAATAATATCAAATAAATGGTTAAAGTTAATATATTATTTATATAAAATAAAATACGCATCAAGTGCGCTTGAAAGCCAAATCATAATGTAATATTAGGAAATTAAACAAATATTTTACTTGTTTGAAATTCATCACAAATATTTTTCAGAGGTATACTCCATCTTCTGTTTTTTTTTTCTTATTTTCCTTTTCTTCTTCCTTGCCATGCTGTAAATTTAGAGCCTTGCATTGTATCTGGCGGTGGTATTTTGAAATGTTTGAAGGTAACGTAAGAATAACGTCAAGAATGAGAGTTCAATAGAAACGTTGTTTTAATTTGAATAGAATAAAATTCACATGGAGAAAGAAGTCTGTATAGAGCCGTGCATATTTTATTCAAATTAAAACAACGTTTCTATTGAACTCTCATATTATTTTAGTTAATCGATTACATTTCTAGACAGACTAATTACGATTAGTATTACAAGGCTTCCTTCAGTCTTGACAGACTAAGGATACCCATGGTAAGGGTGCCTGCACATGAAATTTTTGTGGCAAGAGTTGGGCAATCTCCAGCCCCACCTCCTCTGAGTCGACATTGTTGAATACCAGTGGCAAGTGGACGTTCAGGACAACTGGATACAAATGCCGAGACAAGCGGAAAGCACACACAGTGCCTAGAATTCCCAAATGGTCACCCATCTCGTACTGGCTAGGTTCAATGTTGCTTAACCTCTGTGATCTGGCGAGAACCGGTGTGTCAACGTGATTATGCCATATATAAGATTAGTAGTAATAAAAATAGAAACAGCAGGGTTTGTTTTACAATCCACAGAGATTAAAAAAAGGTGGTAAAAAATATAACAAATGTTATGTAAGATAAGTTACTCTTCTACCTATCTGGAAAAGTTTTTGGTGTTTTTACACACTATAAAACGTTTATATAATTTAATTAATTGGAATGCTTATTAAGATGAGTATTATTTAATGATTTATTTTTTAGACGACAACTATGGAAGGCAGTAATTGCTGAGAATGCAGTTAGGAGATACGGAGTTCCTATCCCGTCGCGGTAACCACTTGACAAAGGCCAGAGGAATAGTTGGCGAAAACGTCACGAAACAACAACTAATAAAGACGAGGAAAATAGTCCGCGATAAATAAACAAAACGTATATGATCTTAAATAAGACAGATATGAGACAGTTAAAAAAGAACCAACTTTAATGTAAAAATGTATATTTGCGCATGCGTACAAGAACACTTTAAGTCGACTTACGCCTGCCAAGTGGCAGCTATTTTAATAGGCTCAGAAAAGAATGATCCATAAAAAAAATGTAATCATTTGATCTGCCTAGTGCCACTCTGTGACCTTGTGTTTCGGTGGAGATGCAGTTTGAAAAAAAAAAAAATGGAGAATGATATAAGAAGTTTTAGGAATTAGATTAAGAAAATTTGGGCATTATTAATTCATCAATTTTCCTTTCGTTTGTTAAATGATCCTAGATTCTTCCATTTTTTTTACATGGAAGTCACCATTATCAAGGCCCGGAGGCTACTTGGGGATAAGGTTTTTTTTTGTTTTTTTTTTACGGCTCATGCAATTCAGTGACATATTTGATCCTTCTTTCTGTGTTCTTTCTCTAAACATTTTACCTTCATTCTTGTAGATGTTTTGTCGTTTTTTGTTTGTTTTAACGAGTTGACCTCTCATCCTCCCGTTTTACAGCGTTATTTAATTTATGACGGAAATGATGACCTCCTCCAAAAGTTCAACAAATTTTAGAAAGATTTGAAAAAAAAACAAAAAAAAACAGAAAACTATATGCTTTGAAATGAAGTAAAAAAAACATACAATCCCAATTTTTTTAAGAATAAAAAGACAATGTTTTCATTTTTTTTAATGTTTATATATGATTTTTTTAAAACATCCTCAACCACAACCCATTCCAAATTTAAAAAAAAGAAAAATGGACGAAATAAAAAACCAAAAAAAATATAAATAAATTAATTAAAGTGAAAAAAAAAAATTTTTTAATGGAAAAAAAAAAAAATTATATATAAATATTTCCCTCCCCCACCTCTCAAAATAACCCCACACAGTCTTTTAAAGTGAAAATAAAAGAGAAAAATGTATTTTTTTTCTATAAGGGGGAAAAAAATTTAATTGTGGTTCCAAACATTTTTATTATTATTTTTTTTTTTAATTTATTTTTTTTTTTTCTAATTTCTCAGTAAAATGCTTCAAGTCTGCTGAAAAAAAATTGGTATATGCTTTGGATAAAAAATAAAAAATGAAACAAAAAACAGTCAACAAAAATATTAAAATGAACTTTATAAATCAACAACAACAAACAAAAAAAAATACATGTATATATATATATATATATATTTATATATACACACACACACACACGCAATAAAACGTATTACAATGATTGAAGTTAAATAAAAGTCTTTGTTTTTCTTTGAATGTGTGGTGATCAATGGTTGTAGTAGAAAGAGTCGACAATAAGCAAAATCTCACCCCTTCATTATTGATGTCCCTAGATGCCGGAAAGCATTCTACTCTTCCTTCTTCCCTTTAACTGTTAGACTTTGGAATTTTTTCCTTGTTTCCTGCTTCCCTGACTGCATTAATCTGCAGATATTTAAATGTAATGTGAACAAACATCTCGCTGTTCGACTCTCCGCAGTCCCCCGTTAGACACGATCCCAAATAGTAATGTTACATTCCAAGTGGCAACATCGTTCGTTTAGAGTGAAAGAGTAAAAAAAAAGAAAAGAAAAAATCAATGTTTTTGTGGTACTTAGAAGCATTTGGGCACACAAGAATTACCCTCTCTTTTTTTACATAGGAGTCACCACTTATCCAGGCCTGGAGGCCACTCGAGGATAAGGATTATTACGTGTACAGTAATCAACGGGATAATATTGTAGTTATCGTTAGTAATGGAGATTTGATGAATTGGATTACTTAAGGGGGCGGTTCATCAGGAATTTGTTTATGTTGGACTTGAAGACATCCAAGTTGTAGTCAGGTGGGAAACAGGCAAACGGAACAGAGTTCCACAGGCATGCACTTCTGAGAAAGAAGCTTTGTTCGTGGAATCTACCACGAGAAATACAGTTTTTTTTTGGGGGGGGTTTACACAGGCATCACCACTTATGAAGGCCAAGAGGCCACTCGAGGATAAGGGTTAAAGAGTGTACAGTAGAAATTGGACAATATAGTAATCGTTAGTAATGGAAACTCGGTAAATTCGTTAACTCGTATGGAATGGCTCATCAAAAACTTGTTTACGTTAGACGTGAAGACAACCAGCAGGAAAATGGAAGACAATTAAAGATAATTAGTGTTACTGTTAAGTGTTGAGACATTATGTTGAACAAAGATGGCGGCATAGTTCAGATCAGATCCTGAGTGTAATTGGCAGTAACCAAGATGGCGGCCAAGAATCAAATGCGGTCCGTGACATAGTTAACGGCGAACTGACTGAATCCAAAATTCGACAATTTTTATATTAACTTTGGAAGATTTCATTGGTTGGTTTAGCACAGCCGGTGGTTATAAAAATGATTGACGAATTCATTGGTCTCATGCCCCCACCAGGAGTCAAAAACAGTTTACAGTAAGCTTAAGGGTTCAGTCTTGTGTCTGCATTTTAATTCCCACAAGGGAAAAGTGTTACAGTATTAATGTTTGGTACATTTTAAGTTAGGAAACCAGTCAGGAAGTGGGGGGGGGGGGGACAGAAAGGGGAATTAGGAAGAGGGAAAAGGTAGGTTGTATTTGTTTTTGGTTTTGCAGAACATGATGAAGTTTTTCAAAAGGAAATAGAAAAACAAAAAGCATCAATGTTTGGTGCATTTTGTCTCATGAAGCCAATAAAGTATATCTGGATGGCGAAGCTATTGAGGTTGTTGCAGTGGTCGTGTAAGGGTTTGGAAGAAAGACACAAAATACATTGAATACAAAAGCAGAGACAACAAATTGTGGGTATACGTCAGTCCGACTGCCAAAGGTGCATTAGACAATATAGTAACCATTAGCAATGGAGATTCGGTAAATTTGTTTACTTATATGGAACGGCTCCTCAAAAACTTGTTTACATTAAACTTGAAGACAACCATATTGTAGTCAGCTGGAAAGCAGAAAAACGGAAGACCATTCCATAGGCGTGTAGTTTTAAGAAAGAAGCTTTGCTCATGGAATCTACGTTTAGGTTTAGGCACAGATAAACAGTGGGGGGGGGGAATTAGTGATAGTGTTTTCTGCTGGACGGGTGTTTCTTGTGAAAGTTTGGCGAGGGGGAACAATAGATTGGAGAAAATATTTTTGAATGATGAAGTTTTTTTTTCTGATGATATCATTGGAGCACAGTCATTACAAACCAGCAGAGTGTTACCATTGTTCACCAAGGGAAGATTCTATTGAACATGAGCACGCAGAAGTGAAACCTAGCCAGTGAGAGTTGTAGATAGGTGTTGCTTGGGGAGAAATAATGACAATAATATGAGGAACAGTCTTGATGTCCATCTTGGTCATGACAACCTCTTTCTTTCTGGTCTGTGAATGTTAACCCTAGAATCTTGAGGGAAATACTAGTTTATCATTAGTCATGGCATTCAGTATTTGAGAAAGTTTCTTGTAATTATTAAACGAAATGAGCTTAGTCTTGGCAGCATTAAACATTACCAACCAGTTACGGTCCCATTAAAAGAAATAAGCTTAATCTTGCCGGCATTAAACATTACCATCCAGTTTTGGCCCCATTCTACTACAGACATGCTACTATGCGTCCTCGAGAGTTTTTAGCAATTTCCTTAGATATGTCTTCATTTATTTTCCTTTGAGTCTGTTATAGAGCATAGTGTCATCAGCAAATATACCCATCTCAGAGACAATTTTATCAGGGAAGTCGTTTATGAAAATCAGGAATAATAAAGGGCCAAGGATTGACCCCTGTGGCACACCCACATTTATATCATTGTTGTTTTGATGTATGTTACAAGATGAAATCTTGCCCTGATACGAGAAACGGAAGCTTTTGTCATCTCGAGCGCAAAGAAAAGGGGATTTTTAACATCGGCGGGTATAACGCGTCATTTCCACAACGTCACGATCAGACAAGCCGTGCCTATACCACGCGTCACTGAACAACCACATCTTAACAGACGAGCCGTCTCTAAACACTGCTCTCGCCTCTAGATGGCCCTTACCACTTAACAAGACTTTATCGTGGCTATTATAGATGCCGGGGAAGGATTCAAACAATACCTCATCTGATTTGTGGTAAATTAATTTTTTTTTCTTTTAAAGTATGCATTACTTCGAGCTAAAGTTAATACATAATCCTACAGGTATTACTTCTTAACCAGCTTTTCAAACGAGTTAAAAATAACCAGACATTTTCAATTTGAAAAAAGTTCCATTAAAGAATATAGGGTGGTCGAACATTCTGGCATAGGGGTGAGGAGGGGATGATAAGGCCAAGTCAAGTCAACGTGTATTCAATTGAAAATTTCTAAGTCCAAAAAAGAGGGGACGTAGGTATAGGTAAATGAGAATCCTATAGACCAAGTCATCTCAACGTGTATTCAATTGAAAATTTCTAAGTCCAAACAAGAGGGGACGAAGGTATAGGTAAATGAGAATCCTATAGACCAAGTCATCTCAACGTGTATTCAATTGAAAATTTCTAAGTCGAAACAAGAGGGGACGAAGGTATAGGTAAATGAGAATCCTATAGACCAAGGCAAGTCAACGTGTATTCAATTGAAAATTTCTAAGTCCAAACAAGAGGGGATGAAGGTATAGGTAAATGAGAATCCTATAGACCAAGTCATTTCAACGTGTATTCAATTGAAAAATTCTAAGTCCAAACAAGAGGGGACGCAGGTATAGGTAAATGAGAATCCTATAGACCAAGTCATCTCAACGTGTATTCAATTGAAAATTTCTAAGTCCAAACAAGAGGGGACGAAGGTATAGGTAAATGAGAATCCTATAGACCAAGTCATCTCAACGTGTATTCAATTGAAAATTTCTAAGTCCAAACAAGAGGGGACGAAGGTATAGGTAAATGAGAATCCTATAGACCAAGTCATCTCAACGTGTATTCAATTGAAAATTTCTAAGTCCAAACAAGAGGGGACGAAGGTATAGGTAAATGAGAATCCTATAGACCAAGTCATCTCAACGTGTATTCAATTGAAAATTTCTAAGTCGAAACAAGAGGGGACGAAGGTATAGGTAAATGAGAATCCTATAGACCAAGTCATCTCAACGTGTATTCAATTGAAAATTTCTAAGTCCAAACAAGAGGGGACGAAGGTATAGGTAAATGAGAATCCTATAGACCAAGTCATCTCAACGTGTATTCAATTGAAAATTTCTAAGTCCAAACAAGAGGGGACGAAGGTATAGGTAAATGAGAATCCTATAGACCAATGCAAGTCAACGTGTATTCAATTGAAAATTTCTAAGTCCAAACAAGAGGGGACGAAGGTATAGGTAGATGAGAATCCTATAGACCAATGCAAGTCAACGTGTATTCAATTGAAAATTTCTAAGTCCAAACAAGAGGGGACGTATGTATAGGTAAATGAGAATCCTATAGACCAAGTCATCTCAACGTGTATTCAATTGAAAATTTCTAAGTCCAAACAAGAGGGGACGAAGGTATAGGTAAATGAGAATCCTATAGACCAAGTCATCTCAACGTGTATTCAATTGAAAATTTCTAAGTCCAAACAAGAGGGGACGAAGGTATAGGTAAATGAGAATCCTATAGACCAAGTCATCTCAACGTGTATTCAATTGAAAATTTCTAAGTCCAAACAAGAGGGGACGAAGGTATAGGTAAATGAGAATCCTATAGACCAAGTCATCTCAACGTGTATTCAATTGAAAATTTCTAAGTCCAAACAAGAGGGGACGAAGGTATAGGTAAATGAGAATCCTATAGACCAAGGCAAGTCAACGTGTATTCAATTGAAAATTTCTAAGTCCAAACAAGAGGGGATGAAGGTATAGGTAAATGAGAATCCTATAGACCAAGTCATTTCAACGTGTATTCAATTGAAAATTTCTAAGTCCAAACAAGAGGGGACACAGGTATAGGTAAATGAGAATCCTATAGACCAAGTCATCTCAACGTGTATTCAATTGAAAATTTCTAAGTCCAAACAAGAGGGGACGAAGGTATAGGTAAATGAGAATCCTATAGACCAAGTCATTTCAACGTGTATTCAATTGAAAATTTCTAAGTCCAAACAAGAGGGGACGAAGGTATAGGTAAATGAGAATCCTATAGACCAAGTAATCTCAACGTGTATTCAATTGAAAATTTCTAAGTCCAAACAAGAGGGGACGAAGGTATAGGTAGATGAGAATCCTATAGACCAATGCAAGTCAACGTGTATTCAATTGAAAATTTCTAAGTCCAAACAAGAGGGGACGAAGGTATAGGTAAATGAGAATCCTATAGACCAAGTCATTTCAACGTGTATTCAATTGAAAATTTCTAAGTCCAAACAAGAGGGGACGAAGGTATAGGTAAATGAGAATCCTATAGACCAAGTCATCTCAACGTGTATTCAATTGAAAATTTCTAAGTCCAAACAAGAGGGGACGAAGGTATAGGTAAATGAGAATCCTATAGACCAAGTCATCTCAACGTGTATTCAATTGAAAATTTCTAAGTCCAAACAAGAGGGGACGAAGGTATAGGTAAATGAGAATCCTATAGACCAAGTCATCTCAACGTGTATTCAATTGAAAATTTCTAAGTCCAAACAAGAGGGGACGAAGGTATAGGTAAATGAGAATCCTATAGACCAAGTCATCTCAACGTGTATTCAATTGAAAATTTCTAAGTCCAAACAAGAGGGGACGAAGGTATAGGTAAATGAGAATCCTATAGACCAAGTCATCTCAACGTGTATTCAATTGAAAATTTCTAAGTCCAAACAAGAGGGGACGAAGGTATAGGTAAATGAGAATCCTATAGACCAAGTCATTTCAACGTGTATTCAATTGAAAATTTCTAAGTCCAAACAAGAGGGGACGAAGGTATAGGTAAATGAGAATCCTATAGACCAAGTCATCTCAACGTGTATTCAATTGAAAATTTCTAAGTCCAAACAAGAGGGGACGAAGGTATAGGTAGATGAGAATCCTATAGACCAATGCAAGTCAACGTGTATTCAATTGAAAATTTCTAAGTCCAAACAAGAGGGGACGAAGGTATAGATAAATGAGAATCCTATAGACCAAGTCAAGTCAACGTGTATACAATTGAAAATTTCCAAGATCAAAACAGTGTAAGTAAGTGTCTGGAAGTGCCCGATCGACGCCTACTTCCATGTTGGGTGCATGTAGGCGTAGCAAAATGCCTTCTGATCTGCTAGGCACATCGGGACTTAGTTTTTTTTTCTGTTCTTTCTCTGCACCGTGTAGGTAAGCGTCTGGAAGTGCCCGATCGATGCCTGCTGTTACCTTGACACATCAACGTGTATTTAAGTTAAATTTTCTTTTCTAAAGGGAACATACAAATAGCACACATAACATCTAGACATATAAATATATACATAAAACAATTATAGTTATGAGATATATCTAACTAATCCAAAAAGACAATAATAATGAATATCATCACTTACCTTTGTAAAATTATCCAGGCTGTATGCCTACTCACATTCCATCAAACACCAGAAAATCATGATCCATTGCTTGGTTGATTTTTTTGATTTTTTTTTATTTTGATTTTTTTCATACACATTTGTAATTGGGTTTTGCTTTATCAAGTATTTTTGTAGTTAATCTGTGGTGTTGGGAGAGGTGTTAACATGAATCAATTTTGCTTAACAATTTTTTTTTATACATATTTTTTCAGTTTACAGAGTCATTGCAGTACCAAGTCTGACACTGTAATTGCTTGAAAAGTATTGCATTAGGAAGGATTCTTTTTTTTTTTTTTTTGAGGTGTGCGGGAATTTCAGTAGGGGAAGTTTCTACTGATTTTAGATTCCAAGACAGCAAAGTTGTATTTTATTGTTTGTGCATTCTTTTATCAATTTCTTACAGATATTTTTGTGTTATGAAAATGAATGACTTGCAAAGACATTTACATTTTTGCATTCGTTTTTTTTTTTTAATTCTTCACCTTTTTTGTTTTAATGTCCTAAGAGTGAACCAAGACGGATGAGTCTTATTCAACAGAGTGGAAAAAAACAGGGTACCTTTGGTTGTCCTCAATGGATTTGTCCAGAGTATAATGTGTCCAAGTTATTGCCCTAATAAAGTGAGAACCATACCCCCAAAACTAATGCAGAACTCTACTTATGTATTGCACAGCTACAAGAGTTAACTTGTCTAGGATAAGTGACATATAAGCTTGCAAAACTCACTATATAGCTCTATTTATTAACTGATATGAACTTAAATTGCTGAACATGTCTCAAAAATTTTCTACAGAGCTCTACTTAAAAATGAGCACTCTCAAAGACAATTTGTCTAACATAATTTGGAAATATGTTTTTTAAAGTTACCATAGAGCTATCAAATATATTAGGCACTCAAATAGGAAGCTTGTTTCAAATACTTGTCATATATATATATATATATATATATTAAAAACTTACAGTATATCTATACTTACGTATTGACATTTAGGTTTTTAAAACATACTGCAGAGTTCTTCATGTTTTCTGAATTTTATGCTTTCGTCTACTAATGTATTGAGCACTCTCAAAGTATATTCGTGTAGCTGAATTGCCATACATATTTTTTGAAAGTCTATATTTAGCTCTACTAATGTATTGAACTCTGTAAAAATAAATTTATGCAGTTGAAATGCCATATCTGTTTCTCAAATGTTTTATTTAGCTCTACTAATATATTAAGCACTCTGGAAGTAGATTTGTCTAAAATAATTGCCAAAATGTTTCCAAATCTTACTACAAAGCTCTATAAATGCATTGAGCACTCTTAAAGTAAAATCGTCTTGCATAATTAAACAACACAATTGTTAAATTTACTACACAGCTATATTAAACTATGGAGCACATGCAAGCATCATTGGCATATATATATGTATGTATATATATATATATATATATATATATATATATATATATATATACATATTGTTTAAACGTACGAAAGAGCTTTACTCAAAGTAAATTTGTCTAGCACAAATGAGAAAAATTCTTTCAAATCTTTCCACAGAACTCTACCACAGTATTAAGCACTCTGGTAATTACTTTTCCAGCATACTCGCAATACACAATTTTAAAACTCACTACAGAGCTGTACTTATCTATTTTGCAGTCTCAAAGAAAATTTTGGATCGCATAACAGAAATTTGTATTTTTCAAATAACTCCAAAAATTAACTCATACATTGAGCACTCTTAAAGGAAATTTCTCTGCTATAAATGACAAATGTTTTCAAAACTAAATACAAAGCTTCGAAAAAAGAGCTGATATTATAACAGGTTACTTTTATTCAAATATCTAAGAACGAGCATTATATAATTTATTTAGATTTTTACTGAATAATTACACTTGAAATAGTGCTCAAAACTAGCCAGAGCTGATATTATAAAACGTTTATTTTATTACAGGACAAATACACATTAATATTGAACCAGAGTTATATAAGAGTGCTCAATGAGATATAGAGCAATAAAGACATTTTATTTAGATTTTTAGTTAATAATTACACTCTAAATAAGTGCTCAACACAAGACAGAGCTGATATTATAAAACGTTTATTTTATTACAAGAGATATAAATATTAAGATTTATCAGAGTTAATTAAGAGTGCTCAATGAGACAGAGCAATAAATACATTTATTAAGATTTTTACTTAATAATTACATTTTAAAAATGTGCTCAAGACAGAGCTGATATTATAAAACGTTTATTTTATTACAGGCTAAATAAACATTAAGATTTAACCAGAGTTATATAAGAGTGCTCAATAAGACAGAGCAATAAAGACATTTTATTTAGATTTTTACTTAATAATTACACTTTAAATAAGTGCTCAACACTAGACAGAGCTGATATTATAAAACGTTTATTTTATTACAGGATAAATAAACATTAAGATTTAACCAGAGTTATATAAGAGTGCTCAATAAGACATAGAGCAATAAAGACATTTTATTTAGATTTTTACTTAATAATTACACTTTAAATAAGTGCTCAACACTAGACAGAGCTGATATTATAAAACGTTTATTTTATTACAGGATAAATAAACATTAAGATTTAACCAGAGTTATATAAGAGTGCTCAATAAGATATAGAGCAATAAAGACATTTTATTTAGATTTTTACTTAATAATTACACTCTAAATAAGTGCTCAACACAAGACAGAGCTGATATTATAAAACGTTTATTTTATTACAAGAGATATAAATATTAAGATTTATCAGAGTTAATTAAGAGTGCTCAATGAGACAGAGCAATAAATACATTTATTAAGATTTTTACTTAATAATTACATTTTAAAAATGTGCTCAAGACAGAGCTGATATTATAAAACGTTTATTTATTACAGGCTAAATAAACATTAAGATTTAACCAGAGTTATATAAGAGTGCTCAATAAGACATAGAGCAATAAAGACATTTTATTTAGATTTTTACTTAATAAATACACTTTAAAATAAGTGCTCAACTCTAGACACAGCTAATACTATAAAACATTTATTTTATTACAAGAGATATAAATATTAAGATTTAACCAAAGTTATATAAGAGTGCTCAATAAGACATAGAGCAATAAAGACATTTTATTTAGATTTTTACTTAATAAATACATTTTAAATAAGTGCTCAACACTAGGCAGAGCTGATATTATAAAACGTCTATTTTATTACAGGATAAATACGCATTAAGATTTAACCAGAGTTATATAAGAGTGCTCAATGAGACATAGAGCAATAAAGACATTTTATTTAGATTTTTACTTAATAATTACATATTAAACAAGTGCTCAATACTAGACGGAGCTGATATTATAAACGTCTATTTATTACAGGATAAATAAACATTAAGATTAAACCAAAGTTATATAAGAGTGCTCAATGAGACATAGAGCAATAAAGCCATTTTATTTACATTTTTACTGATTAATTACATTTTAAATAAGTGCTCAACACTAGGCCGAGCTGATATTATAAAACGTCTATTTTATTACAGGATAAATAAGCATTAAGATTTAACCAGAGTTATATAAGAGTGCTCTATGAGACATAGAGCAATAAAGACATCTTATTTAGATTTTTACTTAATAATTACACTTGAAATAAGTGCTCAACTCTAGACAGAGCTGATATTATAAAACTTCTATTTTATTAAAAGACAAATAAACAAAGATTTAACTTGCTGATATTATAAAACGATTAATTTTTTACAGGATAAATAATCATTAAGATTTAACCAGAGGTATATAAGACTGCTTAATGAGACATAGAGCAATAAAGACATTTTATTTAGATTTTTACTTAATAAATACACTTTAAAATAAGTGCTCAACTCTAGACAGAGCTGATATTATAAAACGATTAATTAATTACAGGATAAATAAACATTAAGATTTAACCAGAGGTATATAAGACTGCTTAATGAAACATAGAGCAATAAAGACATTTTATTTAGATTTTTACTTAATAATTACACTTTAAAATAAGTGCTCAACTCTAGACACAGCTAATACTATAAAACGTTTATTTTATTACAAGAGATATAAACATTAAGATTAAACCAAAGTTATATAAGAGTGCTCTATGAGACATAGAGCAATAAAGACATTTTATTACGATTTTTACTTAATAAATACACTTTAAAATAAGTGCTCAACTCTAGACAGAGCTGATATTATAAAACGATTAATTAATTACAGGATAAATAATCATTAAGATTTGACCAGAGGTATATAAGGGTGCTCAATAAGACATAGAGCAATAAAGACATTTTATTTAGATTTTTACTTAATAAATACACTTTAAAATAAGTGCTCAACTCTAGACAGAGCTGATATTATAAAACGATTAATTAATTACAGGATAAATAATCATTAAGATTTAACCAGAGGTATATAAGACTGCTTAATGAGACAGAGCAATAAAGACATTTTATTTAGATTTTTACTTAATAAATACACTTTAAAATAAGTGCTCAACTCTAGACAGAGCTGATATTATAAAACGATTAATTAATTACAGGATAAATAAACATTAAGATTTAACCAGAGGTATATAAGACTGCTTAATGAAACAGAGCAATAAAGACATTTTATTTAGATTTTTACTTAATAAATACACTTTAAAATAAGTGCTCAACTCTAGACAGAGCTGATATTATAAAACGATTAATTAATTACAGGATAAATAATCATTAAGATTTGACCAGAGGTATATAAGGGTGCTCAATAAGACATAGAGCAATAAAGACATTTTATTTAGATTTTTACTTAATAATTACACTTTAAATAACTGCTTAACACTAGACAGAGCTGATATTATAAAACGTTTATTTTATTACAAGAGATATAAATATTAAGATTTAACTAGAGTTATATAAGAGTGCTCAATAAGACATAGAGCAATGAACACATTTTATTTAGATTTTTACTTAATAATTACACTTGAAATAAGCGCTCAACACTAGACAGAGCTGATATTATAAAACGTTTATTTTATTAAAGGATTAATAAACATTAAGATTTAACTAGAGTTATATAAGAGTGCCTAATAAGACATAGAGCAATGAAGACATTTTATTTAGATTTTTGCTTAATAATTACACTTGAAGTAAGTGCTCAACACATGACAGAGCTAATATTATAAAACGTTTATTTTATTACAAGAGATATAAATATTAAGATTTAACTAAAGTTATATGAGTAAGACAGAGCAATAAACACATTTATTTAGATTTTTACTTAATAATTACACTTTAAATAAGTGCTCATCACTAGAAAGAGCTGATATTATCAAACGTTTATATTATTGAAAGAAAATTATATGCCAATGCTTTATCATACATAGAGCAATATTGACATTTTGTATTTTTTATTGAGAATCATAACATTTTGAATAAAATTATTAAAATTTATATTACATTATGTCATATTCACACATGAATACCAAAAACAGTGTGGTTATCTAAATTGACGTATGCATTTTTTAAACTTATTACCTTGCTCTACTGATGTATTGAGCGATCTACATATAAGTCCTGCCATTTGAATTTCTCTATATATATTTTAAGTCTAAACAGTAACCTTTACTAATGCATTGAGCACTCTAGCAGTAAGTCTTGTCATCTAAATTGCCATACATATCCCCAAAAATTTAACAACTATCTCTACTAATTCATTAATAATTGTATATAGTTATCTTTCTGTCTCTCATTATATATCTTTCTATCTATAAAAGTGAAAATGTCTGTGTGTGTGTGTGTACATTTCCCTAGGCAATAACTCTGTCAATTTTAGTCTACAGACTCAAAATTTGATATACAGGGTACTGAGATTTTGGAAAATCTATGCGATTGGTATTTGGACAGAAATTTGTCGATTAAGGTGTCAAAGTTCAACGATTTGACCTTTGAGAACTCTACAAAACTCCTCCGACAATTATGGGGCTAAACACTTGAAATTTTAGATATAGTTTTCTTGGACATGGATCTAACTTAATATCTTGATTTGAGCCCAAAACAAACAATTTTAAGGGTTCATAATAGGGGGCAAATCAAAAACAATTAACCGTTTTTTTGCTTTTTTTTTTGGTTGTGGGGGGGGGGTGAGCATACACCACCAAACACCGGGGCTACGCCAGGAACCCATACTAGTATATATTCAAGGGAATCTTCAGTGCAGGGTGTCACGATTAATACCAGTCGAACGATTCGAACTCCGCATCACGAGACATCTCTGGGTTGGTTATATATATATATTCAAGGGAGACAATATATAAATTGTCTCCCTTGAATAAATATATTTATACATATTTATACATACATATGTATATATATATATTCAAGGGAGACAATTTGTATATGTAGATCACATAATTATTAGAAGTTATTTTTTTAATGCTTAATTGAACTTTAATGCTTAGTTTTTCCATCAATTTTTGGACTTGGGTTATTTCTTTTTTAATATATACATGAAAAAAATCTATGTGCTATTCGAGACAAGAAATAAAAGAAATAAAGAAAATTCTTACCTGTTACTTCCCAGGTGTTATCTCCACTTTTTCTCTTTTCTGCTTCTTGCTGAAACTCATGGCAATTTCATGTTTGTTTGTGTTTTTTGTTACATATATATAATTTTTACTGTGATGATTTTTTTCTTTTAATTATTAACAATTTTTTTTGATTTATATAATAAAGAGAGACAACATAACTAATGGATTTTTTTAAAATGATATATTTAACTTTCTGGCTATGATCAAACACACATGTACTACTATTTCTTTTTTGCAGTTGCATAAGTTAGCTGATGAGAAGAAATACAAGCAGAACTGCATTCATTTAAATAAAGCTAATAGTTTAGAATTTGATTGGACCCAGATGTGCATGTACACAAAGAAAGAAACACTTACTTGAGGACTTCTGTAACTACAGGAAACATGTGGCAGCTAGGATAGCTGATGCTGCTGGATTCAGTTGTTTTTTCCAATCCACATAATTCTCACAATAGCTGATAGTAAAATTCCATCATGATCAAGAGGAGTACCTGAAATTACAAAAATATACACACAGAAGGAAAGAAAAAGAATACT
Source organism: Euprymna scolopes (assembly GCF_053919585.1). Taxonomy (NCBI): domain Eukaryota; kingdom Metazoa; phylum Mollusca; class Cephalopoda; order Sepiida; family Sepiolidae; genus Euprymna; species Euprymna scolopes. Next base: position 91,728,592 of record NC_136527.1, on the reverse strand, counting down.
TACTCTACTTCTATGACAATGATTGCTGCCAACACTTCGAGATGCTAATGTTGGAAGAAACAGATAGACATACATCATACACAGTTTGATTGTACCCAGATGTGCTTGAACGCAAAGAAAGAAATACTTGATTCAAACTGCACAAGACATGTGGCAGACAGGAACGGTGATGCTGCTAGGTTTTGTTGCTTGTTCCAATCTATAAAAAAGAGATGATATTTATAGTGTTGATAATCTACTGCTGTGTGAAAGCTGGAACAATGGAAACAGTTAAATTAAATTTTCAAATCACAAAGACTGAAATCGAAACAGAAAGAAGAAAGGGTGATACTATACTCATCTTCCTGTCGGTGCAGACCAATTGCTGGTGACTGTTCGTTCGCCATTAAACTGGAAAATAAAATAAAAATAAGAAAAAAAAAGAGGTTCCACCGGGGAAAGCTCTAGTCTGGGCAGCGAGGTGATGAACTCCCGAAAGGAGGGGCACTATATAAAAACAAGCTTTGCTGCGAACATCTCCTAAAAAGCGGTTTCTACTCAGAATAACAGGCGGAGCAGAAAACAGGGGTGTTCTCTCTACCCAACAGGATTCGTAAAGATACCACTAGTTTGTGTTCATAAGACGGCGATGATCGCTCACAAAACTGGCATTCCTACTATCATATCGGAGGACCGTCATATATAATTGCACTACCATTTCGTATTGGAGGACGGTCATATATAATTGCACTACCATACCGTTTCGGAGTTCGTAGACAGTAGGAATAATAAAAGCGGCCTTAAAGCGGCTTGTGAGCACACAATCTAGTCGAACTCTAGTCGTCCTTAGTCGAGTCGAGGCAAGCATGCATTACATAGTAACACGAGCACGTGTCGCCTGCTTAGAGGGTAGCCCCCTTCGGGAGATTCGAAAGCGCACCTCACAGCGGAAGAGCTTCGGAACCAATCGGACCGTACCCAGACTTGCAGCTATTTGTTAACTTGGAAGTGGAGTCAACACCCCGACACTGAGAAAAGAGCTTCCCAAAAGCTCAAAACCAGTTGCATGCAAAATCGGGGAAACTGGGAGCAGGCTGGGGAGAACACAGGGCCTTGCAGGGAGGCCCATTTTTCTCTTTCGTTCGGTTTACATCTTTCGGGTATTGTTCTCCTTTCAGCCTGCCCCCTTCACGCCTTTTTGCTCGCCACATGCAAGCGTATAAAAAGACGACCAGATGACGGACGCAACAAACTCATGCCGACATTTTCTGGATTTTTTTTTTTTTGCCAGAGCCCATTTAGCCGTGTAGCTGTTAAACTACAACGTTACACCCCCCTACCACGGTGAGGATAGGGTTGGACTTTAGGGGGGAAAATACACATCCAGAATTTTATACAAGGAAACTGCACAATTGTCACGGTAATTCTACAGTTTATCGAACGCCCTTAAATAATATTATATATATACTTTCATCTAACAAATTAAATTAAAAGACGTTAATTTAGATTTAAATTAAAAATATTTTATCCAAGAACAGCACGGTTTATAAACTGCACAATTGTCACGGTAATTCTAAAGTTTATCGAACGCCCTTAAATAATATTATATATATACTTTCATCTAACAAATTAAATTAAAAGACGTTAATTTAGATTTAAATTAAAAATAGTTTATCCAAGAACACCACGGTTTATAAACTGCACAATTATCACGGTAATTATGCAGTGTATCGACCGCCCTTAAATAATATTATATATATACTTTCATCTAACAAATTAAATTAAAAGACGTTAATTTAGATTTAAATTTAAAATATTTTATCCAAGAACACCACGGTTTATAAACTGCACAATTGTCACGGTAATTTTTATTGGCTGGGTTTCTAACAGTATTTTGTATAATAAAATATAAAATTAAATATAAAAAGACGTTAAACGTGAAAATCGTGTAAACTACACAAGTGTCGAAATTTGAAAAGAAATTCGACTTGTTTATGAACTGTGCGCATAGTAACAACGTTCATTTGAACACTCGTGCAGTTTACACACCTTAAATAAATGCGTCGTCTACTTGTCTACTTTGAAATGAGGAAAATATAAATACCTTAAATTTGTTTGACATCAGAGAAATAGGCAAAAATAAAGCAGCGGCAGGGCGGCGGTTATCTTTTCAGACGACGGGGGTGGTAAGTGGCGGCCAGTCGTGCTACTTCGGTGATATGTATCAGGCTTTTAACTGGAGAGCGAGGTCGGGTGGAAGAATGTCCGTGCGTTCACTGACACAGCTGGGCGAATCTCTTTTCTTCTGTTCTTCTTCTTTCTGGTCCCCTCCTTTTATAGTCGTAAACCGGCTCCCAGCGGCTGTCATATTTCAGGCCTTTATTTTCGGCGGGGAGCTCTGCCATTGGTTCATAATTCTTTTTATGGTTTCTTATTTTTCTTTTTCCAAACGGAAGCGATGCGTGGAGCCATGTGCAAACGAAGATTTTTTTATTTTGTCTCTATGCTGGAGACGTTAGCATCCGGTTGGCATGTTCCCACAAGTTTGAAGAGTGAATGTAGACGTGTGTGCGTCTGTGTATGTGTGTGTTAATGCAAGTGTGTGTGTGTATGTGGGTGTGTGCGTCGTTGGTGGACGAGAGCGTAGACACATTCTCTGTCTCTTTCGGTCTCTCCCCCCCTTTTCCCTCTCTGTCTGTCTATATATAAGGACACGGAGAAGCGCGCGAGAGCGCGCGCGAGAGAGAGAGAGAGAGAGAGAGAGAGAGAGGGGCAGGTGGGGGGGAGTGGGCGAAGGGAAGGGGAATTGGCAAACGAAGTTGAAATGAAATCCATTTCGTTAACTTTCAAATTCGCTTGACACTTATGCCACCCACCCCTCCCCAGCTCATGACAGTTTTTAACGGAAAGTTGATTTGTGTTGGTGTGTATTTGTGTGTACGTGTGTGTCTGTGTATGTGTATGTTTATGCGAGTGTGTTTGTTTATGAAAGTGTGTGTGTATGTGTGTGTTTATGCATTTATATTTAAAAATACAAACAATAATATCTCGAAAACTATTTGTCTTTCTCTGCTAATTTTCCTTGCGATATTCGTTTTCAGCATACCTAAACAAACAGAGGCTTGGCCCCTTTCATATGCCGCCTGTTCAAACATGGTCGCCAGTGATTTACATTTCAAAATACACGCATTAATAAAACTAGCTCCAAAACTAGTAGTCTGTCTGTCTGTCTCTGCCAATTTTCCTTGCGATATTCGTTTTCAGCATACCTGAACAAACTTAGGGTTGGCCTCTTTCATATGCCGCCTGTTCAAACATGCTCGCCAGTGATTTATATTTAAAAATACACGTAATAATAAAACTAGCTCAAAAACTAGTAGTCTGTCTTTCTCTGTTAATTTTCCTTGCGATATTCGTTTTCAGCATACCTGAAAAAAACGGGGGTTGGCCCCTTTCATATGCCGCCTCTTAAAACATGGTCGCCAGTTATTTACATTTCAAAATACACGCATTAATAAAACTAGTTCCAAAACTTGTAGTCTGTCTGTTTGTGCTAATTTTCCTTGCGATATTCGTTTTCAGCATACCTCAACAAACTGAGGGTTGGCCCATTTCATATGCCGCCTGTTCAACATGGTCGCCAGTTATTTACATTTCAAAATACACGCGTGCGTGTGTGTGTGTGTGTGTGTGTGTGTGTGTGTGTGTGTGTGTGTGCGTGCGTGCGTGCGACGTGCCAACGTCAAACGAAGTTTACATTAAAATTCATTTCGTCGGTTTCAACAAATTTTAAAAAAATAAAAACTTTTTCCCGACCGGCCGGATTAGGGTTGTGAGGTGTGGTTAGAGTTTATAAAAATAAATGTTAGCAATAAAAACTTTTTAAAACCAAGTTAGAAAAAAGAACACAATTTACTTCCTCACCAAATTATCGTATTATTGGAGGCCCCGATTCTTCTTTTTTTTAAGCGATGTAATAAACCATATTTTTGAGTAGGGTTGCCTCCTCTCTTTATTTTGGTTTGTATATTTTTTATGTTGCAAAAATTCTTCCGGGAGATTTTTTTAGGATTCTAAACGTTTACTTTTTTTTACACTTTTTATTATCTTCGAAAAATGTACACAAATGTAAACAAGCAGTTTACGAGTTGAAAGGCATCGTTAAAATATTTTTAGCGAGTTCTTTAAATTTTATATTTTTATTTCGTCGTCTTCAAGTCCAATGTAAACAAGTTCTTGATAAGCCGTTCCTCTTAAGTAATCCAATTTAAAAAATTTATACTTCTAACGATTACTATGATATTGTCCCATTGACTACTGCACACTCTTTAAACCCTCGAGTGGTCTCTGGGCCTTGATAAGTAGTGATTCCTTTGTAAAACAAAAAAATATTTCAATACTTTGATGTGCTAGTTTTCCTTTTCATTTCAAAATGCACGCATTAATAAAACTGTCTTGAAAACTATTTGTCTGTGCTAACTTTCCTCGCGATATTCGTTTTCAGCATACCTGAACAAACTGAGGGTTGGCCCCTTTCATATGCCGCCTGTTTAAACATGGTCGCCAGTGATTTACATTTCAAAATACACGCATTAATAAAACTAGCACAAAAACTATTTCTCTCTGCTAATTTTCCTTGCGATATTCGTTTTCAGCATACCTCAACAAACTGAGGATTGGCCCCTTTCATATGCCGCCTGTTCAAACATGGTCGCCAGGGATTTACATTTTAAAATACACGAACTAATAAAACTAGCTCCAAAACTATTTGTCTCTGCTAATTTTCCTTGCGATATTCGTTTTCAGCATACCTGAACAAACTGAACGGTACGAGTTTTCCGGGTACGGTTTTTCCGGAGACGAGTTTTCCCGGGACAAGTTTTCCGGGCACTGGTATAAGTGCTATGGGTTCATCAGAGCACATCCGATTAAAGTACTTGTAAACAGGGATACAACACTGAGGCGATGGGACAGACTTTGGAGATTGACCTATAGCACGGGGTTTATTAGATTAGATACTCTTTTTTTTATGCTCAACGATAAAAACCGACTTCTTCATTTGTGTTTGCTTTTCATTTTCGCTTTTGCTCTGATAAGAGTTTCGCTAATGTGAAAAAGAAAACATGTTCGAACGTTTGCTGACATTTATTGGATGTGTTGCTACCAGTATTTTGCTTAATTTTCGAGTTTGGAGCGATTATCGAGTCTCACAAGATGTCTGTAAAATGTCAGACACTTATTTATTGTTCTAACTTAAAACTGTGCGCTACTTTTGTTTGCGTTAAATGAACGTTTTAAAATGAGTTAAAACAATAAAAACTTGATCTATGTAGGTAGAAGAGTAACTTATCTTGCCTTTGCTAACATTCATTTTCTTATATATTTATTTGTTCACTACTTTTTCGTTTTGTTCTATTGAATGCGAAATATTCGCCGTGGAATTTCCACGGGTCACGATTATTTCGTTTTATTACTCTTAAGTTTCATAGAATAAAAAGTTCAGACACAACTTTGTGGAGCCATTTGTAATCGATTTCATTTAACTTCTGTTTGACCCCGGCACGTGCAGTGCAGAGAACACGATCTCCTTCCCCCACTTTCTCTCTTCTTTAGCTTGCTGACAAGCGTTATGCTTATGTGTGCGTGCGTGCGTGCGTGCGTGTGTGTATGTGTGTACGTGCGTGCGTATGTGTGTTGTCGGTTTCAACAAAATTTAAAAAAATAAAAACTTATTCCCCGACCGGCCGGATTAGGGTTGTGAGGAATGGTTAGAGTTTATGAAAATAAATGTTAGCAATAAAAACTTTTTAAAACCAAGTTAGAAAAAAGAAAACAATTTACTTCCCCACCAAATTATCGTATTATTGGAGCCCCCGATTCTTCTTTTTTTTTTAGGCGATGTAATAAACCATATTTTTGAGTAGGGTGGCCTCCTCTCTTTATTTTGGTTTGTATATTTTTCATGTTGCAAAAATGCTCCCGGGAGATCTTTTTAGGATTCTAAAGGTTTGCTTTTTTTTTTTTTAACTTTTTATTGTCTTCGAAAAATGTAAAAAAATGTAAACACTCAGTTTACGATTTGAAAGGCATCGTTAAAATGATATTTTTCGCTAGTTCTTTCAACTTTATATTTTTATTTCGTCGTCTTCAAGTCCAATGCAAACAAGTTCTTGATGAGCCGTTCCTCTTAAGTAATCCAATTTACCAAATTTACACTTCTAACGATTACTGTGATATTGTCCCATTGACTACTGTACACTCTTTAAACCCTCGAGTGGTCTCTGGGCCTTGATAAGTAGTGATTCCTTTGTAAAATAAAAAATATGTCAATACTTTGATTTGCTAGTTTTCCCTTTTCATTTCAAAATACATGCATTAATAAAACTGTCTCGAAAACTATTTGTCTGTGCTAATTTTCCTTGCGATATTCGTTTTCAGCATACCTAAACAAACTGAGGGTTGGCCCCTTTCATACGCCGCCCGTTCAACATGGTCGCCAGTGATTTACATTTCAAAATACACGCATTAATAAAACTAGCTCCAAAACTATTTGTCCCTGCTAATTTTCCTTGCGATATTCGTTTTCAGCTTACCTGAACAAACTGAGGATTGGCCCCTTTCATATGCCGCCTGCTCAAACATGGTCGCCAGTGATTTACATTTCAAAATACACGCATTAATATTTCGAAAACTATTCGTCTGTCTGCGCTAATTTTCCTTGCGATATTCGTTTTCAGCATACCTGAAAAAACTGAGGTTTTGCCCCTTTCATATGCCGCCTGTTCAAACATGGTCGCCATTGGTTTACATTTTGCAATACATGCATTACACGCATTAATAAAACTTGCTCCAAAACTATTTGTCTCTGCTAATTTTCCTTGCGATATTCGTTTTCAGCATACCTGAACAAACTGAACGGTAATGAAGGGGAATGTACACAGACACGCACACAGACACGTTCACTTTTATAGATATATATAGATGGATTACAATTCCAGTCATTTTTATGAAACACAAAAATGTAGATCAATTCCATCTGGAATGTGCGAACCTACCTTTTTCGCGGCAGTCCTGGCAATGCTCTCAATGTAATTGGTCCAACTCATTTTTCATGTGAACGTTAGGCCGAGGAGTTTAAAAGATGTACCTTCGGATAAAGAGTCTTTGGCTATTGCTATTGGTGATAGAGAAGGTTTCTTGTAGTTATTGAAGGAAACAAGTTTAGTCTTGGCAGCATTGAATGTGACCAACCATTTTTGTCCCCCATTCCACTACAGATTGGAGGTCATCCTCTAGTGTTTTTGCCATTTCTTGCTTACCTTTGAGTTTTGTGTCTTTTATTTTTATTTTTTTCTTTCCTGTAGGTCAAGTTGCCATGAACTGACTGCTGTGGGTCTCTTTCATGAAGAAACAAAAAAGAACCCTGTCCAAAGGTCATCGAGCTTGGGATCAGAAAGTGACCGCTCACGGTTAGAACGGACGAAACGACGGAAGACTTGCACCCCGATTTTGTCACCAGGAAATTTTGGTTCATCCGAGCTTCTTTTTTATCAGCAGTCAGGGTCGTTGGATTGCGGCGATTTGTTTCCCGACGAGGGGCCCAACTCGGAAATGCTCCACCCTTTGTACCCTGCTGCTGCTGGTGTGGAGGACCACCTGTTGTCGTCTTATACTGAGAAGAGCCACGTTAAGGATATCATGGTCTACCGTTACGGTGCTGAACAAGTTGAGATTACAGGAGGTAGTGTTCGCAGAACAATGAAAAGTGGGTTGACATTTTCATTATTATTATCATTATTTATAATTTATTTATTACTAGCGGGGGGGGGGGTGTACCCGGCATTGCCCGGGTGTTTGGAGGTGTGTGTGTATTTTAGTAAATGAAAAAAACTGACCCCCTCTCTGTAGAAAAGTGCCCAGTTGAGGCTGAAGGAATGAATGTTTTTAGCCAATTGTTTGATATTTGTTGTCCGAAGGGTCGAGCTACGAACTGATACTGATCTCGTGAAAATCTTAGGCAGACATACAAACATACATACATACATTTAAACAGGCTGGTGAGATATATATTATTCCTTAATTGGAATTCATTTTTGAGATGAGCATCATATATATTAATTTATTTTATTTCGGACTATTATTCTCATCTTTATTAGTTGTTGTTTTTCATCTTTTATTGGTTTGTTTATTCACAACGTTTCGGCCAACTATTCCTCTGGCCTTCGTCAGGTGGTAACCGCGACGGATAGGAACTTCGAATCTCCTAACTGCATTCTCAGCCATCACTGCCATCCGTAGTTGTTGTCGTCTCACCACAGTTTTGGCCAAGTAAACCTCTGGCACGCTGGTGAGATTTATATTCTGGATTAACGAGTGGGAGGGGCACCTGGCATTGCTCGGTGGTAAAATTCAGTTTAAAGAAAAAACTCATCAGCCAGAAGCAAAACAGAAAGCAAAATTTTGTAAGCAGAAGAAAATAAATTGATGCTGGGCGTGAAATCGCATAACTTACGTTACGAATGCATTATCGGTATGACCTTTTTAAAGCAGAAGATCATGATGATGGTTTGCGCGTGTGCGGCTTGCAAACTGCGTCAAAAGCAAGGGTTTTTTATCTGGCTTCCCCTTCAAGCAAAACAACGTTTCTGCATGAAATAATTAACAATTTTTTTTTCAATATTATTATAAAATTAATAATTAATTATTTATTAAGTATTGTAATACATATATTATTAATTATTATTTTATTATGTGTGTTATTGAATGTATATGTAATGTATATAATATATACACATTGAAAATTTTTTGTCACTATTCTTAAAATCAGTATAGATGAATTTCAAAGTATAAGTTTTATTTACGATTAAGCTTTTTGTTTATTGACAAATAGAGGGAGAGAGAGAGAGCATGAGAGATGCTAATTATGTGGGGTTGGTTGGTGTGTGGCTCGCTGACGGAGAGATGTCAAAATGTCAATCATGCTCACTGCTGTCAGTCTGCTCTCTACTATTTTCTGTCGTTTATTTTCCCCTTATATAGTGATAAATCGACATTCCTGGAATTATAAACATCAAAATACCACATTCTTCTTTTTTATTTTGCATTGTGCAATTCATAACTTCTGACTTTCGAATGTAAACAGTTCTTTGTTTTTGTGATAACTAGCATTTCAGCCCGGCGTTGCCCAGGTGTTTGGAAGTGTATGTTAAGCAAAAAAAAAAAAGCGGTCAAATTTTTTTAACTTTGACCCCTATTATTACCCCTTAAAATTTATTGTTTTGTGCTCAAATCAAGTTATTAAGTTAGATCCATGTCCAAGAAACCTATATCTAAAATTTTAAGTGTGTAGACCCAAAATTGTCGGAGTTTGGTAGAGTTCTCAAAGGTCAAATCGTTGAACTTTGACCTCTTAATCGCCAAATTTCTGGCCAAAAACCGATCACATCAATTTTCCCAAAGCTCAGTACCCTGTATATCAAATTTCGAGTCTGTAGACTAAAAATTGACAGAGTTATTTCATAGGGAAATGTACACAGACACGCACACAGACACGTTCACTTTTATAGATATATATAGATGGATTACAATTCCAGTCATTTTTATGAAACACAAAAATGTAGATCAATTCCATCTGGAATGTGCGTGGGTGCACAACTCGGATTTCAAATGTACATTGGCACGTCTCTATATCTAACATTATAAAGTAAATATTTTATAACAATTTTTATAAAGGGATATGCTTTCTCCTGAAAACGCGTGTGACGACTACGTTACATGAAGAGAAAAGGTTAAATTTTGTTTACGTCCAAATTTTATAAAATACCCTAAAAAAAAAAAATGAGTTATTACAAGTTGAAATTAAAAGAACTTTCACTTATTTACCCATTTTTGCATGCTAAACTCTAGGCTGGTTTGTGATACCTACTTTCATATCATTTCCAAAATAAAATCCTGACCCAGTGACTGTTATATTTGAGAACACCATTTTTATTGAATTAATTTTCTTTCATCTTTTACAGATTATGAATGCTTGGCAAAAGACTCCTTCGACAAAGAAACGGAAGATCTGGCTGGCCTGTCAGAAAGCCCGAACCAAACCACCCTGACTACTGCCTTGGGGGTTCAGGCAACTTCCTCGAAAGTTATGCCACCCTCATCTACACCTCCAACAACTACCACTGCCGCATCCACTGCCAACATTCCCAGCACAACTGCTAGCAAAACCACATCAACCTGTGTCAGTCCGAAAAATACAGCTAGCACGCCAGCAGGTGTCGACGCCGTTAACACCACCACAACTGCGCAGCTTACGCCAAAAGCTTTAAGAAAACAGGAGTTTCAGGGATCTGACGATAAATCACAGACAGATCTGGACCAGGATCATGATCCGTGCCATTCAAAGACAACCCCGGTTACCCTACCTAGTAAAGAACAAGCGTCTGCTGTCAATGCAAATGTGCTGTCGTCCTCAGAAGAGCCATCCATCTTGTCCGGATGTGTGACAAAGATGACGAAGCACATCGAACAGAGGTCTAAGGAACCACCGCCCAACATCATCAAAGATCTCTCTGCATCCAAGTCGCACCTGTTTGAAGGGGCTGCCATGTCCAATGCCCGTGATTCGCCATTGTCTTGCCATTTCATCGAGAGACAATCCGAGTGCCATGCAGTTGCCGGCAGTAAGGACTCCGGATCAAAGAACGTTCACCCAAGCGACAAAAGTACCGTGACGCATGTTGACCCTGAAAGAGTCCGAATTCTAAAAGCTAAAAGTATGGATGAATCGATGTTGGCTGTTCCACCGGAAGGGGTTGACTTACCGCTTGGAGACGGGAAAACCGTTCGCCACCTTGTCGGTAAATTTGACCCAAATCTGGTCAAAGAATTAGAAACCGGTACTGCCACGACACAACGCGGCGATAGCCCAACACCAGCCATCTCTTCAGGTGACGGCGGGGGGCTTCAAACTAAGATGTCTGAGGTTGTGGGTCAGAGTATGTTAGGTACACCGTTTCATACCTCTCCGAAAAAAATTGCCCCATCGGAACAGAAATCTGGTCTTCACTGTTCCGCTTCTCAAGTACTTCCAAACACATTTGGTGCTACGGACTGCCCTTCTTCATCGGCAGCAGAAAGTTCTTCCAGCGTTGGCGTATCGAAGCCGCTTACGTCGACGACTTTGACGTCGACATCTCACAAACTCACCCATCTTTCAACAGCCACGCCTTTCTCAACCACCTCTTCCATTACTCCTACCACCACCACCACGACGGCATTGACTTCTGTTGCCGTGACTACCGCATCCATCACTACTGCCACTTCCTCTTCTACAGCTACTCCCGGTGGCAATTTTGCAACTGCTAGCACAAAGTGCGTGACCCAGACAGGTTCTGTAAATACGCAGGCCTCAAACGTTCAAAATATCCAGTGGTGGTCGCAAAACACGCAGTGTAAGACTGGGGGGTCGACCGGACCAGCTCCCTGTCTGCACTCTGTGTCGACGACAACTTCAACATCTGTGACATCCACGTCCGCCTCCTCCTCTCCCCCTACTTCCCACCATGTCCCAACATCCACTGCTGCCACTGCCTCCTCATCGTCTACCTCCTCCCTGACTTGTAGGCCGCCATTTATGTTAGAATCACGTGCCTTTTTGCAGGAGGGGCGTAAGGTTCGCAAGCTTCAGGGCAAAACACACCCATTGTCCAAACTCGAGGGTCGACAATATTCAGAGCGGAGGAGTGCAAATCCATCATTTTATAGCACTATGTAAAAGGGGGTCGCTGGTATGATTCCTTATTTGTGGTTCCTTTTTTTTGTTTTACTTCTCCTACTCCTTTTCTGTGTGTCTCTCTCTCTCTCTCTCTTTCTCAAGGTGAAATGAGATACTAGTTGAAGTATTTATGCGTCTCTTATCGCTCTCAAATGCATTTGCAGACCCCGTTGAGAAGACACTCTTCTTATTTACTTGCCTCCCCACGAGAGCAGAGTTAAGTTACGAGGTCAGTTTTTAACATAGAGGGCGAAATAAAAACAATTGCCCAAAATGCAACACTGGCTTAGAGCAAAAATTTAAATTGCCTCCATCTAGACAAATTTCTCTTTCACTGACCAAGGACAGAAAAATAAAGTGCAGTAATAGAACAGTTACTACACTTTGCTCCTGACCAATTTATTTAACATAAACAAAAACTTTACAATGATTTACGCAATAGAATATAACAGGTCGAAATTTTTCCTTTCTGCTTAGACATGAAATCCGAATCGGGAGGCGGGGGTAAAAAATTGGAGGTCGGTGAACATGCAACTTTGCCTCTACTTTTTAGACTCATCCAACACTAGACACTCTCGCCAAAATACCGCAGTCATTCTATGGCTTTAATGGACTTAGATGATCCCCAATTTACAGAAAAGACAACAATTTTACGATGGTGAGTTTACTCCTAGCCAAAAATGAAATTTAAAAACTTTCCTCAATCTCGTTTTTTTTTTTTTCATTGCCTCCCCTCGAGGGCAGAGTTAGACATAAGGTTGGTTTTTAGTGTGGAGGGAAACCAGCTCCCCAAAAAAGGGGGACACTCTGGTCAGTAACAAAAATAAAAAAAAACTGCGTCATGAAGGATACTACACTTTGATCCTGGCCCGAAGGCCAAGTTCATTTCATGTTCCATCAATAAATGCTAAATATCTATTTCTCTACTATTGTATAAAAGGAGCTGTGTTAGTATGTTTGTTTGTGTGTTTGTTTGTTTGTGTGTTTGTGTGTGTGAGTGTGTGTTTATGCGAGTGTGTGTGAGTGTATGTGTGTGTGTATATGTGAGTGTGTGTTTGTGAGTGTACGTGTGTGTCTATGCGAGTGTGTGGGTGAGTGTGTGTGTGTTTATGCGAGTATGTGCGTGAGTGTATGTGTTTGTTTATGCGAGTGTGTGTGTGTTTATGCGAGTGTGTGCATGTGTGTGTTTTTGTGAGTGTATGTGTGTGTTTATGCGAGTAGTGTATGTGTGAGTGTGTGTGTGTTTATACAAGTATGTGCGTGAGTGTATGTGTCTGTTTATGCGAGTGAGTGTGTGTGTGTGTTTATGCAAGTGTGTGTGAGTGTGTGAGAGAGAGTTTGTTCCCTATAAACTCAGAAACAGCTAGGCCGATTATTTTATTGATCTGTCTGTGGATGTTCTTACATAGGTATTATATTGAAATACGACTGATGAGTAATGAAAATCGATAATTCAAAAAAAATCCGATTAAAGAAAGTACAGTCCGAATTTGACCAAAGTTAACACTTTTATACAACCTAACATCACAAGTGCACGTGAGAAGTTTTATCACCACACAAGCAGAAAGGCCCACCTTATAAAATCGACTGTGCATTCTTTTATATGACAGGGGCACGTTCGAAATGAATGCTTCCTTTTTAAAGCACAAGTGAACCATGATATTTGAAGTTTGTATGTTTAAATTTGATTCAAGCGATTATGTAAAAATAATTTCATAAAATCAACAGTAGGTTCTTTTATACGACAGGATCGCGTTCGAACTGAATGTTTCTGTTTAGAGCACAATTGAAGCATGATACTTGAGTTTTGTATTTTAAACTTGAATTCAAGCCAGTATATATAAAAATAATTTTATAGAATTAACAATAGATTCTCTACAGTGCAATGAAGACTATAACATATTGTGAATTAAGTCACTGCAGGAAAGCATGTTAAGCTTTCGATGCACCGCAATAGGTCCCCAACTAGAGCAGGCAATCAATCGATTTGATTTTAAAAAAAAATGAGCGATTCCATCTATTATACCTCCATCTATTTTACCTCCATCTATTATTCCTCCAGTTTTTCTTTATTTCCATCAATTATGCCTCCATATCTTGAGAGAGGGCTGCGATTAATGGACGCCATTATGGACTATTGAATCAGCTATGCCACATCAAAATTCTGTCATATCTACTATGTCTAACTATGCACTAATACTATTGCGAAAGGTATTAACCCCTACTCCCTTCAAGGGTAAAATAGTAACTTGCTTTCAACTGAATCTTATGCAATCTTTTGCAAAAATGTATAGTTTCCGCTTTAAATGACTCAAATCGAGTTGATGTAAAGCAAATAAAGTTCCTGCCATAATAATGCCAGCCTGTTTGCCTTGACCTTTGATGACCCTCACTGACCTTCTGACCTTTTTCTCTATCTTCATCCCATCCATAGTCTGCCTTATGTCTTCCTATATTTCAAACTGCTCTCTCTCTCTTCCCATTTTCTCTCCCTCCCTCTTCCTTGCTCTTCATTTTCTCCCCAGATCTTTTCTCTCTTTCCCTTCCCCTGCTCTCTTCCCTGGATCTTTTTCTTCCTCTTCCCCCAGCCACTCTCTCTCTCTCTCCTCCTCACTCTCCTCTCTCTCCAAATCATATCTAATTAATTTAATCCCTCCTCCCCCCTCTAAAAAAAACTCTTTCCTGTTTTCCTACCTCCTCCCCCAACAATGTTATTTTATCAAAATATTAATTATTTTTGATTGCTTAAATGTTTTTTTATGTCCATACCCTCCCCCCCCCCTCTTCCCGGATTTCGTCTTCCTCTTCCATACCCCCTCTCTCTCTCCAGATCTTTTCTTTATTTTCAGATCTGCTCTCTCTTTCTTTCCCCTTCTCTTCCCGGATCTTCTTCTTCTTCCTCTTTTCTCCTCTACCTCCCTAATATCTAATCAATTTAACCCTCCCCCCACCCAAAAAAAAATTATTTCCTGTTTTCTTACCCCCACCCTTCACCCAACAGTGTTTCTTCTTCTATCAATATATTCATTATTTTTTATTGCTTAAAATTTTTATTGGGGGGGGGGGCAATGTTCAGTTCTCCCCCATTCTCATCGCCTGGAAACTTCTAAAACTGATATAGTTAGGCATACAGATCATTTTCCATTCTCTCCATTCTTTTTTCGTTTCTTAATTCCACCATATATTTTGGGAATCAAATTAACCTGTTATTACAAATGTTAATACCGGAACACTGTTGAGCCAAAAAGAAAACAACAAAAAAAAAAAACTGTTTTTAAATTTTTTTTTTTTTTGCATTTTAAATTATTAAATAAATAAAAGAAATCACAGACGATTAATAAAAATCGTTTAAAACTGTTTCTATATTTTTTTGCCAATTATTAATCATTTAATAAAAAATGTATACCCTACTTTGGGGTAATTGCATCAACTAAAAAAAAGAAGTCCTCTTTATATGCGTGGTTGCCAAAAGAGCACTTTGGTGCAATTACCCTGGACTTGATGCAATTACCACAAAGTACGGTATATATACTTTTATCTGGTGAATTTTTTCCATCCTTGAATCAAATAATATCAAATAAATGGTTAAAGTTAATATATTATTTATATAAAATAAAATACGCATCAAGTGCGCTTGAAAGCCAAATCATAATGTAATATTAGGAAATTAAACACATATTTTACTTGTTTGAAATTCATCACAAATATTTTTCAGAGGTATACTCCATCTTCTGTTTTTTTTTCTTATTTTCCTTTTCTTCTTCCTTGCCATGCTGTAAATTTAGAGCCTTGCATTGTATCTGGCGGTGGTATTTTGAAATGTTTGAAGGTAACGTAAGAATAACGTCAAGAATGAGAGTTCAATAGAAACGTTGTTTTAATTTGAATAGAATAAAATTCACATGGAGAAAGAAGTCTGTATAGAGCCGTGCATATTTTATTCAAATTAAAACAACGTTTCTATTGAACTCTCATATTATTTTAGTTAATCGATTACATTTCTAGACAGACTAATTACGATTAGTATTACAAGGCTTCCTTCAGTCTCGACAGACTAAGGATACCCATGGTAAGGGTGCCTGCACATGAAATTTTTGTGGCAAGAGTTGCGCAATCTCCAGCCCCACCTCCCCTGAGTCGACATTGTTGAATTCCAGTGGCAAGTGGAGGTT
This sequence comes from Euprymna scolopes, assembly GCF_053919585.1. Classification (NCBI taxonomy): domain Eukaryota; kingdom Metazoa; phylum Mollusca; class Cephalopoda; order Sepiida; family Sepiolidae; genus Euprymna; species Euprymna scolopes. The sequence continues at coordinate 91,712,668 of NC_136527.1, read as the reverse complement.
CAGGACAACTGGATACAAATGCCGAGACAAGCGGAAAGCACACACAGTGCCTAGAATTCCCAAATGGTCACCCATCTCGTACTGGCTAGGTTCAATGTTGCTTAACTTCTGTGATCTGGCGAGAACCGGTGTGTCAACGTGATTATGCCATATATAAGATTAGTAGTAATAAAAATAGAAACAGCAGGGTTTGTTTTACAATCTACAGAGATTAAAAAAAGGTGGTAAAAAATATAACAAATGTTATGTAAGATAAGTTACTCTTCTACCTATCTGGAAAAGTTTTTGGTGTTTTTACACACTATAAAACGTTTATATAATTTAATTAATTGGAATGCTTATTAAGATGAGTATTATTTAATGATTTATTTTTTAGACGACAACTATGGAAGGCAGTAATTGCTGAGAATGCAGTTAGGAGATACGGAGTTCCTATCCCGTCGCGGTAACCACTTGACAAAGGCCAGAGGAATAGTTGGCGAAAACGTCACGAAACAACAACTAATAAAGACGAGGAAAATAGTCCGCGATAAATAAACAAAACGCATATGATCTTAAATAAGACAGATATGAGACAGTTAAAAAAGAACCAACTTTAACGTAAAAATGTATATTTGCGCATGCGTACAAGAACACTTTAAGTCGACTTACGCCTGCCAAGTGGCAGCTATTTTAATAGGCTCAGAAAAGAATGATCCATAAAAAAAATGTAATCATTTGATCTGCCTAGTGCCACTCTGTGACCTTGTGTTTCGGTGGAGATGCAGTTTGAAAAAAAAAAAATGGAGAATGATATAAGAAGTTTTAGGAATTAGATTAAGAAAATTTGGGCATTATTAATTCATCAATTTTCCTTTCGTTTGTTAAATGATCCTAGATTCTTCCATTTTTTTTTACATGGAAGTCACCATTATCAAGGCCCGGAGGCTACTTGGGGATAAGGTTTTTTTTTGTTTTTTTTTTACGGCTCATGCAATTCAGTGACATATTTGATCCTTCTTTCTGTGTTCTTTCTCTAAACATTTTACCTTCATTCTTGTAGATGTTTTGTCGTTTTTTGTTTGTTTTAACGAGTTGACCTCTCATCCTCCCGTTTTACAGCGTTATTTAATTTATGACGGAAATGATGACCTCCTCCAAAAGTTCAACAAATTTTAGAAAGATTTGAAAAAAAAAACAAAAAAAAAAAAAACAGAAAACTATATGCTTTGAAATGAAGTAAAAAAAACATACAATCCCAATTTTTTTAAGAATAAAAGGACAATGTTTTCATTTTTTTTAATGTTTATATATGATTTTTTTAAAACATCCTCAACCACAACCCATTCCAAATTTAAAAAAAGAAAAATGGACGAAATAAAAAACCAAAAAAAATATAAATAAATTAATTAAAGTGAAAAAAATAATTTTTTTAATGGAAAAAAAAAATTTATATATAAATATTTCCCTCCCCCACCTCTCAAAATAACCCCACACAGTCTTTTAAAGTGAAAATAAAAGAGAAAAATGTATTTTTTTTCTATAAGGGGGAAAAAAATTTAATTGTGGTTCCAAACATTTTTATTATTATTATTTTTTTTAATTTATTTTTTATTTTTTTCTAATTTCTCAGTAAAATGCTTCAAGTCTGCTGAAAAAAATTGGTATATGCTTTGGATAAAAAATAAAAAATGAAACAAAAAACAGTCAACAAAAATATTAAAATGAACTTTATAAATCAACAACAACAAACAAAAAGAATACATGTATATATATATATATATATATATATATATATATATATATATATATTTATATATACACACACACACAAACACACACGCAATAAAACGTATTACAATGATTGAAGTTAAATAAAAGTCTTTGTTTTTCTTTGAATGTGTGGTGATCAATGGTTGTAGTAGAAAGAGTCGACAATAAGTAAAATCTCACCCCTTCATTATTGATGTCCCTAGATGCCGGAAAGCATTCTACTCTTCCTTCTTCCGTTTAACTGTTAGACTTTGGAATTTTTTCCTTGTTTCCTGCTTCCCTGACTGCATTAATCTGCAGATATTTAAATGTAATGTGAACAAACATCTCGCTGTTCGACTCTCCGCAGTCCCCCGTTAGACACGATCCCAAATAGTAATGTTACATTCCAAGTGGCAACATCGTTCGTTTGGAGTGAAAGAGTAAAAAAAAAGAAAAGAAAAAATCAATGTTTTTGTGGTACTTAGAAGCATTTGGGCACACAAGAATTACCCTCTCTTTTTTCACATAGGAGTCACCACTTATCCAGGCCTGGAGGCCACTCGAGGATAAGGATTATTACGTGTACAGTAATCAACGGGATAATATTGTAGTTATCGTTAGTAATGGAGATTTGATGAATTGGATTACTTAAGGGGCGGTTCATCAGGAATTTGTTTATGTTGGACTTGAAGGCATCCAAGTTGTAGTCAGGTGGGAAACAGGCAAACGGAACAGAGTTCTACAGGCGGGCACTTCTGAGAAAGAAGCTTTGTTCGTGGAATCTACGTTTGGATTTTGGCACAGTTAAAGAGTGGGGAAAATTATTGCCAGTGGTTTCAGCTAGATGGGTGTTTTTTGCGAAAGATTGGCTATGGGGGGGACCAGAGATTAAAGCTCAGACGAGCTTGAAACATTTCTTCTGTGGGAGAGAGGTTGCAGGGAAGAGAAAAGGGCATCCCCCACTAAGATATGAAGTCTATTTTGAACTCTGTCAAGGTAGGATAAGCTGTTTTTAGCAGTTCCTTCCCAGATGTGGCAGCAGTACTCCATCCTTAGTCGTACTTGGCTTTTACATAGAGAATTGCATCAGTAGTGAGATATCTACTTTTCCCAGAGACCTTGGCAACAGATTTGATGTATGTGCTCCATTTAAGATCAGGAGTAAAGGTCAAGCCCAGAAGCTTGTCAAAACATGAAGCCTCCCCAAGACGAGAGACATCCATTTCAATTGATGCCAGATGGGGATCAGAGCGTTGATGATGTAAAGAAAGAAGCTTGGTATTAGATGCATTAAAAGTAGCCAGCCACCTCTTCCCCGACTGCAGCACGCACTCAAGGTCAGAGGAGAGAGAATCAGAGAGAACTTTCTCATTTACGGCCTTTAGATCGTAGTTTTATCAGCCTTTAGATCGTAGTTTTATCAGCATAGATGCCAACGAATGATCTAAGTATGTGTTTTGGCAGATCATTGATGTAGATGAGGAAGAGAGTTGGGCCCAGGATGGACCCTTGAGGGACTTTGTGCCCATCCACCACTACTTTTATGAGCCTATCAGAGAGAAATGATTTACTAATTGGGAAAACATTTCCAGTTATAGTGTAGCTGGAGATCTTGTGATGTAGGCAATCATATATTGAGAAAGAATAATGAATTTATGTACAAGAAGTGCAAGACAATGGAATCAAATCATAATTGAGATGTGGATAAAGTATATCTGTTTACGGCATATCAACACTTTTTGAGTTATTTAATGCTGAATCCAGTTATTTCGGAAATAGTATTCATGTTGCATCCAGTTATTTTGGAAATAGTTTTCTTGTTGCAGTCAGTTTTTTTTATATACTATTCATGTTGCATTCAGTTATTTTGGAAATAGTTTTCTTGTTGCATTCATTTTTTTTTTTATACTATTCATGTTGCATTCAGTTATTTTGGAAATAGTTTTCTTGTTGCAGTCAGTTTTTTTTTTATACTATTCATGTTGCATTCAGTTATTTTGGAAATAGTTTTCTTGTTGCAGTCAGTTTTTTTTTTATACTATTCATGTTGCATTCAGTTATTTTGGAAATAGTTTTCTTGTTGCAGTCAGTTTTTTTTTTATACTATTCATGTTGCATTCAGTTATTTTGGAAATAGTTTTCTTGTTGCAGTCAGTTATTTTGGAAATAGCATTCATGTTGCATCCACTGAAAGTCCCAAATTGTCACCCATTTAGTACTGACCAGGTTCAACGTTGCTTAACTTCGGTGATCCAGCGGGAATCGGTGTGTCAACGTGATTATGCCGTATGTAGAAGTAATGATACACAGAAAGTCACCGATTTATGAGATTCGTAAATATATAGATTTATTTAGAGGAAAAAAATGAGCATGTGCAGTGCGTGTGTGCTGGTAGATGATGCGTGTAGGAGTTCTTGTGATGCATTGTCTAGCATAAGGTGCAGAGCTGTGGGATGTGCGGGCGTCTTGTTCAATGTCCAGCGATCAAGATAAAGAATGGAAGTGACGTATCCAATTTTTTTTTACATAGGCATCACCACTTATCAAGGCCAAGAGGCCACTCGAGGATAAGGGTTCAAGAGTGTACAGTAGAAATTGGACAATATGGCAACTGTTGATGAACACATAACTTGGTTTGTTCCTTTCTATTTCTCTCTCTCTCTCTCTATATATATATATATCTATTTCTCTCTCTCTATATATATATATATATTTCTCTCTCTCTCTCTATACATATATATCTATTTCTCTCTCTCTCTATATATATATATATCTATTTCTCTCTCTCTATATATATATATATCTATTTCTCTCTCTCTCTATATATATATATATCTATTTCTCTCTCTCTCTATATATATATATATCTATTTCTCTCTCTCTATATATATATCTATTTCTCTCTCTCTCTCTATATATATATATATATATATCTATTTCTCTCTCTCTCTCTCTATATATATATATATATCTATTTCTCTCTCTCTCTATATATATATATATATCTATTTCTCTCTCTATATATATATATCTATTTCTCTCTCTCTCTCTCTCTCTATATATATATATATATATATATATATATATATAATTATCACCATAATTATTTTTTTAAATACCTATGGACACTAGTGTTTCATCCTTTCGGGAATTATCAGTGCAGGGTGTCACTATCACTGCAGCTCGAGAGATTCGAACCCAGCAACGAAGCCGTTTCTGACTCCGTTAGCAAGGAACAAACCCGCAGAGCCACCGTTAACCACGAGAAATACAGTTTTTGGGTTTTTTTTTACACAGGCATCACCACTTATGAAGGCCAAGAGGCCACTCGAGGATAAGGGTTAAAGAGTGTACAGTAGAAATTGGACAATATAGTAATCGTTAGTAATGGAAATTCGGTAAATTTGTTAACTCGTATGGAATGACTCATCAAAAACTTGTTTACGTTAGACTTGAAGACAACCACAGTGTAGCCAGCTGGAAAGCAGGAAAATGGAAGACAATTCCACAAGCGTGCAGACAATAAAGATAATTAGTGTTACTGTTAAGTGTTGAGACATTATGTTGAACAAAGATGGCGGCATAGTTCAGATCAGATCCTGAGTGTAATTGGCAGTAACCAAGATGGCGGCCAAGAATCAAATGCGGTCCGTGATGTAGTTAACGGCGAACTGACTGAATCCAAAATTCGACAATTTTTATATTAACTTTGGAAGATTTCATTGGTTGGTTTAGCACAGCCGGTGGTTATAAAAATGATTGACGAATTCATTGGTCTCATGCCCCCACCAGGAGTCAAAAACAGTTTACAGTAAGCTTAAGGGTTCAGTCTTGTGTCTGCATTTTCATTCCCACAAGGGAAAAGTGTTACAGTATTAATGTTTGGTACATTTTAAGTTAGGAAACCAGTCAGGAAGTGGGGGGGAGACAGAAAGGGGAATTAGGAAGAGGGAAAAGGTGGGTTGTATTTGTTTTTGGTTTTGCAGAACATGATGAAGTTTTTCAAAAGGAAATAGAAAAACAAAAAGCATCAATGTTTGGTGCATTTTGTCTAATGAAGCCAATAAAGTATATCTGGATGGCGAAGCTATTGAGGTTGTTGCAGTGGTCGTGTAAGGGTTTGGAAGAAAGACACAAAATACATTGAATACAAAAGCAGAGACAACAAATTGTGGGTATACGTCAGTCCGACTGCCAAAGGTGCATTAGACAATATAGTAACCATTAGCAATGGAGATTCGGTAAATTTGTTTACTTATATGAAACGGCTCCTCAAAAACTTGTTTACATTAAACTTGAAGACAACCATATTGTAGTCAGCTGGAAAGCAGAAAAACGGAAGACCATTCCATAGGCGTGTAGTTTTAAGAAAGAAGCTTTGCTCATGGAATCTACGTTTAGGTTTAGGCACAGATAAACAGTGGGGGGGAAATTAGTGATAGTGTTTTCTGCTGGACGGGTGTTTCTTGTGAAAGTTTGGCGAGGGGGAACAATAGATTGGAGAAAATATTTTTGAATGATGAAGTTTTTTTTTCTGATGATATCAGTGGAGCACAGTCATTACAAACCAGCAGAGTGTTACCATTGTTAACCAAGGGAAGATTCTATTGAACATGAGCACGCAGAAATGAAACCTAGCCAGTGAGAGTTGTAGATAGGTGTTGCTTGGGGAGAAATAATGACAATAATATGAGGAACAGTCTAGATGTCCATCTTGGTCATGACAATCTCTTTCTTTCTGGTCTGTGAATGTTAACCCTAGAATCTTGAGGGAAATACTTTCAGGCAGTTTATCATTAGTCATGGCATTCAGTATTTGAGAAAGTTTCTTGTAATTATTAAACGAAATGAGCTTAGTCTTGGCAGCATTAAACATTACCAACCAGTTACGGCCCCATTAAAAGAAATAAGCTTAATCTTGCCGGCATTAAACATTACCATCCAGTTTTGGCCCCATTCTACTACAGACATGCTACTATGCGTCCTCGAGAGTTTTTAGCAATTTCCTTAGATATGTCTTCATTTATTTTCCTTTGAGTCTGTTATAGAGCATAGTGTCATCAGCAAATATACCCATCTCAGAGACAATTTTATCAGGGAATTCGTTTATGAAAATCAGGAATAATAAAGGGCCAAGGATTGACCCCTGTGGCACACCCACATTTATATCATTGTTGTTTTGATGTATGTTACAAGATGAAATCTTGCCCTGATACGAGAAACGGAAGCTTTTGTCATCTCGAGCGCAAAGAAAAGGGGATTTTTAACATCGGCGGGTATAACGCGTCATTTCCACAACGTCACGATCAGACAAGCCGTGCCTATACCACGCGTCACTGAACAACCACATCTTAACAGACGAGCCGTCTCTACACCCTGCTCTCGCCTCTAGATGGCCCTTACCACTTAACAAAACTTTATCGTGGCTATTATAGATGCCGGGGAAGGATTCAAACAATACCTCATCTGATTTGTGGTAAATTAATTTTTTTTTTCTTTTAAAGTATGCATTACTTCGAGCTAAAGTTAATACATAATCCTACAGGTATTACTTCTTAACCAGCTTTTCACACGAGTTAAAAATAACCAGACATTTTCAATTTGAAAAAAGTTCCATTAAAGAATATAGGGTGGTCGAACATTCTGGCATAGGGGTGAGGAGGGGATGATAAGGCCAAGACAAGTCAACGTGTATTCAATTGAAAATTTCTAAGTCCAAACAAGAGGGGATGAAGGTATAGGTAAATGAGAATCCTATAGACCAAGTCAAGTAAACGTGTATTCAATTGACAATTTCTAAATCCAAACAAGAGGGGATGAAGGTATAGGTAAATGAGAATCCTATAGACCAAGTCATCTCAACGTGTATTCAATTGAAAATTTCTAAGTCCAAACAAGAGGGGACGTAGGTATAGGTAAATGAGAATCCTATAGACCAAGTCATCTCAACGTGTATTCAATTGAAAATTTCTAAGTCCAAACAAGAGGGGACGAAGGTATAGGTAAATGAGAATCCTATAGACCAAGTCATTTCAACGTGTATTCAATTGAAAATTTCTAAGTCCAAACAAGAGGGGACGAAGGTATAGGTAAATGAGAATCCTATAGACCAAGTCATCTCAACGTGTATTCAATTGAAAATTTCTAAGTCCAAACAAGAGGGGACGAAGGTATAGGTAAATGAGAATCCTATAGACCAAGTCATCTCAACGTGTATTCAATTGAAAATTTCTAAGTCCAAACAAGAGGGGACGTAGGTATAGGTAAATGAGAATCCTATAGACCAAGTCATCTCAACGTGTATTCAATTGAAAATTTCTAAGTCCAAACAAGAGGGGACGTAGGTATAGGTAAATGAGAATCCTATAGACCAAGTCATCTCAACGTGTATTCAATTGAAAATTTCTAAGTCCAAACAAGAGGGGACGAAGGTATAGGTAAATGAGAATCCTATAGACCAAGTCATTTCAACGTGTATTCAATTGAAAATTTCTAAGTCCAAATAAGAGGGGACGAAGGTATAGGTAAATGAGAATCCTATAGACCAAGTCATTTCAACGTGTATTCAATTGAAAATTTCTAAGTTCAAATAAGAGGGGACGAAGGTATAGGTAAATGAGAATCCTATAGACCAAGTCATTTCAACGTGTATTCAATTGAAAATTTCTAAGTCCAAACAAGAGGGGACGAAGGTATAGGTAAATGAGAATCCTATAGACCAAGTCATTTCAACGTGTATTCAATTGAAAATTTCTAAGTTCAAACAAGAGGGGACGAAGGTATAGGTAAATGAGAATCCTATAGACCAAGTCATTTCAACGTGTATTCAATTGAAAATTTCTAAGTTCAAACAAGAGGGGACGCAGGTATAGGTAAATGAGAATCCTATAGACCAAGTCATTTCAACGTGTATTCAATTGAAAATTTCTAAGTTCAAATAAGAGGGGACGAAGGTATAGGTAAATGAGAATCCTATAGACCAAGTCATTTCAACGTGTATTCAATTGAAAATTTCCAAGTCCAAACAAGAGGGGACGTAGGTATAGGTAAATGAGAATCCTATAGACCAAGTCATTTCAACGTGTATTCAATTGAAAATTTCTAAGTTCAAATAAGAGGGGACGAAGGTATAGGTAAATGAGAATCCTATAGACCAAGTCATTTCAACGTGTATTCAATTGAAAATTTCTAAGTTCAAATAAGAGGGGACGAAGGTATAGGTAAATGAGAATCCTATAGACCAAGTCATTTCAACGTGTATTCAATTGAAAATTTCTAAGTCCAAACAAGAGGGGACGAAGGTATAGGTAAATGAGAATCCTATAGACCAAGTAATCTCAACGTGTATTCAATTGAAAATTTCTAAGTCCAAACAAGAGGGGACGAAGGTATAGGTAAATGAGAATCCTATAGACCAAGTCATTTCAACGTGTATTCAATTGAAAATTTCTAAGTCCAAACAAGAGGGGACGAAGGTATAGGTAAATGAGAATCCTATAGACCAAGTCATTTCAACGTGTATTCAATTGAAAATTTCTAAGTTCAAATAAGAGGGGACGAAGGTATAGGTAAATGAGAATCCTATAGACCAAGTCATTTCAACGTGTATTCAATTGAAAATTTCTAAGTCCAAACAAGAGGGGACGAAGGTATAGGTAAATGAGAATCCTATAGACCAAGTAATCTCAACGTGTATTCAATTGAAAATTTCTAAGTCCAAACAAGAGGGGATGAAGGTATAGGTAAATGAGAATCCTATAGACCAAGTCATTTCAACGTGTATTCAATTGAAAATTTCTAAGTCCAAACAAGAGGGGACGTAGGTATAGGTAAATGAGAATCCTATAGACCAAGTAATCTCAACGTGTATTCAATTGAAAATTTCTAAGTCCAAACAAGAGGGGACGAAGGTATAGGTAAATGAGAATCCTATAGACCAAGTCATCTCAACGTGTATTCAATTGAAAATTTCTAAGTCCAAATAAGAGGGGACGAAGGTATAGGTAAATGAGAATCCTATAGACCAAGTCATTTCAACGTGTATTCAATTGAAAATTTCTAAGTTCAAATAAGAGGGGACGAAGGTATAGGTAAATGAGAATCCTATAGACCAAGTCATTTCAACGTGTATTCAATTGAAAATTTCTAAGTCCAAACAAGAGGGGACGAAGGTATAGGTAAATGAGAATCCTATAGACCAAGTAATCTCAACGTGTATTCAATTGAAAATTTCTAAGTCCAAACAAGAGGGGATGAAGGTAGAGGTAAATGAGAATCCTATAGACCAAGTCATTTCAACGTGTATTCAATTGAAAATTTCTAAGTCCAAACAAGAGGGGACGAAGGTATAGGTAAATGAGAATCCTATAGACCAAGTCATCTCAGCGTGTATTCAATTGAAAATTTCTAAGTCCAAACAAGAGGGGACGAAGGTATAGGTAAATGAGAATCCTATAGACCAAGTAATCTCAACGTGTATTCAATTGAAAATTTCTAAGTCCAAACAAGAGGGGATGAAGGTATAGGTAAATGAGAATCCTATAGACCAAGTCATTTCAACGTGTATTCAATTGAAAATTTCTAAGTCCAAACAAGAGGGGACGTAGGTATAGGTAAATGAGAATCCTATAGACCAAGTAATCTCAACGTGTATTCAATTGAAAATTTCTAAGTCCAAACAAGAGGGGACGAAGGTATAGGTAAATGAGAATCCTATAGACCAAGTCATCTCAACGTGTATTCAATTGAAAATTTCTAAGTCCAAATAAGAGGGGACGAAGGTATAGGTAAATGAGAATCCTATAGACCAAGTCATTTCAACGTGTATTCAATTGAAAATTTCTAAGTTCAAATAAGAGGGGACGAAGGTATAGGTAAATGAGAATCCTATAGACCAAGTCATTTCAACGTGTATTCAATTGAAAATTTCTAAGTCCAAACAAGAGGGGACGAAGGTATAGGTAAATGAGAATCCTATAGACCAAGTAATCTCAACGTGTATTCAATTGAAAATTTCTAAGTCCAAACAAGAGGGGATGAAGGTAGAGGTAAATGAGAATCCTATAGACCAAGTCATTTCAACGTGTATTCAATTGAAAATTTCTAAGTCCAAACAAGAGGGGACGAAGGTATAGGTAAATGAGAATCCTATAGACCAAGTCATCTCAGCGTGTATTCAATTGAAAATTTCTAAGTCCAAACAAGAGGGGACGAAGGTATAGGTAAATGAGAATCCTATAGACCAAGTAATCTCAACGTGTATTCAATTGAAAATTTCTAAGTCCAAACAAGAGGGGATGAAGGTATAGGTAAATGAGAATCCTATAGACCAAGTCATTTCAACGTGTATTCAATTGAAAATTTCTAAGTCCAAACAAGAGGGGACGAAGGTATAGGTAAATGAGAATCCTATAGACCAAGTAATCTCAACGTGTATTCAATTGAAAATTTCTAAGTCCAAACAAGAGGGGACGAAGGTATAGGTAAATGAGAATCCTATAGACCAAGTCATTTCAACGTGTATTCAATTGAAAATTTCTAAGTCCAAACAAGAGGGGACGAAGGTATAGGTAAATGAGAATCCTATAGACCAAGTCATCTCAACGTGTATTCAATTGAAAATTTCTAAGTCCAAACAAGAGGGGACGAAGGTATAGGTAAATGAGAATCCTATAGACCAAGTCATTTCAACGTGTATTCAATTGAAAATTTCTAAGTCCAAACAAGAGGGGACGAAGGTATAGGTAAATGAGAATCCTATAGACCAAGTCATTTCAACGTGTATTCAATTGAAAATTTCTAAGTCCAAACAAGAGGGGATGAAGGTATAGGTAAATGAGAATCCTATAGACCAAGTAATCTCAACGTGTATTCAATTGAAAATTTCTAAGTCCAAACAAGAGGGGATGAAGGTATAGGTAAATGAGAATCCTATAGACCAAGTCATCTCAACGTGTATTCAATTGAAAATTTCTAAGTCCAAACAAGAGGGGATGAAGGTATAGGTAAATGAGAATCCTATAGACCAAGTAATCTCAACGTGTATTCAATTGAAAATTTCTAAGTCCAAACAAGAGGGGATGAAGGTATAGGTAAATGAGAATCCTATAGACCAAGTCATTTCAACGTGTATTCAATTGAAAATTTCTAAGTCCAAACAAGAGGGGACGAAGGTATAGGTAAATGAGAATCCTATAGACCAAGTAATCTCAACGTGTATTCAATTGAAAATTTCTAAGTCCAAACAAGAGGGGATGAAGGTATAGGTAAATGAGAATCCTATAGACCAAGTCATCTCAACGTGTATTCAATTGAAAATTTCTAAGTCCAAACAAGAGGGGACGAAGGTATAGGTAAATGAGAATCCTATAGACCAAGTCATTTCAACGTGTATTCAATTGAAAATTTCTAAGTTCAAATAAGAGGGGACGAAGGTATAGGTAAATGAGAATCCTATAGACCAAGTCATCTCAACGTGTATTCAATTGAAAATTTCTAAGTCCAAACAAGAGGGGACGAAGGTATAGGTAAATGAGAATCCTATAGACCAAGTCATTTCAACGTGTATTCAATTGAAAATTTCTAAGTCCAAACAAGAGGGGACGTAGGTATAGGTAAATGAGAATCCTATAGACCAAGTAATCTCAACGTGTATTCAATTGAAAATTTCTAAGTCCAAACAAGAGGGGACGAAGGTATAGGTAAATGAGAATCCTATAGACCAAGTCATTTCAACGTGTATTCAATTGAAAATTTCTAAGTCCAAACAAGAGGGGACGAAGGTATAGGTAAATGAGAATCCTATAGACCAAGTCATCTCAACGTGTGTTCAATTGAAAATTTCTAAGTCCAAACAAGAGGGGACGTAGGTATAGGTAAATGAGAATCCTATAGACCAAGTCATCTCAACGTGTGTTCAATTGAAAATTTCTAAGTCCAAACAAGAGGGGACGTAGGTATAGGTAAATGAGAATCCTATAGACCAAGTCATCTCAACGTGTGTTCAATTGAAAATTTCTAAGTCCAAACAAGAGGGGACGTAGGTATAGGTAAATGAGAATCCTATAGACCAAGTCATCTCAACGTGTGTTCAATTGAAAATTTCTAAGTCCAAACAAGAGGGGACGTAGGTATAGGTAAATGAGAATCCTATAGACCAAGTAATCTCAACGTGTATTCAATTGAAAATTTCTAAGTCCAAACAAGAGGGGACGAAGGTATAGGTAAATGAGAATCCTATAGACCAAGTCATTTCAACGTGTATTCAATTGAAAATTTCTAAGTTCAAATAAGAGGGGACGAAGGTATAGGTAAATGAGAATCCTATAGACCAAGTCATTTCAACGTGTATTCAATTGAAAATTTCTAAGTTCAAATAAGAGGGGACGAAGGTATAGGTAAATGAGAATCCTATAGACCAAGTCATTTCAACGTGTATTCAATTGAAAATTTCTAAGTCCAAACAAGAGGGGACGAAGGTATAGGTAAATGAGAATCCTATAGACCAAGTAATCTCAACGTGTATTCAATTGAAAATTTCTAAGTCCAAACAAGAGGGGATGAAGGTATAGGTAAATGAGAATCCTATAGACCAAGTCATTTCAACGTGTATTCAATTGAAAATTTCTAAGTCCAAACAAGAGGGGATGAAGGTATAGGTAAATGAGAATCCTATAGACCAAGTAATCTCAACGTGTATTCAATTGAAAATTTCTAAGTCCAAACAAGAGGGGACGAAGGTATAGGTAAATGAGAATCCTATAGACCAAGTCATCTCAACGTGTATTCAATTAAAAATTTCTAAGTCCAAACAAGAGGGAACGTAGGTATAGGTAAATGAGAATCCTATAGACCAAGTAATCTCAACGTGTATTCAATTGAAAATTTCTAAGTCCAAACAAGAGGGGATGAAGGTATAGGTAAATGAGAATCCTATAGACCAAGTCATCTCAACGTGTATTCAATTGAAAATTTCTAAGTCCAAACAAGAGGGGACGAAGGTATAGGTAAATGAGAATCCTATAGACCAAGTCATTTCAACGTGTATTCAATTGAAAATTTCTAAGTTCAAATAAGAGGGGACGAAGGTATAGGTAAATGAGAATCCTATAGACCAAGTCATCTCAACGTGTATTCAATTGAAAATTTCTAAGTCCAAACAAGAGGGGACGAAGGTATAGGTAAATGAGAATCCTATAGACCAAGTCATTTCAACGTGTATTCAATTGAAAATTTCTAAGTCCAAACAAGAGGGGACGAAGGTATAGGTAAATGAGAATCCTATAGACCAAGTCATTTCAACGTGTATTCAATTGAAAATTTCTAAGTCCAAACAAGAGGGGACGTAGGTATAGGTAAATGAGAATCCTATAGACCAAGTCATTTCAACGTGTATTCAATTGAAAATTTCTAAGTCAAAACAAGAGGGGACGCAGGTATAGGTAAATGAGAATCCTATAGACCAAGTCATTTCAACGTGTATTCAATTGAAAATTTCTAAGTCCAAACAAGAGGGGACGTAGGTATAGGTAAATGAGAATCCTATAGACCAAGTCATTTCAACGTGTATTCAATTGAAAATTTCTAAGTCCAAACAAGAGGGGACGAAGGTATAGGTAAATGAGAATCCTATAGACCAAGTCATTTCAACGTGTATTCAATTGAAAATTTCTAAGTCCAAACAAGAGGGGATGAAGGTATAGGTAAATGAGAATCCTATAGACCAAGTCATCTCAACGTGTATTCAATTGAAAATTTCTAAGTCCAAACAAGAGGGGATGTGGATATAGGTAGATGAGAATCCTATAGACCAATGCAAGTCAACGTGTATTCAATTGAAAATTTCTAAGTCCAAACAAGAGGGAACGTAGGTATAGGTAAATGAGAATCCTATAGACCAAGTCAAGTCAACGTGTATTCAATTGAAAATTTCTAAGTCCAAACAAGAGGGGACGTAGGTATAGGTAAATGAGAATCCTATAGACCAAGTCAAGTCAACGTGTATTCAATTGAAAATTTCTAAGTCCAAACAAGAGGGGACGAAGGTATAGGTAAATGAGAATCCTATAGACCAAGTCAAGTCAACGTGTATTCAATTGAAAATTTCTAAGTCCAAACAAGAGGGGACGTAGGTATAGGTAAATGAGAATCCTATAGACCAAGTCAAGTCAACGTGTATTCAATTGAAAATTTCTAAGTCCAAACAAGAGGGGACGAAGGTATAGGTAAATGAGAATCCTATAGACCAAGTCATCTCAACGTGTAATCAATTGAAAATTTCTAAGTCCAAACAAGAGGGGATGAAGGTATAGGTAAATGAGAATCCTATAGACCAAGTCATTTCAACGTGTATTCAATTGAAAATTTCTAAGTCCCAACAAGAGGGGACGTTGGTATAGGTAGATGAGAATCCTATAGACTAAGTCAAGTCAACGTGTATCCAATTAAAATTTCTAAGTCGAAACAAGAGGGGACGTAGGTATAGGTAAATGAGAATCCTATAGACCAAGGCAAGTCAACGTGTATACAATTGAAAATTTCCAAGATCAAAACAGTGTAAGTAAGTGTCTGGAAGTGCCCGATCGACGCCTACTTCCATGTTGGGTGCATGTAGGCGTAGCAAAATGCCTTCTGATCTGCTAGGCACATCGGGACTTAGTTTTTTTTCTGTTCTTTCTCTGCACCGTGTAGGTTGGCGTCTGGAAGTGCCCGATCGATGCCTACTGTTACCTTGACATATCAACGTGTATTCAAGTTAAAACCTCTAACTTCAAAACGGGAGTTAGGTACCGGTAAATGAGAAGCTTATCAATCTAGACATGTTGACATTTATAAGTTCGCACATAGGGGTTGGCAAGACGGCTAATAGGGATAAAGAATAAGAAGAGAGAGATAGACAGATCTAGATAAATACAGAGGTATAAAGAGAGACAGGCAAGGGAGATAAATTTCATGATTCAACTTATATGCTAATAAGAAATGGTGTATCAGAAATACAAGCATTGGTTTTACTGGTTAATTTTACATCAGAATACACTTGTAGATTTTCTTTTCTAAAGGGAACATACAAATAGCACACATAACATCTAGACATATAAATATATACATAAAACAATTATAGTTATGAGATATATCTAACTAATCCAAAAAGACAATAATAATGATTATCATCACTTACCTTTGAAAATTATCCAGGCTGTATGCCTACTCACATTCCATCAAACACCAGAAAATCATGATCCATTGCTTGGTTGATTTTTTTTATTTTTTTTATTTTGATTTTTTTCATACACATTTGTAATTGTGTTTTGCTTTATCAAGTATTTTTGTAGTTAATCTGTGGTGTTGGGAGAGGTGTTAACATGAATCAATTTTGCTTAACAATTTTTTTTATACATATTTTTTCAGTTTACAGAGTCATTGCAGTACCAAGTCTGACACTGTAATTGCTTGAAAAGTATTGCATTAGGAAGGATTCTTTTTTTTTTTTTTGAGGTGTGCGGGAATTTCAGTAGGGGAAGTTTCTACTGATTTTAGATTCCAAGACAGGAAAGTTGTATTTTATTGTTTGTGCATTCTTTTATCAATTTCTTACAGATATTTTTGTGTTATGAAAATGAATGACTTGCAAAGACATTTACATTTTTGCATTCGTTTTTTTTTTAATTCTTCACCTTTTTTGTTTTAATGTCCCAAGAGTGAACACAGACGGATGAGTCTTATTCAACAGAGTGGAAAAAAACAGGGTACCTTTGGTTGTCCTCAATGGATTTGTCCAGAGTATAATGTGTCCAAGTTATTGCCCTCATACAGTGAGAGCCATACCCCCAAAACTAATGCAGAACACTACTTATGTATTGCACAGCTACAAGAGTTAACTTGTCTAGGATAAGTGACATATAAGCTTGCAAAACTCACTATATAGCTCTATTTATTAACTGATATGAACTTAAATTGCTGAACATGTCTCAAAAATTTTCTACAGAGCTCTACTTAAAAATGAGCACTCTCAAAGACAATTTGTCTAACATAATTTGGAAATATGTTTTTTAAAGTTACCATAGAGCTATCAAATATATTAGGCACTCAAATAGGAAGCTTGTTTCAAATACTTGTCATATATATATATATATATATATATATATATATATATATACATATATTAAAAACTTACAGTATATCTATACTTACGTATTGACATTTAGGTTTTTAAAACATACTGCAGAGCTCTTCATGTTTTCTGAATTTTATGCTTTCGTCTACTAATGTATTGAGCACTCTCAAAGTATATTTTGTAGCTGAATTGCCATACATATTTTTTGAAAGTCTATATTTAGCTCTACTAATGTATTGAACTCTGTAAAAATAAATTTATGCAGTTGAAATGCCATATCTGTTTCTCAAAGGTTTTATTAAGCTCTACTAATATATTAAGCACTCTGGAAGTAGATTTGTCTAAAATAATTGCCAAAATGTTTCCAAATCTTACTACAAAGCTCTATAAATGCATTGAGCACTCTTAAAGTAAAATCGTCTTGCATAATTAAACAACACAATTGTTAAATTTACTACACAGCTATATTAAACTATGGAGCACATGCAAGCATCATTGGCATATATATATATATATATATACATATATATATATATATATATATATATATATATATTGTTTAAACGTACGAAAGAGCTTTACTCAAAGTAAATTTGTCTAGCACAAATGAGAAAAATTCTTTCAAATCTTTCCACAGAACTCTACCACAGTATTAAGCACTCTGGTAATTACTTTTCCAGCATACTCGCAATACACAATTTTAAAACTCACTACAGAGCTGTACTTATCTATTTTGCAGTCTGAAAGAAAATTTTTGATCGCATAACAGAAATTTGTATTTTTCAAATAACTCCAAATATTAACTCATACATTGAGCACTCTTAAAGGAAATTTCTCTGCTATAAATGACAAATGTTTTCAAAACTAAATACAAAGCTTCGAAAAAAGAGCTGATATTATAACAGGTTACTTTTATTCAAATATCTATGACCGAGCATTATATAATTTATTTAGATTTTTACTGAATAATTACACTTGAAATAGTGCTCAAAACTAGCCAGAGCTGATATTATAAAACGTTTATTTTATTACAGGATAAATACACATTAATATTGAACCAGAGTTATATAAGAGTGCTCAATGAGATATAGAGCAATAAAGACATTTTATTTAGATTTTTAGTTAATAATTACACCCTAAATAAGTGCTCAAAACTAGACAGAGCTGATATTATAAAACGTTTATTTTATTACAAGAGATATAAATATTAAGATTTATCAGAGTTAATTAAGAGTGCTCAATGAGACATAAAGCAATAAAGACATTTATTAAGATTTTTACTTAATAATTACATTTTTAAAATGTGCTCAAGACAGAGCTGATATTATAAAACGTTTATTTTATTACAGGCTAAATAAACATTAAGATTTAACCAGAGTAATATAAGAGTGCTCAATAAGACATAGAGCAATAAAGACATTTTATTTAGATTTTTACTTAATAATTACACTTTAAATAAGTGCTCAACACTAGACAGAGCTGATATTATAAAACGTTTATTTTATTACAGGCTAAGTAAACATTAAGATTTAACAAGAGTTATATAAGAGTGCTCAATAAGACATAGAGCAATAAAGACATTTTATTTAGATTTTTACTGATTAATTACATTTTAAATAAGTGCTCAACACTAGGCAGAGCTGATATTATAAAACGTTTATTTTATTACAGGATAAATAAGCATTAAGATTTAACCAGAGGTATATAAGAGTGCTCAATGAGACATAGAGCAATAAAGACATTTTATTTAGATTTTTACTTAATAAATACACTTTAAAATAAGTGCTCAACTCTAGACAGAGCTGATATAATAAAACGATTAATTAATTACAGGATAAATAATCATTAAGATGTAACCAGAGGTATATAAGACTGCTCAATGAGACATAGAGCAATAAAGACATTTTATTTAGATTTTTACTTAATAAATACACTTTAAAATAAGTGCTCAACTCTAGACAGAGCTGATATTATAAAACGATTAATTAATTACAGGATAAATAATCATTAAGATTTAACCAGAGGTATATAAGACTGCTTAATGAGACATAGAGCAATAAAGACATTTTATTTAGATTTTTACTAAAGAATTACATTTTAAATAAGTGCTCAACACTAGACCGAGCTGATATTATAAAACGTCTATTTTATTACAGGATAAATAAACATTAAGATTTAACCAGAGTTATATAAGAGTGCTCAATGTGACATAGAGCAATAAAGACATTTTATTTAGATTTTTACTTAATAATTACACTTGAAATAAGTGCTCAAAACTAGACAGAGCTGATATTATAAAACGTCTATTTTATTAAAGGATAAATAAACAAAGAGTTAACTTGCTGATATTATAAAACGATTAATTAATTAAAGGATAAATAAACATTAAGATTTAACCAGAGTTATATAAGAGTGCTTAATGAGACATAGAGCAATAAAGACATTTTATTTAGATTTTTACTTAATAATTACACTTGAAATAAGTGCTCAACACTAGACAGAGCTGCTATTATAAAACGATTAATTAATTACAGGATAAATAATCATTAAGATTTAACCAGAGTTATATAAGAGTGCTTAATGAGACATAGAGCAATAAAGACATTTTATTTAGATTTTTACTTAATAATTACACTTTAAATAAGTGCTCAACTCTAGACAGAGCTGATATTATAAAACGTTTATTTTATTACAAGAGATATAAATATTAAGATTTAACCAAAGTTATATAAGAGTGCTCAATGAGACATAGAGCAATAAAGACATTTTATTTAGATTTTTACTTAATAATTACACTTTAAATAAGTGCTCAACTCTAGACAGAGCTGATATTATAAAACGTTTATTTTATTACAAGAGATATAAATATTAAGATTTAACCAAAGTTATATAAGAGTGCTCAATGAGACATAGAGCAATAAAGACATTTTATTTAGATTTTTACTTAATAAATACACTTTAAAATAAGTGCTCAACTCTAGACACAGCTAATACTATAAAACATTTATTTTATTACAAGAGATATAAATATTAAGATTTAACCAAAGTTATATAAGAGTGCTCAATGAGACATAGAGCAATAAAGACATTTTATTTAGATTTTTACTTAATAATTACATTTTAAATAAGTGCTCAACACTAGACGGAGCTGATATTATAAAACGTCTATTTATTACAGGATAAATAAACATTAAGATTTAACCAGAGTTATACAGGAGTGCTCAATGAGACATAGAGCAATAAGGACATTTTATTTAGATTTTTACTTATGAATTACACTTTAAACAACTGCTTAACACTAGACACAGCTAATATTATAAAACGTTTATTTTATTACAAGAGATATAAATATTAAGATTTAACTAGAGTTATATAAGAGTGCTCAATGAGACATAGAGCAATAAAGACATTTTATTTAGATTTTTACTTAATAATTACACTTGAAATAAGTGCTCAAAACTAGAAAGAGCTGATATTATAAAACGTTTATTTTATTAAAGGATAAATAAACAAAGATTTAACTTGAGTTATATAAAAGTGCTCAATAAGACATAGAGCAATGAACACATTTTATTTAGATTTTTACTTAATAATTACACTTTAAAATAAGTGCTCAACTCTAGACAGAGCTGATATTATAAAACGATTAATTAATTACAGGATAAATAATCATTAAGATTTAACCAGAGGTATATAAGACTGCTTAATGAGACATAGAGCAATAAAGACATTTTATTTAGATTTTTACTGATTAATTACATTTTAAATAAGTGCTCAACACTAGGCAGAGCTGATATTATAAAACGTCTATTTTATTACAGGATAAATAATCATTAAGATGTAACCAGAGGTATATAAGACTGCTCAATGAGACATAGAGCAATAAAGACATTTTATTTAGATTTTTACTTAATAAATACACTTTAAAATAAGTGCTCAACTCTAGACAGAGCTGATATTATAAAACGATTAATTAATTACAGGATAAATAATCATTAAGATGTAACCAGAGGTATATAAGACTGCTCAATGAGACATAGAGCAATAAAGACATTTTATTTAGATTTTTACTTAATAAATACACTTTAAAATAAGTGCTCAACTCTAGACAGAGCTGATATTATAACACGATTAATTAATTACAGGATAAATAATCATTAAGATTTAACCAAAGTTATATAAGACTGCTTAATGAGACATAGAGCAATAAAGACATTTTATTTAGATTTTTACTTAATAATTACATTTTAAATAAGTGCTCAACACTAGACCGAGCTGATATTATAAGACGTCTATTTTATTACAGGATAAATAAACATTAAGATTTAACCAGAGTTATATAAGAGTGCTCAATGTGACATAGAGCAATAAAGACATTTTATTTAGATTTTTACTTAATAATTACACTTGAAATAAGTGCTCAACACTAGACAGAGCTGCTATTATAAAACGATTAATTAATTACAGGATAAATAATCATTAAGATTTAAACAGAGGTATATAAGAGTGCTTAATGAGACATAGAGCAATAAAGACATTTTATTTAGATTTTTACTTAATAATTACACTTTAAATGAGTGCTCAACTCTAGACAGAGCTGATATTATTAAACGTTTATTTTATTACAAGAGATATAAATATTAAGATTTAACCAAAGTTATATAAGAGTGCTCAATGAGACATAGAGCAATAAAGACATTTTATTTAGATTTTTACTTAATAATTACATTTTAAATAAGTGCTCAACTCTAGACAGAGCTGATATTATAAAACGTTTATTTTATTACAAGAGATATAAATATCAAGATTTAACCAAAGTTATATAAGAGTGCTCAATGAGACATAGAGCAATAAAGACATTTTATTTAGATTTTTACTTAATAAATACACTTTAAAATAAGTGCTCAACTCTAGACACAGCTAATACTATAAAACATTTATTTTATTACAAGAGATATAAATATTAAGATTTAACCAAAGTTATATAAGAGTGCTCAATGAGACATAGAGCAATAAAGACATTTTATTTAGATTTTTACTTAATAATTACATTTTAAATAAGTGCTCAACACTAGACGGAGCTGATATTATAAAACGTCTATTTATTACAGGATAAATAAACATTAAGATTTAACCAGAGTTATATAAGAGTGCTCAATGAGACATAGAGCAATAAAGACATTTTATTTAGATTTTTACTTATGAATTACACTTTAAACAACTGCTTAACACTAGACACAGCTAATATTATAAAACGTTTATTTTATTACAAGAGATATAAATATTAAGATTTAACTAGAGTTATATAAGAGTGCTCAATGAGACATAGAGCAATAAAGACATTTTATTTAGATTTTTACTTAATAATTACACTTGAAATAAGTGCTCAACTCTAGACAGAGCTGATATTATAAAACGTTTATTTTATTACAAGAGATATAAATATTAAGATTTAACCAAAGTTATATAAGAGTGCTCAATGAGACATAGAGCAATAAAGACATTTTATTTAGATTTTTACTTAATAATTACACTTTAAATAAGTGCTCAACTCTAGACAGAGCTGATATTATAAAACGTTTATTTTATTACAAGAGATATAAATATTAAGATTTAACCAAAGTTATATAAGAGTGCTCAATGAGACATAGAGCAATAAAGACATTTTATTTAGATTTTTACTTAATAAATACACTTTAAAATAAGTGCTCAACTCTAGACACAGCTAATACTATAAAACATTTATTTTATTACAAGAGATATAAATATTAAGATTTAACCAAAGTTATATAAGAGTGCTCAATGAGACATAGAGCAATAAAGACATTTTATTTAGATTTTTACTTAATAATTACATTTTAAATAAGTGCTCAACACTAGACGGAGCTGATATTATAAAACGTCTATTTATTACAGGATAAATAAACATTAAGATTTAACCAGAGTTATACAGGAGTGCTCAATGAGACATAGAGCAATAAGGACATTTTATTTAGATTTTTACTTATGAATTACACTTTAAACAACTGCTTAACACTAGACACAGCTAATATTATAAAACGTTTATTTTATTACAAGAGATATAAATATTAAGATTTAACTAGAGTTATATAAGAGTGCTCAATGAGACATAGAGCAATAAAGACATTTTATTTAGATTTTTACTTAATAATTACACTTGAAATAAGTGCTCAAAACTAGAAAGAGCTGATATTATAAAACGTTTATTTTATTAAAGGATAAATAAACAAAGATTTAACTTGAGTTATATAAAAGTGCTCAATAAGACATAGAGCAATGAACACATTTTATTTAGATTTTTACTTAATAATTACACTTTAAAATAAGTGCTCAACTATAGACAGAGCTGATATTATAAAACGATTAATTAATTACAGGATAAATAATCATTAAGATTTAACCAGAGGTATATAAGACTGCTTAATGAGACATAGAGCAATAAAGACATTTTATTTAGATTTTTACTGATTAATTACATTTTAAATAAGTGCTCAACACTAGGCAGAGCTGATATTATAAAACGTCTATTTTATTACAGGATAAATAATCATTAAGATGTAACCAGAGGTATATAAGACTGCTCAATGAGACATAGAGCAATAAAGACATTTTATTTAGATTTTTACTTAATAAATACACTTTAAAATAAGTGCTCAACTCTAGACAGAGCTGATATTATAAAACGATTAATTAATTACAGGATAAATAATCATTAAGATTTAACCAGAGGTATATAAGACTGCTTAATGAGACATAGAGCAATAAAGACATTTTATTTAGATTTTTACTTAATAATTACATTTTAAATAAGTGCTCAACACTAGACCGAGCTGATATTATAAAACGTCTATTTTATTACAGGATAAATAAACATTAAGATTTAACCAGAGTTATATAAGAGTGCTCAATGTGACATAGAGCAATAAAGACATTTTATTTAGATTTTTACTTAATAATTACACTTGAAATAAGTACTCAACACTAGACAGAGCTGCTATTATAAAACGATTAATTAATTACAGGATAAATAATCATTAAGATTTAAACAGAGGTATATAAGAGTGCTTAATGAGACATAGAGCAATAAAGACATTTTATTTAGATTTTTACTTAATAATTACACTTTAAATAAGTGCTCAACTCTAGACAGAGCTGATATTATTAAACGTTTATTTTATTACAAGAGATATAAATATTAAGATTTAACCAAAGTTATATAAGAGTGCTCAATGAGACATAGAGCAATAAAGACATTTTATTTAGATTTATACTTAATAATTACATTTAAATAAGTGCTCAACTCTAGACAGAGCTGATATTATAAGACGTTTATTTTATTACAAGAGATATAAATATCAAGATTTAACCAAAGTTATATAAGAGTGCTCAATGAGACATAGAGCAATAAAGACATTTTATTTAGATTTTTACTTAATAAATACACTTTAAAATAAGTGCTCAACTCTAGACACAGCTAATACTATAAAACATTTATTTTATTACAAGAGATATAAATATTAAGATTTAACCAAAGTTATATAAGAGTGCTCAATGAGACATAGAGCAATAAAGACATTTTATTTAGATTTTTACTTAATAATTACATTTTAAATAAGTGCTCAACACTAGACGGAGCTGATATTATAAAACGTCTATTTATTACAGGATAAATAAACATTAAGATTTAACCAGAGTTATATAAGAGTGCTCAATGAGACATAGAGCAATAAAGACATTTTATTTAGATTTTTACTTATGAATTACACTTTAAACAACTGCTTAACACTAGACACAGCTAATATTATAAAACGTTTATTTTATTACAAGAGATATAAATATTAAGATTTAACTAGAGTTATATAAGAGTGCTCAATGAGACATAGAGCAATAAAGACATTTTATTTAGATTTTTACTTATGAATTACACTTTAAACAACTGCTTAACACTAGACACAGCTAATATTATAAAACGTTTATTTTATTACAAGAGATATAAATATTAAGATTTAACTAGAGTTATATAAGAGTGCTCAATGAGACATAGAGCAATAAAGACATTTTATTTAGATTTTTACTTAATAATTACACTTGAAATAAGTGCTCAACTCTAGACAGAGCTGATATTATAAAACGTTTATTTTATTACAAGAGATATAAATATTAAGATTTAACCAAAGTTATATAAGAGTGCTCAATGAGACATAGAGCAATAAAGACATTTTATTTAGATTTTTACTTAATAATTACACTTTAAATAAGTGCTCAACTCTAGACAGAGCTGATATTATAAAACGTTTATTTTATTACAAGAGATATAAATATTAAGATTTAACCAAAGTTATATAAGAGTGCTCAATGAGACATAGAGCAATAAAGACATTTTATTTAGATTTTTACTTAATAAATACACTTTAAAATAAGTGCTCAACTCTAGACACAGCTAATACTATAAAACATTTATTTTATTACAAGAGATATAAATATTAAGATTTAACCAAAGTTATATAAGAGTGCTCAATGAGACATAGAGCAATAAAGACATTTTATTTAGATTTTTACTTAATAATTACATTTTAAATAAGTGCTCAACACTAGACGGAGCTGATATTATAAAACGTCTATTTATTACAGGATAAATAAACATTAAGATTTAACCAGAGTTATACAGGAGTGCTCAATGAGACATAGAGCAATAAGGACATTTTATTTAGATTTTTACTTATGAATTACACTTTAAACAACTGCTTAACACTAGACACAGCTAATATTATAAAACGTTTATTTTATTACAAGAGATATAAATATTAAGATTTAACTAGAGTTATATAAGAGTGCTCAATGAGACATAGAGCAATAAAGACATTTTATTTAGATTTTTACTTAATAATTACACTTGAAATAAGTGCTCAAAACTAGAAAGAGCTGATATTATAAAACGTTTATTTTATTAAAGGATAAATAAACAAAGATTTAACTTGAGTTATATAAAAGTGCTCAATAAGACATAGAGCAATGAACACATTTTATTTAGATTTTTACTTAATAATTACACTTTAAAATAAGTGCTCAACTATAGACAGAGCTGATATTATAAAACGATTAATTAATTACAGGATAAATAATCATTAAGATTTAACCAGAGGTATATAAGACTGCTTAATGAGACATAGAGCAATAAAGACATTTTATTTAGATTTTTACTGATTAATTACATTTTAAATAAGTGCTCAACACTAGGCAGAGCTGATATTATAAAACGTCTATTTTATTACAGGATAAATAATCATTAAGATGTAACCAGAGGTATATAAGACTGCTCAATGAGACATAGAGCAATAAAGACATTTTATTTAGATTTTTACTTAATAAATACACTTTAAAATAAGTGCTCAACTCTAGACAGAGCTGATATTATAAAACGATTAATTAATTACAGGATAAATAATCATTAAGATTTAACCAGAGGTATATAAGACTGCTTAATGAGACATAGAGCAATAAAGACATTTTATTTAGATTTTTACTTAATAATTACATTTTAAATAAGTGCTCAACACTAGACCGAGCTGATATTATAAAACGTCTATTTTATTACAGGATAAATAAACATTAAGATTTAACCAGAGTTATATAAGAGTGCTCAATGTGACATAGAGCAATAAAGACATTTTATTTAGATTTTTACTTAATAATTACACTTGAAATAAGTGCTCAACACTAGACAGAGCTGCTATTATAAAACGATTAATTAATTACAGGATAAATAATCATTAAGATTTAAACAGAGGTATATAAGAGTGCTTAATGAGACATAGAGCAATAAAGACATTTTATTTAGATTTTTACTTAATAATTACACTTTAAATAAGTGCTCAACTCTAGACAGAGCTGATATTATTAAACGTTTATGTTATTACAAGAGATATAAATATTAAGATTTAACCAAAGTTATATAAGAGTGCTCAATGAGACATAGAGCAATAAAGACATTTTATTTAGATTTTTACTTAATAATTACATTTAAATAAGTGCTCAACTCTAGACAGAGCTGATATTATAAAACGTTTATTTTATTACAAGAGATATAAATATCAAGATTTAACCAAAGTTATATAAGAGTGCTCAATGAGACATAGAGCAATAAAGACATTTTATTTAGATTTTTACTTAATAAATACACTTTAAAATAAGTGCTCAACTCTAGACACAGCTAATACTATAAAACATTTATTTTATTACAAGAGATATAAATATTAAGATTTAACCAAAGTTATATAAGAGTGCTCAATGAGACATAGAGCAATAAAGACATTTTATTTAGATTTTTACTTAATAATTACA
Source organism: Euprymna scolopes (assembly GCF_053919585.1). Taxonomy (NCBI): domain Eukaryota; kingdom Metazoa; phylum Mollusca; class Cephalopoda; order Sepiida; family Sepiolidae; genus Euprymna; species Euprymna scolopes. The sequence continues at coordinate 91,685,460 of NC_136527.1, read as the reverse complement.
TTTTAAATAAGTGCTCAACACTAGACGGAGCTGATATTATAAAACGTCTATTTATTACAGGATAAATAAACATTAAGATTTAACCAGAGTTATATAAGAGTGCTCAATGAGACATAGAGCAATAAAGACATTTTATTTAGATTTTTACTTATGAATTACACTTTAAACAACTGCTTAACACTAGACACAGCTAATATTATAAAACGTTTATTTTATTACAAGAGATATAAATATTAAGATTTAACTAGAGTTATATAAGAGTGCTCAATGAGACATAGAGCAATAAAGACATTTTATTTAGATTTTTACTTAATAATTACACTTGAAATAAGTGCTCAAAACTAGAAAGAGCTGATATTATAAAACGTTTATTTTATTAAAGGATAAATAAACAAAGATTTAACTTGAGTTATATAAAAGTGCTCAATAAGACATAGAGCAATGAACACATTTTATTTAAATTTTTACTTAATAATTACACTTTAAAATAAGTGCTCAACTCTAGACAGAGCTGATATTTTAAAACGATTAATTAATTACAGGATAAATAATCATTAAGATTTAACCAGAGGTATATAAGACTGCTTAATGAGACATAGAGCAATAAAGACATTTTATTTAGATTTTTTCTTAATAAATACACTTTAAAATAAGTGCTCAACTCTAGACATAGCTGATATTATAAAACGATTAATTAATTACAGGATAAATAATCATTAAGATTTAACCAGAGGTATATAAGAGTGCTCAATGAGACATAGAGCAATAAAGACATTTTATTTAGATTTTTACTTAATAATTACACTTTAAATAACTGCTTAACACTAGACAGAGCTGATATTATAAAACGTTTATTTTATTACAAGAGATATAAATATTAAGATTTAACTAGAGTTATATAAGAGTGCTCAATAAGACATAGAGCAATGAACACATTTTATTTAGATTTTTACTTAATAATTACACTTGAAATTAGTGCTCAACACATGACAGAGCTAATATCATAAAACGTTTATTTTATTACAAGAGATATAAATATTAAGATTTAACTAAAGTTATATGAGTAAGACAGAGCAATAAACACATTTATTTAGATTTTTACTTAATAATTACACTTTAAATAAGTGCTCATCACTAGAAACAGCTGATATTATCAAACGTTTATATTATTGAAAGAAAATTATATGCCAATGCTTTATCATACATAGAGCAATATTGACATTTTAGATTTTTTATTGAGAATCATAACATTTTGAATAAAATTATTAAAATTTATATTACATTATGTCATATTCACACATGAATACCAAAAACAGTGTGGTTATCTAAATTGACGTATGCATTTTTTAAACTTATTACCTTGCTCTACTGATGTATTGAGCGATCTACATATAAGTCCTGCCATTTGAATTTCTCTATATATATTTTAAGTCTAAACAGTAACCTTTACTAATGCATTGAGCACTCTAGCAGTAAGTCTTGTCATCTAAATTGCCATACATATCCCCAAAAATTTAACAACTATCTCTACTAATTCATTAATAATTGTATATAGTTATCTTTCTGTCTCTCATTATATATCTTTCTATCTATAAAAGTGAAAATATCTGTCTGTGTGTGTGTACATTTCCCTAGGCAATAACTCTGTCAATTTTAGTCTACAGACTCAAAATTTGATATACAGGGTACTGAGATTTTGGAAAATCTATGCGATTGGTATTTGGACAGAAATTTGTCGATTAAGGTGTCAAAGTTCAACGATTTGACCTTTGAGAACTCTACAAAACTCCTCCGACAATTATGGGTCTAAACACTTGAAATTTTAGATATAGTTTTCTTGGACATGGATCTAACTTAATATCTTGATTTGAGCCCAAAACCAACAATTTTAAGGGTTCATAATAGGGGGCAAATCAAAAAAAATTAACCGTTTTTTTGCTTTTTTTTTGGTTGGGGGGGGTGAGCATACACCACCAAACACCGGGGCTACGCCAGGAACCCATACTAGTATATATTCAAGGGATACAATTTATATATATATATATAATTATTTTTTTACTATAATAATTATTAAATACCTACAGACACTAGTGTTTCATCCTTTCGGGAATCTTCAGTGCAGGGTGTCACGATTAATACCAGTCTAACGATTCGAACTCCGCATCACGAGACATCTCTGGGTTGGTTATATATATATATATATTCAAGGGAGACAATATATAAATTGTCTCCCTTGAATAAATATATTTATACATATTTATACATACATATGTATATATATATATTCAAGGGAGACAATTTGTATATGTAGATCACATAATTATTAGAAGTTATTTTTTTAATGCTTAATTGAACTTTAATGCTTAGTTTTTCCATCAATTTTTGGACTTGGGTTATTTCTTTTTTAATATATACATGAAAAAAATCTATGTGCTATTCGAGACAAGAAATAAAAGAAATAAAGAAAATTCTTACCTGTTACTTCCCAGGTGTTATCTCCACTTTTTCTCTTTTCTGCTTCTTGCTGAAACTCATGGCAATTTCATGTTTGTTTGTGTTCTTTGTTACATATATATAATTTTTACTGTGATGATTTTTTTTCTTTTAATTATTAACAAATTTTTTTTGATTTATATAATAAAGAGAGACAACATAACTAATGGATTTTTTTAAAATGATATATTTAACTTTCTGGCTATGATCAAACACACATGTACTACTATTTCTTTTTTGCAGTTGCATAAGTTAGCTGATGAGAAGAAATACAAGCAGAACTGCATTCATTTAAATAAAGCTAATAGTTTAGAATTTGATTGGACCCAGATGTGCATGTACACAAAGAAAGAAACACTTACTTGAGGACTTCTGTAACTACAGGAAACATGTGGCAGCTAGGATAGCTGATGCTGCTGGATTCAGTTGTTTTTTCCAATCCACATAATTCTCACAATAGCTGATAGTAGAATTCCATCATGATCAAGAGGAGTACCTGAAATTACAAAAATATACACACAGAAGGAAAGAAAAAGAATACTTACTCTACTTCTATGACAATGATTGCTGCCAACACTTCGAGATGCTAATGTTGGAAGAAACAGATAGACATACATCATACACAGTTTGATTGTACCCAGATGTGCTTGAACGCAAAGAAAGAAATACTTGATTCAAACTGCACAAGACATGTGGCAGACAGGAACGGTGATGCTGCTAGGTTTTGTTGCTTGTTCCAATCTATAAAAAAGAGATGATATTTATAGTGTTGATAATCTACTGCTCTGTGAAAGCTGGAACAATGGAAACAGTTAAATTAAATTTTCAAATCACAAAAACTGAAATCGAAACAGAAAGAAAAAGGGTGATACTATACTCATCTTCCTGTCGGTGCAGACCAATTGCTGGTGACTGTTCGTTCGCCATTAAACTGGAAAATAAAATAAAAATAAGAAAAAAAAAGAGGTTCCACCGGGGAAAGCTCTCGTCTGGGCAGCGAGGTGATGAACTCCCGAAAGGAGGGGCACTATATAAAAACAAGCTTTGCTGCGAACATCTCCTAAAAAGCGGTTTCTACTCAGAATAACAGGCGGAGCAGAAAACAAGGGTGTTCTCTCTACCCAACAGGATTCGTAAAGATACCACTAGTTTGTGTTCATAAGACGGCGATGATCGCTCACAAAACTGGCATTCCTACTATCATATCGGAGGACCGTCATATATAATTGCACTACCATTTCGTATTGGAGGACGGTCATATATAATTGCACTACCATACCGTTTCGGAGTTCCTAGACAGTAGGAATAATAAAAGCGGCCTTAAAGCGGCTTGTGAGCACACAATCTAGTCGAACTCTAGTCGTCCTTAGTCGAGTCGAGGCAAGCATGCATTACATAGTAACACGAGCACGTGTCGCCTGCTTAGAGGGTAGCCCCCTTCGGGAGATTCGAAAGCGCACCTCACAGCGGAAGAGCTTCGGAACCAATCGGACCGTACCCAGACTTGCAGCTATTTGTTAACTTGGAAGTGGAGTCAACACCCCGACACTGAGAAAAGAGCTTTCCAAAAGCTCAAAACCAGGTGCATGCAAAATCGGGGAAACTGGGAGCAGGCTGGGGAGAACACAGGGCCTTGGAGGGAGGCCCATTTTTCTCTTTCGTTCGGTTTACATCTTTCGGGTATTGTTCTCCTTTCAGCCTGCCCCCTTCACGCCTTTTTGCTCGCCACATGCAAGCGTATAAAAAGACGACCAGATGACGGACGCAACAAACTAATGCCGACATTTTCTGGATTTTTTTTTTTTTTTGCCAGAGCCCATTTAGCCGTGTAGCTGTTAAACTACAACGTTACACCCCCCTACCACGGTGAGGATAGGGTTGGACTTTAGGGGGGAAAATACACATCCAGTATTTTATCCAAGAACACCACGGTTTATAAACTGCACAATTGTCACGGTAATTATACAGTTTATCGACCGCCCTTAAATAATATTATATATATACTTTCATCTAACAAATTAAATTAAAAGACGTTAATTTAGATTTAAATTAAAAATATTTTATCCAAGAACACCACGGTTTATAAACTGCACAATTCTCACGGTAATTATAAAGTTTATCGACCGCCCTTAAATAATATTATATATATACTTTCATCTAACAAATTAAATTAAAAGACGTTAATTTAGATTTAAATTAAAAATATTTTATCCAAGAACACCACGGTTTATAAACTGCACAATTCTCACGGTAATTATAAAGTTTATCGACCGCCCTTAAATAATATTATATATATACTTTCATCTAACAAATTAAATTAAAAGACGTTAATTTAGATTTAAATTAAAAATATTTTATCCAAGAACACCACGGTTTATAAACTGCACAATTCTCACGGTAATTATAAAGTTTATCGACCGCCCTTAAATAATATTATATATATACTTTCATCTAACAAATTAAATTAAAAGACGTTAATTTAGATTTAAATTAAAAATATTTTATCCAAGAACACCACGGTTTATAAACTGCACAATTATCACGGTAATTCTAAAGTTTATCGACCGCCCTTAAATAATATTATATATATACTTTCATCTAACAAATTAAATTAAAAGACGTTAATTTAGATTTAAATTAAAAATATTTTATCCAAGAACACCACGGTTTATAAACTGCACAATTGTCACGGTAATTATACAGTTTATCGAACGCCCTTAAATAATATTATATGTATACTTTCATCTAACAAATTAAATTAAAAGACGTTAATTTAGATTTAAATTAAAAATATTTTATCCTAGAACACCACGGTTTATAAACTGCACAATTGTCACGGTAATTATACAGTTTATCGACCGCCCTTAAATAATATTATATATATACTTTCATCTAACAAATTAAATTAAAAGACGTTAATTTAGATTTAAATTAAAAATATTTTATCCTAGAACACCACGGTTTATAAACTGCACAATTGTCACGGTAATTATACAGTTTATCGACCGCCCTTAAATAATATTATATATATACTTTCATCTAACAAATTAAATTAAAAGACGTTAATTTAGATTTAAATTAAAAATATTTTATCCAAGAACACCACGGTTTATAAACTGCACAATTGTCACGGTAATTATACAGTTTATCGACCACCCTTAAATAATATTATATATATACTCTCATCTAACAAATTAAATTAAAAGACGTTAATTTAGATTTAAATTAAAAATATTTTATCCAACAACAGCACGGTTTATAAACTGCACAATTATCACGGTAATATTTATTGGCTAGGTTTCTAACAGTATTTTGTATAATAAAATATAAATACCTGTAAATTTGTTTGACATCAGAGCAGTAGTAGGCAGAAATAAAAGCAGCGGCAGGGCAGCGGCTTAGCTGGGTCTTCTTGCTGGTCATCTATTCTTCTGGAACATCTCTCGCTGCCACGGTCAAACTGAATTTACAGCCCGTTTTGGGGCTCTTTTATATTTCACCATCGGCGTGAAAACCGTTAACTTTTTCCGGGAAAATTTAAACATTTCCCAGTCGACGTTACAAACTTTTTACCTTTTATGGAGTTTGTGGTACGTAGCTGCCTTTTCATTGGTTGATTTAAACTTGTTTAGTTTGAAGAGTGCATGTAGACGTGTGTGTGTGTGTCTGTGTATGTTTGTGTTAATGCAAGTGTGTGTGTATGTGGGTGTGTGCGTCGTTGGCGTTGAAGCATGTTGGAGGGGAGCGTAGACACATTCTCTGTCTCTTTCGGTCTCTCCCCCCTTTTCCCTCTCTCTCTGTCTATATATAAGGACACGGAGAAGCGCGCGTGCGCGAGAGCGAGCAAGCGAGAGAGAGAGAGAGAGAGAGAGAGAGAGAGAGAGAGAGAGAGAGAGAGAGAAAGAGAGAGAGAGAAGCGGAAACTTTGAAAAGTTATAAAAAAATTAAAAAATAATTATATATATATATATATATATATATATATATATATATATATATATATTAAAAAATAATTATATTTATATATATATATATATATATATATATATATATATATAGATATATATAGATATATCATAAGCAGAAATTTATTTTTTATTTTACAAGCTGCCCCAGCGTAGTATTATCTCCAATCTCTCCATGTTAAGAACGGCTTTCTTGGAAGTGTTTTTTTTTCAGAAAGCCGTTTTTATCATGGAGAGATTGGAGATAATACTACGCTGCGGCAGCTTGTAAAATAAAAAATATCAAAGAAAACTTCTTCGATATTTTTGGGTAAAATTTTCAGGTTAAATTCAATTTTATCCTATCTTATTAAATTATTGGCTGAAAGTACAGAATAGTTAACATGCTGAAAGTACAGAATAGTTAACATGCCCCTCTCTACATTAAGAATGGCTTTCTTAACTTTTAAGGTAATGATTTCTTAAAAAATTACAATTTAATAACGAAAAAAAAGTTTATTTTTATGACCTACCCCAGCGTAGCATAAACACCCCAACCGAAAAGTCTTAGTAAAGAGAGAGGCAGGTAGGTATTTATTTTTTATTTATCTTATTTTTATTTATTTTTATTTAACATTTGATGTTTTTTTTTTATTAAATTGTTAGGTTAAAGTACGGAATAGTTACAAAACGCCCTCCTCTCCCCATTTTAAGAACGACTTCCGGAATACCCCCTCCAATCTCTCCATGTTAAGAACGGCTTTCTTGGGAGTGTTTTTTTTTTTTTCAGAAAGCCGTTTTTATCATGGAGAGATTGGAGATAATACTACGCTGGGGCAGCTTGTAAAATAAAAAAATATCAAAGAAAACTTCTTCAATATTTGTTAAATTCAATTTTATCCTATCTTTTGCTTATTAAATTATTGGCTGAAAGTACAGAATAGTTAACATGCCCCTCTCTACATTAAGAATGGCTTTTTTAACTTTTAAGGTAATTATTTCTTAAAAAATTACAATTTAATAACGAAAAAAAAAACCGGTTATTTTTACGACCTACCCCAGACCCCAACCCGAAAAGTCTTAGTAAAGAGAGAGGCAGGTAGAGGGGTGGGTGAAGGGCAGGAGAATTGGCACGTGTCAAACGAAGTTGAAATAAATCCATTTCGTTAACAAACTTTCAAATTCGATTGACACTTATGACACCCACCCCTGCCACCTCATGACAGCTTTTAACGGAAAGTTGATTTGTGTTGGTGTTGGTGTGTTTGAGTATTTGTGTGTACGTGTGTGTTCGTGTATGTGTGTGTTTATGCGAGTGTGTGTGTGTGTTTATCCAAGTGCGTATGTATGTGTGTGTTTTCTGTATGTGTGTTTTTATGCGAGTGTGTTAGAGTGTGTGCTTCTGTCTCTGTTTATGCTCCTGCCCCTCTTTGATGTGGAAGCACATATTCTCTCTCTCTCTCTCTCTCTCTCTCTCTCTCTCTCTCTCTCTCTCTCTCTCTCTCTCTCTCTCCATACTTAGTGGCAGGGGCACGGAGAAGCTAAAGAGAGAGAGAGAGAGAGAGAGAGAGAGAGAGGGGGGGGGAGGGAGGTTTAGTCATCTTACATAAACCATTCTCAGCTGGATTTAAATTTACAAAATATACGCTGAAACGGAAAATTAAGTTTGTGTTTTTATATAGATTTGAAATTAAGTTCGTGTTTTTATATAGATTTGAAATTTAAGAAACAGTAATTTACTATTAATAAAAAATAATCCTAATAATTTTTTTTTCTATATTTATATTTCGATTGATTTATGAGTCGACACTCACGGGTTAAATCAAGTCTAGGATGCGAGTTAATGCGACGAATAAATCTACAGTTGATGTTGAATTTTATGAGAACATCACGATCATGTCATAGTCAATTCGAAAGCGATTTTGAAGCCTTTAAACTGTCATTAATTTATTTCTGGCTTGATGGGCCATCTATTTTACTTTACATTTCCAAATACACGCATTAATATCTCGAAAACGATTTGTCTGTCTGTGCTAATTTTCCTTGCGATATTCGTTTTCAGCATATCTGAAAAAACTGAGAGTTGGCCCCTTTCATATGTCGCCTGTTTAAACATGGTCGCGAGTGATTTACATTTCAAAATACACGCATTAATATATCGAAAACTATCTGTCTCTGCTAATTTTCCTTGCGATATTCGTTTTCAGCATACCTTAACAAACTTAGGGTTGGCCCGTTTCATATGCCGCCTGTTCCAATATGGTCGCCAGTGATTTACATTTCAAAATACACGCATTAATAAAACTAGGTCGAAAACTATTTGTCTCTGCTAATTTTCCTTGTGATATTCGTTTTCAGCATACCTGAACACACTGAGGGTTGGACCCTTCCATATGCCGCCTGTTCAAACATGGTCGCCAGTGATTTACATTTCACAATACACGCATTAATAAAACTAGCTCCAAAACTATCTGTCTCTGCTAATTTGCCTTGCGATATTCGTTTTCAGCATACCTGAACAAACTGAACAGTACGAGTTTTCCGGGTACGGTTATTCCGGAGGCGAGTTTTCCCGGGACAAGTTTTCCGGGCACTGGTATAAATGCTATAGGTTCATCAGAGCACATCCCATTAAAGTACTTGTAAACAGGGATGCAACACTGAGGCGATGGGACAGACTTTGGAGATTGGCCTATAGCACGAGGCCTATTAGATTAGATACTCTTTTTGTTTTTGTTTTTGTGCTCAACGATAAAAACCGACTTCTTCATTTGTGTTTGCTTCTCATTTTAACTTTTGCTCTAATAAGAGTTTCGCTAATGTGAAAAAGAAAACATGTTCGAACGTTTGCTGACATTTATGTGATGTGTTGCTACCAGTATTTTGCTTAATTTTCGAGTTTGGAGCGATTGTCGAGTCTCACAAGATGACTGTAAAATATCAGACACTTCTTTATTGTTCTAACTTAAAACTGTGCGCTACTTTTGTTTGTGTTAAATAAACGTTTTAAAATAAGTTAAAACAACATTTTCTTATATATTTATTTGTTCACTACTTTTTCGTTTTGTTCTTATTGAATGCGAAATATTCGCCGTGGAATTTCCACGGGTCACGATTATTTCGTTTTATTAATCTTAAGTTTCATAGAATAAAAAGTTCAGACACAACTTTGTCGAGCCATTTTTTAAAACTTACGTTTGACCCCGGCACGTGCAGTGCAGAGAACACGACCCTTTCTCTCCTTCCCCCACTTTCTCTCTTCTTTAGCTTGGTGACAAGCGAATGCTTATGTGTGCGTGCGTGTGTGTGTGTGTGTGTGTGTGTGTGTGTGTGTGCGTGCGTGCGTGCGTGCGACGTGCCAACGTCAAACGAAGTTTAAATTAAAATTCATTTCGTCGGTTTCAACAAAATTTAAAAAAAATAAAACCTTTTTCCCGACCGGCCGGATTAGGGTTGTGAGGTGTGGTTAGAGTTCATGAAAATAAATGTTAGCAATAAAAACTTTTTAAAACCAAGTTAGAAAAAAGAACACAATTTGCTTCCCCACCAAATTATCGTATTATTGGAGGCCCCGATTCTTCTTTTTTTTAAGCGATGTAATAAACCATATTTTTGAGTAGGTTTCCTCCACTCTTTATTTTGGTTTGTATATTTTTTATGTTGCAAAAATGCTTCCGGGAGATTTTTTTAGGATTCTAAACGTTTACTTTTTTTTTACACTTTTTATTATCTTCGAAAAATGTACACAAATGTAAACAAGCAGTTTACGAGTTGAAAGGCATCGTTAAAATATTTTTAGCGAGTTCTTTAAATTTTATATTTTTATTTCGTCCTCTTCAAGTCCAATGTAAACAAGTTCTTGATAAGCCGTTCCTCTTAAGTAGTCCAATTTACAACTGACTACTGCACACTCTTTAAACCCTCGAGTGGTCTCTGGGCCTTGATAAGTAGTGATTCCTTTGTAAAACAAAAAATATTTCAATACTTTGATGTGCTAGTTTTCCTTTTCATTTCAAAATGCACACATTAATAAAACTGTCTTGAAAACTATTTGTCTGTGCTAACTTTCCTTGCGATATTCGTTTTCAGCATACCTGAACAAACTTAGGGTTGGCTCCTTTCATATGCCGCCTGTTTAAATATGGTCGCCAGTGATTTACATTTCCAAATACACGCATTACTATATCGAACACTATTCGTCTGTCTGTGCTAATTTTCTTTGCGATATTCGTTTTCAGCATACCTGAACAAACTGAGGGTTGGTCCCTTTCATATGCCCCCTATTAAAACATGGTCGCCAGTGATTTACATTTCACAATGCACGCATTAATAAAACTAGCTCCAAAACTAGTAGTCTATCTGTTTGTCTGCTAATTTTCCTTGCGATATTCGTTTTCAGCATAGCTGAACAAACTGAGGTTTGGCCCCTTTCATATGCCGCCTGTTCAAACATGGTCGCCAGGGATTTACATTTCACAATACACGCATTAATAAAACTAGCTCCAAAACTATTTGTCTCTGCTAATTTTCCTTGCGATATTCGTTTTCAGCATACCTGAACAAACTGAACAGTACGAGTTTTCTGGGTACGGGTTTCCCGGAGACGAGTTTTCCCGGGACAAGTTTTCCGGGCACTGGTATAAGTGCTATGGGTTCATCAGAGCACATCCCATTAAAGTACTTGTAAACAGGAATACCACACTGAGGCGATGGGACAGACTTTGGAGATTGACCTATAGCACGGGGCTTATTAGATTAGATACTCTTTTTGTTTTTGTTTTTGTGCTCAACGATAAAAACCGACTTCTTCATTTGTGTTTGCTTCTCATTTTCGCTTTTGCTCTGATAAGAGTTTCGCTAATGTGAAAAAGAAAACATGTTCGAACGTTTGCTGACATTTATTGGATGTGTTGCTACCAGTATTTTGCTTAATTTTCGAGTTTGGAGCGATTATCGAGTCTCACAAGATGACTGTAAAATGTCAGACACTTCTTTATTGTTCTAACTTAAAACTGTGCGCTACTATTGTTTGCGTTAAATAAACGTTTTAAAATAAGTTAAAACAACAAAAACTTGATCTATGTAGGTAGAAGAGTAACTTATCTTGCCTTTGGTAACATTCATTGTCTTATATATTTATTTGTTCACTACTTTTTCGTTTTGTTCCTTTCAATGCGAAATATTCGCCGTGGAATTTCCACGGGTCACGATTATTTCGTTTTATTACTCTTAAGTTTCATAGAATAAAAAGTTCAGACACAACTTTGTGGAGCCATTTGTAATCGATTTCATTTAACTTCTGTTTGACCCCGGCACGTGCAGTGCAGAGAACACGATCTCCTCCCCCCACTTTCTCTCTTCTTTAGCTTGCTGACAAGCGTTATGCTTATGTGTGCGTGCGTGCGTGCGTGCGTTTCACCAAAATTTAAAAAAATAAAAACTTTTTTCCTGACCGGCCGGATTAGGGTTGTGAGGTGTGGTTAGAGTTTATGAAAATAAATGTTAGCAATAAAAAAATTTAAAACCAAGTTAGAAAAAAGAAAACAATTTACTTCCCCACCAAATTATCGTATTATTGGAGGCCCCGATTCTTCTTTTTTTTTAGGCGATGTAATAAACCATATTTTTGAGTAGGGTGGCCTCCTCTCTTTATTTTGGTTTGTATATTTTTCATGTTGCAAAAATGCTTCTTGGAGATCTTTTTAGGATTCTTAAGGTTTGCTTTTTTTTACACTTTTTATTATCTTCGAAAAATGTACACAAATGTAAACAAGCAGTTTACGAGTTGAAAGGCATCGTTAAAATGATATTTTTCGCGAGTTCTTTCAACTGTATAGTTTTTATTTCGTCCTCTTCAAGTCCAATGTAAACAAGTTCTTGATAAGCCGTTCATCTTAAGTAATCAAATTTATCAAATTTACACTTCTAACGATTTCTATGATATTGTCCCATTGACTACTGTACACTTTTTAACCCCTCGAGTGGTCTCTGGGCCTTGATAGGCAGTGATTCCTTTGTAAAATAAAATAAAAAACATTTCAATACTTTGATGGTGAATCTATAGTCAGACTATGCTAATTTTCCTTGCGATATTCGTTTTCAGCATACCTGAACAAACTGAGTGTTGGCCCCTTTGATTTGCCGCCTCTTCAAACATGGTCGCCAGTGATTTACATTTCAAAATACACGCATTTATATATCGAAAACTACGTGTCTGTGCTAATTTTCCTGTCGATATTCGTTTTCAGCATACCCGACCCAACGATTTTCTAATGGACAGTCCGAATGTTAACGAAGCACACACGCGCGTGCGCATACACGCGCGTAAACTCAGTGAAAGTGTCCACTGTCGATAAGCTAAATTAGATTACTGATAGATAAGTAAATTAGATTACTGGCTCTTAGGAGTTTTAGTCTAACCACCCTTTACAACTGTGATACAGTAGAACAGTCCGTCTCTGGACAATTAGCAGTGTATCGCATAACTCAATGACAGTGTCGAATGTCGACTAGCTAGTTGTAAGTTAGGTTACTGGCTCTGATCAGTTACACTCTAACCACCCTTAATAACTGTGATACAGCGGAACAGTCCGTTTTTGGACAAGTGGCGGTGATCGCATAACTCATTGAAAGTGCCGAATGTCTATTAGCTAGTTGAAACTTAGATTACTGGCTTTGATGAGTTTCAGTCTAACCACACTTAATAACTTTGATACAGCGGAACAGTCCGTCTGTTTCGCATAACTCATTGACAGTGTCGAGTGTCGATTAGCTAGTTGTAACTTCGTAGCCAGCCGAAAAGCCCCTTTAAGAAGAGACTTGAAGATAATAATTATTGTTGTTGTTTGTATTATTATTCTTATCGTCAAGCCATGCACGTGCAGAAATCCATTTCCAACTCAACTGTGTTATAAAACTTACTTCTCCTTCAACGAGACAAGAACGCCGACACTCGACTTCGCACCGATACGCGAATGACGATTCATAGAAATTAAAGCTGTTGATTTTATGTATTGAATGTTACAACTTTGCCCCCACTCCTACACACGGCGACGCTTTCGATTGTAAATATAAGAGCGTTGTCGGCGGCGACAACCGGAAATGGCAAACCCTGTGTCAGTCAGATTTGTTTATTTCACGCCAATTTGAACTGCGAAATAATTCGTTTTAACTAATGAGACCTGTGGAAATTCTAAGGTTAATCCTTCGGAGTTAAGACAACAAAGCGTAAAAGTTGAAAAAAACAAAACAAAAAAAAAACAAATATATAATATATAAATGTTACGAAAGGCAAGATAAGTTACTCTTCTACCTACCTGAGCAAGTGTTTTAAGTTCTGCTGCGATATTCGTTTTCAGCATACCTTAACAAACTGAGGGTTGGCCCCTTTCATACGCCGCCTGTTCAAACTGTTAAAAAATGGTCGCCAGTGATTTACATTTCAAAATACACGCATTAATAAAACTAGCTCCAAAACTATTTGTCTCTGCTAATTTTCCTTGTGATATTCGTTTTCAGCATACCTGAACACACTGAGGGTTGGACCCTTCCATATGCCGCCTGTTCAAACATGGTCGCCAGTGATTTACATTTCACAATACACGCATTAATAAAACTAGCTCCAAAACTATCTGTCTCTGCTAATTTTCCTTGCGATATTCGTTTTCAGCATACCTGAACAAACTGAACAGTACGAGTTTTCCGGGTACGGTTATTCCGGAGACGAGTTTTCCCGGGACAAGTTTTCCGGGCACTGGTATAAGTGCTATGGATTCATCAGAGCACATCTCATTAAAGTACTTGTAAACAGGGATGCAACACTGAGGCGATGGGACAGACTTTGGAGATTGGCCTATAGCACGAGGCCTATTAGATTAGATACTCTTTTTGTTTTTGTTTTTGTGCTCAACGATAAAAACCGACTTCTTCATTTGTGTTTGCTTCTCATTTTAACTTTTGCTCTAATAAGAGTTTTGCTAATGTGAAAAAGAAAACATGTTCGAACGTTTGCTGACGTTTATTGGATGTGTTGCTACCAGTATTTTGCTTAATTTTCGAGTTTGGAGCCATTGTCGAGTCTCACAAGATGACTGTAAAATATCAGACACTTCTTTATTGTTCTAACTTAAAACTGTGCGCTACTTTTGTTTGTGTTAAATAAACGTTTTAAAATAAGTTAAAACAACATTTTCTCATATATTTATTTGTTCACTACTTTTTCGTTTTGTTCTTATTGAATGCGAAATATTCGCCGTGGAATTTCCACGGGTCACGATTATTTCGTTTTATTAATCTTAAGTTTCATAGAATAAAAAGTTCAGACACAACTTTGTCGAGCCATTTTTTAAAACTTACGTTTGACCCGGCACGTGCAGTGCAGAGAACACGACCCTTTCTCTCCTTCCCCCACTTTCTCTCTTCTTTAGCTTGGTGACAAGCGAATGCTTATGTGTGCGTGCGTGCGTGCGTGTGTGTGTGTGTGTGTGTGCGTGCGTGCGTGCGACGTGCCAACGTCAAACGAAGTTTAAATTAAAATTCATTTCGTCGGTTTCAACAAAATTTAAAAAAATAAAACCTTTTTCCCGACCGGCCGGATTAGGGTTGTGAGGAATGGTTAGAGTTTATGAAAATAAATGTTAGCAATAAAAACTTTTTAAAACCAAGTTAGAAAAAGGAACACAATTTGCTTCCCCACCAAATTATCGTATTATTGGAGGCCCCGATTCTTCTTTTTTTTAAGCGATGTAATAAACCATATTTTTGAGTAGGTTTCCTCCACTCTTTATTTTGGTGTGTATATTTTTCATGTTGCAAAAATGCTTCCGGGAGATCTTTTTAGGATTCTAAACGTTTACTTTTTTTTACACTTTTTATTATCTTCGAAAAATGTACACAAATGTAAACAAGCAGTTTACGATTTGAAAGGCATCGTTAAAATATTTTTAGCGAGTTCTTTAAATTTTATATTTTTATTTCGTCGTCTTCAAGTCCAATGTAAACAAGTTCTTGATAAGCCGTTCCTCTTAAGTAATCCAATTTACAAAATTTATACTTCTAACGATTACTATGATATTGTCCCATTGACTACTGCACACTCTTTAAACCCTCGAGTGGTCTCTGGGCCTTGATAAGTAGTGATTCCTTTGTAAAACAAAAATATTTCAATACTTTGATGTGCTAGTTTTCCTTTTCATTTAAAAATGCACGCATTAATAAAACTGTCTTGAAAACTATTTGTCTGTGCTAACTTTCCTTGCGATATTCGTTTTCAGCATACCTGAACAAACTGAGGGTTGGCCCCTTTCATATGCCGCCTGTTTAAACATGGTCGCCAGTGATTTACATTTCAAAATACACGCATTAATAAAACTAGCACAAAAACTATTTCTCTCTGCTAATTTTCCTTGCGATATTCGTTTTCAGCATACCTGAACAAACTGAACGGTAATGAAGGGGAATGTACACAGACACGCACACAGACACGCACACAGACACGTTCACTTTTATAGATATATATAGATGGATTACAATTCCAGTCATTTTTATGAAACACAAAAATGTTGATCAATTCCATCTGGAATGTGCGAACCTACCTTTTTCGCGGCAGTCCTGGCAATGCTCTCAATGTAATTGGTCCAACTCATTTTTCATGTGAACGTTAGGCCGAGGAGTTTAAAAGATGTACCTTCGGATAAAGAGTCTTTGGCTATTGCTATTGGTGATAGAGAAGGTTTCTTGTAGTTATTGAAGGAAACAAGTTTAGTCTTGGCAGCATTGAATGTGACCAACCATTTTTGTCCCCCATTCCACTACAGATTGGAGGTCATCCTCTAGTGTTTTTGCCATTTCTTGCTTACCTTTGAGTTTTGTGTCTTTTATTTTTATTTTTTTCTTTCCTGTAGGTCAAGTTGCCATGAACTGACTGCTGTGGGTCTCTTTCATGAAGAAACAAAAAAGAACCCTGTCCAAAGGTCATCGAGCTTGGGATCAGAAAGTGACCGCTCACGGTTAGAACGGACGAAACGACGGAAGACTTGCACCCCGATTTTGTCACCAGGAAATTTTGGTTCATCCGAGCTTCTTTTTTATCAGCAGTCAGGGTCGTTGGATTGCGGCGATTTGTTTCCCGACGAGGGGCCCAACTCGGAAATGCTCCACCCTTTGTACCCTGCTGCTGCTGCTGGTGTGGAGGACCACCTGTTGTCGTCTTATACTGAGAAGAGCCACGTTAAGGATATCATGGTCTACCGTTACGGTGCTGAACAAGTTGAGATTACAGGAGGTAGTGTTCGCAGAACAATGAAAAGTGGGTTGACATTTTCATTATTATTATCATTATTTATAATTTATTTATTACTAGGGGGGGGGTACCCGGCATTGCCCGGGTGTTTGGAGGTGTGTGTGTATTTTAGTAAATGAAAAAAACTGACCCCCTCTCTGTAGAAAAGTGCCCAGTTGAGGCTGAAGGAATGAATGTTTTTAGCTAATTGTTTGATATTTGTTGTCCGAAGGGTCGAGCTTCGAAACGATACTGATCTCGTGAAAATCTGTCGCCTCTGTCGAAAATTTTAGGCAGACATACAAACATACATACATACATTTAAACAGGCTGGTGAGATATATATTATTCCTTAATTGGAATTCATTTTTGAGATGAGCATCATATATATTAATTTATTTTATTTCGGACTATTATTCTCATCTTTATTAGTTGTTGTTTTTCATCTTTTATTGGTTTGTTTATTCACAACGTTTCGGCCAACTATTCCTCTGGCCTTCGTCAGGTGGTAACCGCGACGGATAGGAACTTTGAATCTCCTAACTGCATTCTCAGCCATCACTGCCATCCGTAGTTGTTGTCGTCTCACCACATTTTTGGCCAAGTAAACCTCTGGCACGCTGGTGAGATTTATATTCTGGATTAACGAGTGGGAGGGGCACCTGGCATTGCTCGGTGGTAAAATTCAGTTTAAAGAAAAACTCATCAGGCAGAAGTGAAACCAAAAGCAAAATAGAAATGCTGCAAGGATGCCCCGGCGTTGCCCGGTCATAAATAAAATTTTTTTTTTTTGATTTGTGAGATTGCGGTCATTAAAAGAGAAAATAAAACGGGACTTGGGTGCCATCAGCCAGAAGCAAAACAGAAAGCAAAATTTTGTAAGCAGAAGAAAATAAATTGATTACGTTACGAGTGCATTATCGATATGACCAGGAGGATACGGATGCTATAACGCCACAAATTTAGCTTTTTAAAGCAGAAGATCATGATGATGGTTTGCGCGTGTGCGGCTTGCAAACTGCGTCAAAAGCAAGGGTTTTTTTATCTGGCTTCCCCTTCAAGCAAAACAACGTTTCTGCATGAAATAATTAACAATTTTTTTTTCAATATTATTATAAAATTAATAATTAATTATTTATTAAGTATTGTAATACATATATTATTAATTATTATTTTATTATGTGTGTTATTGAATGTATATGTAATGTATATAATATATACACATTGAAAATTTTTTGTCACTATTCTTAAAATCAGTATAGATGAATTTCAAAGTATAAGTTTTATTTACGATTAAGCTTTTTGTTTATTGACAAATAGAGGGAGAGAGAGAGAGCATGAGAGATGCTAATTATGTGGGGTTGGTTGGTGTGTGGCTCGCTGACGGAGAGATGTCAAAATGTCAATCATGCTCACTGCTGTCAGTCTGCTCTCTACTATTTTCTGTCGTTTATTTTCCCCTTATATAGTGATAAATCGACATTCCTGGAATTATAAACATCAAAATACCACATTCTTCTTTTTTATTTTGCATTGTGCAATTCATAACTTCTGACTTTCGAATGTAAACAGTTCTTTGTTTTTGTGATGACTAGCATTTCAGCCCAGTGTTGCCCATGTGTTTGGAAGTGTATGTTGAACAAAAAAAAAAAAGCGGTCAAATTTTTTTAACTTTGACCCCTATTATTACCCCTTAAAATTTATTGTTTTGTGCTCAAATCAAGTTATTAAGTTAGATCCATGTCCAAGAAACCTATATCTAAAATTTTAAGTGTGTAGACCCAAAATTGTCGGAGTTTGGTAGAGTTCTCAAAGGTCAAATCGTTGAACTTTGACCTCTTAATCGCAAAATTTCTGGCCAAAAACCGATCACATCAATTTTCCCAAAGCTCAGTACCCTGTATATCAAATTTCGAGTCTGTAGACTAAAAATTGACAGAGTTATTTCATAGGGAAATGTACACAGACACGCACACAGACACGTTCACTTTTATAGATATATATAGATGGATTACAATTCCAGTCATTTTTATGAAACACAAAAATGTAGATCAATTCCATCTGGAATGTGCGTGGGTGCACAACTCGGATTTCAAATGTACATTGCCACGTCTCTATATCTAACATTATAAAGTAAATATTTTATAACAATTTTTATAAAGGGATATGCTTTCTCCTGAAAACGCGTGTGACGACTACGTTACATGAAGAGAAAAGGTTAAATTTTGTTTACGTCCAAATTTTATAAAATACCCTAAAAAAATGAGTTATTACAAGTTGAAATTAAAAGAACTTTCACTTATTTACCCATTTTTGCATGCTAAACTCTAGGCTGGTTTGTGATACCTACTTTCATATCATTTCCAAAATAAAATCCTGGCCCAGTGACTGTTATATTTGAGAACAGCATTTTTATTGAATTAATTTTCTTTCATCTTTTACAGATTATGAATGCTTGGCAAAAGACTCCTTCGACAAAGAAACGGAAGATCTGGCTGGCCTGTCAGAAAGCCCGAACCAAACCACCCTGACTACTGCCTTGGGGGTTCAGGCAACTTCCTCGAAAGTTATGCCACCCTCATCTACACCTCCAACAACTACCACTGCCGCATCCACTGCCAACATTCCCAGCACAACTGCTAGCAAAACCACATCAACCTGTGTCAGTCCGAAAAATACAGCTAGCACGCCAGCAGGTGTCGACGCCGTTAACACCACCACAACTGCGCAGCTTACGCCGAAAGCTTTAAGAAAACAGGAGTTTCAGGGATCTGACGATAAATCACAGACAGATCTGGACCAGGATCATGATCCGTGCCATTCAAAGACAACCCCGGTTACCCTACCTAGTAAAGAACAAGCGTCTGCTGTCAATGCAAATGTGCTGTCGTCCTCAGAAGAGCCATCCATCTTGTCCGGATGTGTGACAAAGATGACGAAGCACATCGAACAGAGGTCTAAGGAACCACCGCCCAACATCATCAAAGATCTCTCTGCATCCAAGTCGCACCTGTTTGAAGGGGCTGCCATGTCCAATGCCCGTGATTCGCCATTGTCTTGCCATTTCATCGAGAGACAATCCGAGTGCCATGCAGTTGCCGGCAGTAAGGACTCCGGATCAAAGAACGTTCACCCAAGCGACAAAAGTACCGTGACGCATGTTGACCCTGAAAGAGTCCGAATTCTAAAAGCTAAAAGTATGGATGAATCGATGTTGGCTGTTCCACCGGAAGGGGTTGACTTACCGCTTGGAGACGGGAAAACCGTTCGCCACCTTGTCGGTAAATTTGACCCAAATCTGGTCAAAGAATTAGAAACCGGTACTGCCACAACACAACGCGGCGATAGCCCAACACCAGCCATCTCTTCAGGTGACGGCGGGGGGCTTCAAACTAAGATGTCTGAGGTTGTGGGTCAGAGTATGTTAGGTACACCGTTTCATACCTCTCCGAAGAAAATTGCCCCATCGGAACAGAAATCTGGTCTTCACTGTTCCGCTTCTCAAGTACTTCCAAACACATTTGGTGCTACGGACTGCCCTTCTTCATCGGCAGCAGAAAGTTCTTCCAGCGTTGGCGTATCGAAGCCGCTTACGTCGACGACTTTGACGTCGACATCTCACAAACTCACCCATCTTTCAACAGCCACGCCTTTCTCAACCACCTCTTCCATTACTCCTACCACCACCACCACGACGGCATTGGCTTCTGTTGCCGTGACTACCGCATCCATCACTACTGCCACTTCCTCTTCTACAGTTACTCCCGGTGGCAATTTTGCAACTGCTAGCACAAAGTGCGTGACCCAGACAGGTTCTGTAAATACGCAGGCCTCAAACGTTCAAAATATCCAGTGGTGGTCGCAAAACACGCAGTGTAAGACTGGGGGGTCGACCGGACCAGCTCCCTGTCTGCACTCTGTGTCGACGACAACTTCAACATCTGTGACATCCACGTCCGCCTCCTCTTCTCCCCCTACTTCCCACCATGTCCCAACATCCACTGCTGCCACTGCCTCCTCATCGTCTACCTCCTCCCTGACTTGTAGGCCGCCATTTATGTTAGAATCACGTGCCTTTTTGCAGGAGGGGCGTAAGGTTCGCAAGCTTCAGGGCAAAACACACCCATTGTCCAAACTCGAGGGTCGACAATATTCAGAGCGGAGGAGTGCAAATCCATCATTTTATAGCACTATGTAAAAGGGGGTCGCTGGTATGATTCCTTATTTGTGGTTCCTTTTTTTTGTTTTACTTCTCCTACTCCTTTTCTGTGTGTGTCTCTCTCTCTCTCTCTTTCTCAAGGTGAAATGAGATACTAGTTGAAGTATTTATGCGTCTCTTATCGCTCTCAAATGCATTTGCAGACCCCGTTGAGAAGACACTCTTCTTATTTACTTGCCTCCCCACGAGAGCAGAGTTAAGTTACGAGGTCAGTTTTTAACATAGAGGGCGAAATAAAAACAATTGCCCAAAATGCAACACTGGCTTGGAGCAAAAATTTAAATTGCCTCCATCTAGACAAATTTCTCTTTCACTGACCAAGGACAGAAAAATAAAGTGCAGTAATAGAACAGTTACTACACTTTGCTCCTGACCAATTTATTTAACATAAACAAAAACTTTACAATGATTTACGCAATAAAATATAACAGGTCGAAATTTTTCCTTTCTGCTTAGACATGAAATCCGAATCGGGAGGCGAGGGTAAAAAATTGGAGGTCGGTGAACATGCAACTTTGCCTCTACTTTTTAGACTCATCCAACACTAGACACTCTCGCCAAAATACCGCAGTCATTCTATGGCTTTAATGGACTTAGATGATCCCCAATTTACAGAAAAGACAACAATTTTACGATGGTGAGTTTACTCCTAGCCAAAAATGAAATTTAAAAACTTTCCTCAATCTCGTTTTTTTTTTTTTCATTGCCTCCCCTCGAGGGCAGAGTTAGACATAAGGTCGGTTTTTAGTGTGGAGGGAAACCAGCTCCCCAAAAAAGGGGGACACTCTGGTCAGTAACAAAAATAAAAAAAACTGCGTCATGAAGGATACTACACTTTGATCCTGGCCCGAAGGCCAAGTTCATTTCATGTTCCATCAATAAATGCTAAATATCTATTTCTCTACTATTGTATAAAAGGAGCTGTGTTAGTATGTTTGTTTGTGTGTTTGTTTGTTTGTGTGTTTATGCGAATGTGTGTGTGTGTGAGTGTGTGTTTATGCGAGTGTGTGTGAGTGTATGTGTGTGTGTATATGTGAGTGTGTGTTTGTGAGTGTACGTGTGTGTCTATGCGAGTGTGTGGGTGAGTGTGTGTGTGTTTATGCGAGTATGTGCGTGAGTGCATGTGTTTGTTTATGCGAGTGTGTGTGTGTTTATGCGAGTGTGTGCATGTGTGTGTTTTTGTGAGTGTATGTGTGTGTTTATGCGAGTAGTGTATGTGTGAGTGTGTGTGTTTATACAAGTATGTGCGTGAGTGTATGTGTCTGTTTATGCGAGTGTGTGTGTGTGTGTTTATGCAAGTGTGTGTGAGTGTGTGAGAGAGAGTTTGTTCCCTATAAACTCAGAAACAGCTAGGCCGATTATTTTATTGATCTGTCTGTGGATGTTCTTACATAGGTATTATATTGAAATACGACTGATGAGTAATGAAAATCGATAATTCAAAAAAAATCCGATTAAAGAAAGTACAGTCCGAATTTGACCAAAGTTAACACTTTTATACAACCTAACATCACAAGTGCACGTGAGAAGTTTTATCACCACACAAGCAGAAAGGCCCACCTTATAAAATCGACTGTGCATTCTTTTATATGACAGGGACACGTTCGAAATGAATGCTTCCTTTTTAAAGCACAAGTGAACCATGATATTTGAAGTTTGTATGTTTAAATTTGATTCAAGCGATTATGTAAAAATAATTTCATAAAATCAACAGTAGGTTCTTTTATACGACAGGATCGCGTTTGAACTGAATGTTTCTGTTTAGAGCACAATTGAAGCATGATACTTGAGTTTTGTATTTTAAACTTGAATTCAAGCCAGTATATATTAAAATAATTTTATAGAATTAACAATAGATTCTCTACAGTGCAATGAAGACTATAACATATTGTGGATTAAGTCACTGCAGGAAAGCATGTTAAGCTTTCGATGCACCGCAATAGGTCCCCAACTAGAGCAGGCAATCAATCGATTTGATTTAAAAAAAAATGAGCGATTCCATCTATTATACCTCCATCTATTTTACCTCCATCTATTATTCCTCCAGTTTTTCTTTATTTCCATCAATTATGCCTCCATATCTTGAGAGAGGGCTGCGATTAATGGACGCCATTATGGACTATTGAATCAGCTATGCCACATCAAAATTCTGTCATATCTACTATGTCTAACTATGCACTAATACTATTGCGAAAGGTATTAACCCCTACTCCCTTCAAGGGTAAAATAGTAACTTGCTTTCAACTGAATCTTATGCAATCTTTTGCAAAAATGTATAGTTTCCGCTTTAAATGACTCAAATCGAGTTGATGTAAAGCAAATAAAGTTCCTGCCATAATAATGCCAGCCTGTTTGCCTTGACCTTTGATGACCCTCACTGACCTTCTGACCTTTTTCTCTATCTTCATCCCATCCATAGTCTGCCTTATGTCTTCCTATATTTCAAACTGCTCTCTCTCTCTTCCCATTTTCTCTCCCTCCCTCTTCCTTGCTCTTCATTTTCTCCCCAGATCTTTTCTCTCTTTCCCTTCCCCTGCTCTCTTCCCTGGATCTTTTTCTTCCTCTTCCCCCAGCCACTCTCTCTCTCTCCTCCTCACTCTCCTCTCTCTCCAAATCATATCTAATTAATTTAATCCCTCCTCCCCCCCTCTAAAAAAAACTCTTTCCTGTTTTCCTACCTCCTCCCCCAACAATGTTATTTTATCAAAATATTAATTATTTTTGATTGCTTAAATGTTTTTTTATGTCCATACCCTCCCCCCCTCTTCCCGGATTTCGTCTTCCTCTTCCATACCCCCTCTCTCTCTCCAGATCTTTTCTTTATTTTCAGATCTGCTCTCTCTTTCTTTCCCCTTCTCTTCCCGGATCTTCTTCTTCTTCCTCTTTTCTCCTCTACCTCCCTAATATCTAATCAATTTAACCCTCCCCCCCCAAAAAAAAATTATTTCCTGTTTTCTTACCCCCACCCTTCACCCAACAGTGTTTCTTCTTCTATCAATATATTCATTATTTTTTATTGCTTAAAATTTTTTTTTGGGGGGGGGGGCAATGTTCAGTTCTCCCCCATTCTCATCGCCTGGAAACTTCTAAAACTGATATAGTTAGGCATACAGATCATTTTCCATTCTCTCCATTCTTTTTTCGTTTCTTAATTCCACCATATATTTTGGGAATCAAATTAACCTGTTATTACAAATGTTAATACCGGAACACTGTTGAGCCAAAAAGAAAACAAAAAAAAAAAAAAACTGTTTTTAAATTTTTTTTTTTTTTGCATTTTAAATTATTAAATAAATAAAAGAAATCACAGACAATTAATAAAAATCGTTTAAAACTGTTTCTATATTTTTTTGCCAATTATTAATCATTTAATAAAAAATGTATACCCTACTTTGGGGTAATTGCATCAACTAAAAAAAAGAAGTCCTCTTTATATGCGTGGTTGCCAAAAGAGCACTTTGGTGCAATTACCCTGGACTTGATGCAATTACCACAAAGTACGGTATATATACTTTTATCTGGTGAATTTTTTCCATCCTTGAATCAAATAATATCAAATAAATGGTTAAAGTTAATATATTATTTATATAAAATAAAATACGCATCAAGTGCGCTTGAAAGCCAAATCATAATGTAATATTAGGAAATTAAACACATATTTTACTTGTTTGAAATTCATCACAAATATTTTTCAGAGGTATACTCCATCTTCTGTTTTTTTTTTCTTATTTTCCTTTTCTTCTTCCTTGCCATGCTGTAAATTTAGAGCCTTGCATTGTATCTGGCGGTGGTATTTTGAAATGTTTGAAGGTAACGTAAGAATAACGTCAAGAATGAGAGTTCAATAGAAACGTTTTAATTTGAATAGAATAAAATTCACATGGAGAAAGAAGTCTGTATAGAGCCGCGCATATTTTATTCAAATTAAAACAACGTTTCTATTGAACTCTCATATTATTTTAGTTAATCGATTACATTTCTAGACAGACTAATTACGATTAGTAGTACAAGGCTTCCTTCAGTCTTGACAGACTAAGGATACCCATGGTAAGGGTGCCTGCACATGAAATTTTTGTGGCAAGAGTTGCGCAATCTCCAGCCCCACCTCCTCTGAGTCGACATTGTTGAATACCAGTGGCAAGTGGAGGTTCAGGACGACTGGATACAAATGCCGAGACAAGCGGAAAGCACACACAGTGCCTAGAATTCCCAAATGGTCACCCATCTCGTACTGGCTAGGTTCAATGTTGCTTAACTTCTGTGATCTGGCGAGAACCGGTGTGTCAACGTGATTATGCCATATATAAGATTTGTAGTAATAAAAATAGAAACAGCAGGGTTTGTTTTACAATCCACAGAGATTAAAAAAAGGTGGTAAAAAATATAACAAATGTTATGTAAGATAAGTTACTCTTCTACCTATCTGGAAAAGTTTTTGGTGTTTTTACACACTATAAAACGTTTATATAATTTAATTAATTGGAATGCTTATTAAGATGAGTATTATTTAATGATTTATTTTTTAGACGACAACTATGGAAGGCAGTAATTGGTGAGAATGCAGTTAGGAGATACGGAGTTCCTATCCCGTCGCGGTAACCACTTGACAAAGGCCAGAGGAATAGTTGGCGAAAACGTCACGAAACAACAACTAATAAAGACGAGGAAAATAGTCCGCGATAAATAAACAAAACGCATATGATCTTAAATAAGACAGATATGAGACAGTTAAAAAAGAACCAACTTTAACGTAAAAATGTATATTTGCGCATGCGTACAAGAACACTTTAAGTCGACTTACGCCTGCCAAGTGGCAGCTATTTTAATAGGCTCAGAAAAGAATGATCCATAAAAAAAATGTAATCATTTGATCTGCCTAGTGCCACTCTGTGACCTTGTGTTTCGGTGGAGATGCAGTTTGAAAAAAAAAATGGAGAATGATATAAGAAGTTTTAGGAATTAGATTAAGAAAATTTGGGCATTATTAATTCATCAATTTTCCTTTCGTTTGTTAAATGATCCTAGATTCTTCCATTTTTTTTTACATGGAAGTCACCATTATCAAGGCCCGGAGGCAACTTGGGGATAAGGTTTTTTTTTGTTTTTTTTTTACGGCTCATGCAATTCAGTGACATATTTGATCCTTCTTTCTGTGTTCTTTCTCTAAACATTTTACCTTCATTCTTGTAGATGTTTTGTCGTTTTTTGTTTGTTTTAACGAGTTGACCTCTCATCCTCCCGTTTTACAGCGTTATTTAATTTATGACGGAAATGATGACCTCCTCCAAAAGTTCAACAAATTTTAGAAAGATTTGAAAAAAAAAACAAAAAAAAAACAGAAAACTATATGCTTTGAAATGAAGTAAAAAAAACATACAATCCCAATTTTTTTAAGAATAAAAAGACAATGTTTTCATTTTTTTTAATGTTTATATATGATTTTTTTAAAACATCCTCAACCACAACCCATTCCAAATTTAAAAAAAGAAAAATGGACGAAATAAAAAACCAAAAAAAATATAAATAAATTAATTAAAGTGAAAAAAATAATTTTTTTAATGGAAAAAAAAAATTTATATATAAATATTTCCCTCCCCCACCTCTCAAAATAACCCCACACAGTCTTTTAAAGTGAAAATAAAAGAGAAAAATGTATTTTTTTTCTATAAGGGGGAAAAAAATTTAATTGTGGTTCCAAACATTTTTATTATTATAATTTTTTTTAATTTATTTTTTATTTTTTTCTAATTTCTCAGTAAAATGCTTCAAGTCTGCTGAAAAAAAAATTGGTATATGCTTTGGATAAAAAATAAAAAATGAAACAAAAAACAGTCAACAAAAATATTAAAATGAACTTTATAAATCAACAACAACAAACAAAAAGAATACATGTATATATATATATATATATATATATATATATATATATATTTATATATACACACACAAACACGCAATAAAACGTATTACAATGATTGAAGTTAAATAAAAGTCTTTGTTTTTCTTTGAATGTGTGGTGATCAATGGTTGTAGTAGAAAGAGTCGACAATAAGCAAAATCTCACCCCTTCATTATTGATGTCCCTAGATGCCGGAAAGCATTCTACTCTTCCTTCTTCCGTTTAACTGTTAGACTTTGGAATTTTTTCCTTGTTTCCTGCTTCCCTGACTGCATTAATCTGCAGATATTTAAATGTAATGTGAACAAACATCTCGCTGTTCGACTCTCCGCAGTCCCCCGTTAGACACGATCCCAAATAGTAATGTTACATTCCAAGTGGCAACATCGTTCGTTTGGAGTGAAAGAGTAAAAAAAAAGAAAAGAAAAAATCAATGTTTTTGTGGTACTTAGAAGCATTTGGGCACACAAGAATTACCCTCTCTTTTTTCACATAGGAGTCACCACTTATCCAGGCCTGGAGGCCACTCGAGGATAAGGATTATTACGTGTACAGTAATCAACGGGATAATATTGTAGTTATCGTTAGTAATGGAGATTTGATGAATTGGATTACTTAAGGGGCGGTTCATCAGGAATTTGTTTATGTTGGACTTGAAGACATCCAAGTTGTAGTCAGGTGGGAAACAGGCAAACGGAACAGAGTTCCACAGGCGGGCACTTCTGAGAAAGAAGCTTTGTTCGTGGAATCTACGTTTGGATTTTGGCACAGTTAAAGAGTGGGGAAAATTATTGCCAGTGGTTTCAGCTAGATGGGTGTTTTTTGCGAAAGATTGGCGATGGGGGGGGCCAGAGATTGAAGCTCAGACGAGCTTGAAACATTTCTTCTGTGGGAGAGAGGTTGCAGGGAAGAGAAAAGGGCATCCCCCACTAAGATATGAAGTCTATTTTGAACTCTGTCAAGGTAGGATAAGCTGTTTTTAGCAGTTCCTTCCCAGATGTGGCAGCAGTACTCCATCCTTAGTCGTACTTGGCTTTTACATAGAGAATTGCATCAGTAGTGAGATATCTACTTTTCCCAGAGACCTTGGCAACAGATTTGATGTATGTGCTCCATTTAAGATCAGGAGTAAAGGTCAAGCCCAGAAGCTTGTCAAAACATGAAGCCTCCCCAAGACGAGAGACATCCATTTCAATTGATGCCAGATGGGGATCAGAGCGTTGATGATGTAAAGAAAGAAGCTTGGTATTAGATGCATTAAAAGTAGCCAGCCACCTCTTCCCCCACTGCAGCACGCACTCAAGGTCAGAGGAGAGAGAATCAGAGAGAACTTTCTCATTTACGGCCTTTAGATCGTAGTTTTATCAGCCTTTAGATCGTAGTTTTATCAGCATAGATGCCAACGAATGATCTAAGTATGTGTTTTGGCAGATCATTGATGTAGATGAGGAAGAGAGTTGGGCCCAGGATGGACCCTTGAGGGACTTTGTGCCCATCCACCACTACTTTTATGAGCCTATCAGAGAGAAATGATTTACTAATTGGGAAAACATTTCCAGTTATAGTGTAGCTGGAGATCTTGTGATGTAGGCAATCATATATTGAGAAAGAATAATGAATTTATGTGCAAGACAATGGAATCAAATCATAATTGAGATGTGGATAAAGTATATCTGTTTACGGCATATCAACACTTTTTGTGTTATTTAATGCTGAATCCAGTTATTTCGGAAATAGTATTCATGTTGCATCCAGTTATTTTGGAAATAGTTTTCTTGTTGCAGTCAGTTTTTTTTTTATACTATTCATGTTGCATTCAGTTATTTTGGAAATAGTTTTCTTGTTCCAGTCAGTTTTTTTTATACTATTCATGTTGCATTCAGTTATTTTGGAAATAGTTTTCTTGTTGCATTCATTTTTTTTTTAATAGTGTTCATGTTGTATCCAGTTATTTTGGAAATAGTTTTCTTGTTGCATTCAGTTATTTTGGAAATAGCATTCATGTTGCATCCACTGAAAGTCCCAAATTGTCACCCATTTAGTACTGACCAGGTTCAACGTTGCTTAACTTCGGTGATCCAGCGGGAATCGGTGTGTCAACGTGATTATGCCGTATGTAGAAGTAATGATACACAGAAAGTCACCGATTTATGAGATTCGTAAATATATAGATTTATTTAGAGGAAAAAAATGAGCATGTGCAGTGCGTGTGTGCTGGTAGATGATGCGTGTAGGAGTTCTTGTGATGCATTGTCTAGCATAAGGTGCAGAGCTGTGGGATGTGCGGGCGTCTTGTTCAATGTCCAGCGATCAAGATAAAGAATGGAAGTGACGTATCCAATTTTTTTTTTACATAGGCATCACCACTTATCAAGGCCAAGAGGCCACTCGAGGATAAGGGTTCAAGAGTGTACAGTAGAAATTGGACAATATGGCAACTGTTGATGAACACATAACTTGGTTTGTTCCTTTCTATTTCTCTCTCTCTCTCTCTATATATATATATATCTATTTCTCTCTCTCTCTCTCTATATATATATATATATCTATTTCTCTCTCTCTCTCTATATATATATATATATATATATTTCTCTCTCTCTCTCTCTCTATATATATATATCTATTTCTCTCTCTCTATATATATATATATCTATTTCTCTCTCTCTATATATATATATATCTATTTCTCTCTCTCTATATATATATATATCTATTTCTCTCTCTATATATATATATATATCTATTTCTCTCTCTATATATATATATATATATATATCTATTTCTCTCTCTCTCTATATATATATCTATCAATTTCTCTCTCTCTCTCTCTATATATATATTTCTCTCTCTCTCTATATATATATATATATATCTATTTCTCTCTCTCTCTCTCTCTCTCTCTCTCTCATATATATATATATAATTATATATATATATATATATATAATTATCACCATAATTATTTTTTTAAATACCTATGGACACTAGTGTTTCATCCTTTCTGGAATTATCAGTGCAGGGTGTCACTATCACTGCAGCTCGAGAGATTCGAACCCAGCAACGAAGCCGTTTCTGACTCCGTTAGCAAGGAACAAACCCGCAGAGCCACCGTTAACCACGAGAAATACAGTTTTTGGGGGTTTTTTTTTACACAGGCATCACCACTTATGAAGGCCAAGAGGCCACTCGAGGATAAGGGTTAAAGAGTGTACAGTAGAAATTGGACAATATAGTAATCGTTAGTAATGGAAATTCGGTAAATTTGTTAACTCGTATGGAATGACTCATCAAAAACTTGTTTACGTTAGACTTGAAGACAACCACAGTGTAACCAGCTGGAAAGCAGGAAAATGGAAGACAATTCCACAAGCGTGCAGACAATAAAGATAATTAGTGTTACTGTTAAGTGTTGAGACATTATGTTGAACAAAGATGGCGGCATAGTTCAAATCAGATCCTGAGTGTAATTGGCAGTAACCAAGATGGCGGCCAAGAATCAAATGCGGTCCGTGATGTAGTTAACGGCGAACTGACTGAATCCAAAATTCGACAATTTTTATATTAACTTTGGAAGATTTCATTGGTTGGTTTAGCACAGCCGGTGGTTATAAAAATGATTGGCGAATTCATTGGTCTCATGCCCCCACCAGGAGTCAAAAACAGTTTACAGTAAGCTTAAGGGTTCAGTCTTGTGTCTGCATTTTCATTCCCACAAGGGAAAAGTGTTACAGTATTAATGTTTGGTACATTTTAAGTTAGGAAACCAGTCAGGAAGTGGGGGGGGGAGACAGAAAGGGGAATTAGGAAGAGGGAAAAGGTGGGTTGTATTTGTTTTTGGTTTTGCAGAACATGATGAAGTTTTTCAAAAGGAAATAGAAAAACAAAAAGCATCAATGTTTGGTGCATTTTGTCTCATGAAGCCAATAAAGTATATCTGGATGGCGAAGCTATTGAGGTTGTTGCAGTGGTCGTGTAAGGGTTTGGAAGAAAGACACAAAATACATTGAATACAAAAGCAGAGACAACAAATTGTGGGTATATGTCAGTCCGACTGCCAAAGGTGCATTAGACAATATAGTAACCATTAGCAATGGAGATTCGGTAAATTTGTTTACTTATATGGAACGGCCCCTCAAAAACTTGTTTACATTAAACTTGAAGACAACCATATTGTAGTCAGCTGGAAAGCAGAAAACCGGAAGACCATTCCACAGGCGTGTAGTTTTAAGAAAGAAGCTTTGCTCATGGAATCTACGTTTAGGTTTAGGCACAGATAAACAGTGGGGGGGAATTAGTGATAGTGTTTTCTGCTGGACGGGTGTTTCTTGTGAAAGTTTGGCGAGGGGGAACAATAGATTGGAGAAAATATTTTTGAATGATGAAGTTTTTTTTTCTGATGATATCAGTGGAGCACAGTCATTACAAACCAGCAGAGTGTTACCATTGTTCACCAAGGGAAGATTCTATTGAACATGAGCACGCAGAAGTGAAACCTAGCCAGTGAGAGTTGTAGATAGGTGTTGCTTGGGGAGAAATAATGACAATAATATGAGGAACAGTCTTGATGTCCATCTTGGTCATGACAACCTCTTTCTTTCTGGTCTGTGAATGTTAACCCTAGAATCTTGAGGGAAATACTAGTTTATCATTAGTCATGGCATTCAGTATTTGAGAAAGTTTCTTGTAATTATTAAAGTAAATGAGCTTAGTCTTGGCAGCATTAAACATTACCAACCAGTTACGGCCCCATTAAAAGAAATAAGCTTAATCTTGCCGGCATTAAACATTACCATCCAGTTTTGGCCCCATTCTACTACAGACATGCTACTATGCGTCCTCGAGAGTTTTTAGCAATTTCCTTAGATATGTCTTCATTTATTTTCCTTTGAGTCTGTTATAGAGCATAGTGTCATCAGCAAATATACCCATCTCAGAGACAATTTTATCAGGGAAGTCGTTTATGAAAATCAGGAATAATAAAGGGCCAAGGATTGACCCCTGTGGAACACCCACATTTATATCATTGTTGTTTTGATGTATGTTACAAGATGAAATCTTGCCCTGATACGAGAAACGGAAGCTTTTGTCATCTCGAGCGCAAAGAAAAGGGGATTTTTAACATCTGCGGGTATAACGCGTCATTTCCACAACGTCACGATCAGACAAGCCGCGCCTATACCCCGCGTCACTGAACAACCACATCTTAACAGACGAGCCGTCTCTACACCCTGCTCTCGCCTCTAGATGGCCCTTACCACTTAACAAGACTTTATCGTGGCTATTATAGATGCCGGGGAAGGATTCAAACAATACCTCATCTGATTTGTGGTAAATTAATTTTTTTTTCTTTTAAAGTATGCATTACTTCGAGCTAAAGTTAATACATAACCCTACAGGTATTACTTCTTAACCAGCTTTTGACACGAGTTAAAAATAACCAGACATTTTCAATTTGATAAAAGTTCCATTAAAGAATATAGGGTTGTCGAACATTCTGGCATGGGGGTGAGGAGGGGATGAAAAGGCCAAGACAAGTCAACGTGTATTCAATTGAAAATTTCTAAGTCCAAACAAGAGGGGACGTAGGTATAGGAAGATGAGAATCCTAAAGACCAAGTCAAGTCAACGTGTATTCAATTGAAAATTTCTAAGTCCAAACAAGAGGGGACGTAGGTATAGGTAAATGAGAATCCTATAGACCAAGTCATCTCAGGTTGTATTCAATTGAAAATTTCTAAGTCCAAACAAGAGGGAACGTAGGTATAGGTAAATGAGAATCCTATAGACCAAGTCAAGTCAACGTGTATTCAATTGAAAATTTCTAAGTCCAAACAAGAGGGGACGTAGGTATAGGTAAATGAGAATCCTATAGACCAAGTCATCTCAGGTTGTATTCAATTGAAAATTTCTAAGTCCAAACAAGAGGGAACGTAGGTATAGGTAAATGAGAATCCTATAGACCAAGTCAAGTCAACGTGTATTCAATTGAAAATTTCTAAGTCCAAACAAGAGGGAACGTAGGTATAGGTGAATGAGAATCCTATAGACCAAGTCAAGTCAACGAGTATTCAATTGAAAATTTCTAAGTCCAAACAAGAGGGAACGTAGGTATAGGTAAATGAGAATCCTATAGACCAAGTCAAGTCAACGTGTATTCAATTGAAAATTTCTAAGTCCAAACAAGAGGGAACGTAGGTATAGGTAAATGAGAATCCTATAGACCAAGTCAAGTCAACGTGTATTCAATTGAAAATTTCTAAGTCCAAACAAGAGGGAACGTAGGTATAGGTAAATGAGAATCCTATAGACCAAGTCAAGTCAACGTGTATTCAATTGAAAATTTCTAAGTCCAAACAAGAGGGAACGTAGGTATAGGTGAATGAGAATCCTATAGACCAAGTCAAGTCAACGAGTATTCAATTGAAAATTTCTAAGTCCAAACAAGAGGGAACGTAGGTATAGGTAAATGAGAATCCTATAGACCAAGTCAAGTCAACGTGTATTCAATTGAAAATTTCTAAGTCCAAACAAGAGGGAACGTAGGTATAGGTGAATGAGAATCCTATAGACCAAGTCAAGTCAACGAGTATTCAATTGAAAATTTCTAAGTCCAAACAAGAGGGAACGTAGGTATAGGTAAATGAGAATCCTATAGACCAAGTCAAGTCAACGTGTATTCAATTGAAAATTTCTAAGTCCAAACAAGAGGGAACGTAGGTATAGGTAAATGAGAATCCTATAGACCAAGTCATCTCAGGTTGTATTCAATTGAAAATTTCTAAGTCCAAACAAGAGGGGACGTAGGTATAGGTGAATGAGAATCCTATAGACCAAGTCAAGTCAACGTGTATTCAATTGAAAATTTCTAAGTCCAAACAAGAGGGAACGTAGGTATAGGTAAATGAGAATCCTATAGACCAAGTCAAGTCAACGTGTATTCAATTGAAAATTTCTAAGTCCAAACAAGAGGGAACGTAGGTATAGGTGAATGAGAATCCTATAGACAAAGTCAAGTCAACGAGTATTCAATTGAAAATTTCTAAGTCCAAACAAGAGGGAACGTAGGTATAGGTAAATGAGAATCCTATAGACCAAGTCAAGTCAACGTGTATTCAATTGAAAATTTCTAAGTCCAAACAAGAGGGAACGTAGGTATAGGTAAATGAGAATCCTATAGACCAAGTCAAGTCAACGAGTATTCAATTGAAAATTTCTAAGTCCAAACAAGAGGGAACGTAGGTATAGGTGAATGAGAATCCTATAGACCAAGTCAAGTCAACGTGTATTCAATTGAAAATTTCTAAGTCCAAACAAGAGGGGACGAAGGTATAGGTAAATGAGAATCCTATAGACCAAGTCAAGTCAACGTGTATTCAATTGAAAATTTCTAAGTCCAAACAAGAGGGAACGTAGGTATAGGTGAATGAGAATCCTATAGACCAAGTCAAGTCAACG
The DNA here is from genome assembly GCF_053919585.1 of Euprymna scolopes. Classification (NCBI taxonomy): domain Eukaryota; kingdom Metazoa; phylum Mollusca; class Cephalopoda; order Sepiida; family Sepiolidae; genus Euprymna; species Euprymna scolopes. The sequence continues at coordinate 91,651,171 of NC_136527.1, read as the reverse complement.
TGTATTCAATTGAAAATTTCTAAGTCCAAACAAGAGGGAACGTAGGTATAGGTAAATGAGAATCCTATAGACCAAGTCAAGTCAACGTGTATTCAATTGAAAATTTCTAAGTCCAAACAAGAGGGAACGTAGGTATAGGTGAATGAGAATCCTATAGACCAAGTCAAGTCAACGAGTATTCAATTGAAAATTTCTAAGTCCAAACAAGAGGGAACGTAGGTATAGGTGAATGAGAATCCTATAGACCAAGTCAAGTCAACGTGTATTCAATTGAAAATTTCTAAGTCCAAACAAGAGGGAACGTAGGTATAGGTAAATGAGAATCCTATAGACCAAGTCAAGTCAACGTGTATTCAATTGAAAATTTCTAAGTCCAAACAAGAGGGAACGTGGGTATAGGTAAATGAGAATCCTATAGACCAAGTCAAGTCAACGTGTATTCAATTGAAAATTTCTAAGTCCAAACAAGAGGGAACGTAGGTATAGGTAAATGAGAATCCTATAGACCAAGTCAAGTCAACGTGTATTCAATTGAAAATTTCTAAGTCCAAACAAGAGGGGACGTAGGTATAGGTAAATGAGAATCCTATAGACCAAGTCATCTCAACGTGTATTCAATTGAAAATTTCTAAGTCCAAACAAGAGGGGACGAAGGTATAGGTAAATGAGAATCCTATAGACCAAGTCATCTCAACGTGTATTCAATTGAAAATTTCTAAGTCCAAACAAGAGGGGACGTAGGTATAGGTAAATGAGAATCCTATAGACCAAGGCAAGTCAACGTGTATTCAATTGAAAATTTCTAAGTCCAAACAAGAGGGGACGTAGGTATAGGTAAATGAGAATCCTATAGACCAAGGCAAGTCAACGTGTATTCAATTGAAAATTTCTAAGTCCAAACAAGAGGGGACGTAGGTATAGGTAAATGAGAATCCTATAGACCAAGGCAAGTCAACGTGTATTCAATTGAAAATTTCTAAGTCCAAACAAGAGGGGACGTAGGTATAGGTAAATGAGAATCCTATAGACCAATGCAAGTAAACGTGTATTCAATTGAAAATTTCTAAGTCCAAACAAGAGGGGATGAAGGTATAGGTAAATGAGAATCCTATAGACCAAGGCAAGTCAACGTGTATTCAATTGAAAATTTCTAAGTCCAAACAAGAGGGGACGTAGGTATAGGTAAATGAGAATCCTATAGACCAATGCAAGTAAACGTGTATTCAATTGAAAATTTCTAAGTCCAAACAAGAGGGGACGTAGGTATAGGTAAATGAGAATCCTATAGACCAAGGCAAGTCAACGTGTATTCAATTGAAAATTTCTAAGTCCAAACAAGAGGGGACGTAGGTATAGGTAAATGAGAATCCTATAGACCAATGCAAGTAAACGTGTATTCAATTGAAAATTTCTAAGTCCAAACAAGAGGGGATGAAGGTATAGGTAAATGAGAATCCTATAGACCAAGGCAAGTCAACGTGTATTCAATTGAAAATTTCTAAGTCCAAACAAGAGGGAACGTAGGTATAGGTAAATGAGAATCCTATAGACCAAGTCATTTCAACGTGTATTCAATTGAAAATTTCTAAGTCCAAACAAGAGGGGACGCAGGTATAGGTAAATGAGAATCCTATAGACCAAGTCATCTCAACGTGTATTCAATTGAAAATTTCTAAGTCCAAACAAGAGGGGACGTAGGTATAGGTAAATGAGAATCCTATAGACCAAGTCATTTCAACGTGTATTCAATTGAAAATTTCTAAGTCCAAACAAGAGGGGACGTTGGTATAGGTAAATGAGAATCCTATAGACCAAGTCATCTCAACGTGTATTCAATTGAAAATTTCTAAGTCCAAACAAGAGGGGACGAAGGTATAGGTAAATGAGAATCCTATAGACCAAGTCATCTCAACGTGTATTCAATTGAAAATTTCTAAGTCCAAACAAGAGGGGACGAAGGTATAGGTAAATGAGAATCCTATAGACCAAGTCATCTCAACGTGTATTCAATTGAAAATTTCTAAGTCCAAACAAGAGGGGACGAAGGTATAGGTAAATGAGAATCCTATAGACCAAGTCATCTCAACGTGTATTCAATTGAAAATTTCTAAGTCCAAACAAGAGGGGACGAAGGTATAGGTAAATGAGAATCCTATAGACCAAGTCATCTCAACGTGTATTCAATTGAAAATTTCTAAGTCCAAACAAGAGGGGACGTAGGTATAGGTAAATGAGAATCCTATAGACCAAGTCATCTCAACGTGTATTCAATTGAAAATTTCTAAGTCCAAACAAGAGGGGACGAAGGTATAGGTAAATGAGAATCCTATAGACCAAGTCATCTCAACGTGTATTTAATTGAAAATTTCTAAGTCCAAACAAGAGGGGACGTAGGTATAGGTAAATGAGAATCCTATAGACCAAGTCATCTCAGCGTGTATTCAATTGAAAATTTCTCAGTCCAAACAAGAGGGGACGAAGGTATAGGTAAATGAGAATCCTATAGACCAAGTCATCTCAACGTGTATTCAATTGAAAATTTCTCAGTCCAAACAAGAGGGGACGAAGGTATAGGTAAATGAGAATCCTATAGACCAAGTCATCTCAACGTGTATTCAATTGAAAATTTCTAAGTCCAAACAAGAGGGGACGAAGGTATAGGTAAATGAGAATCCTATAGACCAAGTCATCTCAACGTGTATTCAATTGAAAATTTCTAAGTCCAAACAAGAGGGGACGAAGGTATAGGTAAATGAGAATCCTATAGACCAAGTCATCTCAACGTGTATTCAATTGAAAATTTCTAAGTCCAAACAAGAGGGGACGAAGGTATAGGTAAATGAGAATCCTATAGACCAAGTCATCTCAACGTGTATTCAATTGAAAATTTCTAAGTCCAAACAAGAGGGGACGAAGGTATAGGTAAATGAGAATCCTATAGACCAAGTCATCTCAACGTGTATTCAATTGAAAATTTCTAAGTCCAAACAAGAGGGGACGAAGGTATAGGTAAATGAGAATCCTATAGACCAAGTCATCTCAACGTGTATTCAATTGAAAATTTCTAAGTCCAAACAAGAGGGGACGAAGGTATAGGTAAATGAGAATCCTATAGACCAAGTCATCTCAACGTGTATTCAATTGAAAATTTCTAAGTCCAAACAAGAGGGGACGAAGGTATAGGTAAATGAGAATCCTATAGACCAAGTCATCTCAACGTGTATTCAATTGAAAATTTCTAAGTCCAAACAAGAGGGGACGAAGGTATAGGTAAATGAGAATCCTATAGACCAAGTCATCTCAACGTGTATTCAATTGAAAATTTCTAAGTCCAAACAAGAGGGGACGAAGGTATAGGTAAATGAGAATCCTATAGACCAAGTCATCTCAACGTGTATTCAATTGAAAATTTCTAAGTCCAAACAAGAGGGGACGTAGGTATAGGTAAATGAGAATCCTATAGACCAAGTCATCTCAACGTGTATTCAATTGAAAATTTCTAAGTCCAAACAAGAGGGGACGAAGGTATAGGTAAATGAGAATCCTATAGACCAAGTCATCTCAACGTGTATTCAATTGAAAATTTCTCAGTCCAAACAAGAGGGGACGAAGGTATAGGTAAATGAGAATCCTATAGACCAAGTCATCTCAACGTGTATTCAATTGAAAATTTCTAAGTCCAAACAAGAGGGGACGAAGGTATAGGTAAATGAGAATCCTATAGACCAAGTCATCTCAACGTGTATTCAATTGAAAATTTCTAAGTCCAAACAAGAGGGGACGAAGGTATAGGTAAATGAGAATCCTATAGACCAAGTCATCTCAACGTGTATTCAATTGAAAATTTCTAAGTCCAAACAAGAGGGGACGTAGGTATAGGTAAATGAGAATCCTATAGACCAAGTCATCTCAACGTGTATTCAATTGAAAATTTCTAAGTCCAAACAAGAGGGGACGAAGGTATAGGTAAATGAGAATCCTATAGACCAAGTCATCTCAACGTGTATTTAATTGAAAATTTCTAAGTCCAAACAAGAGGGGACGTAGGTATAGGTAAATGAGAATCCTATAGACCAAGTCATCTCAGCGTGTATTCAATTGAAAATTTCTCAGTCCAAACAAGAGGGGACGAAGGTATAGGTAAATGAGAATCCTATAGACCAAGTCATCTCAACGTGTATTCAATTGAAAATTTCTCAGTCCAAACAAGAGGGGACGAAGGTATAGGTAAATGAGAATCCTATAGACCAAGTCATCTCAACGTGTATTCAATTGAAAATTTCTAAGTCCAAACAAGAGGGGACGAAGGTATAGGTAAATGAGAATCCTATAGACCAAGTCATCTCAACGTGTATTCAATTGAAAATTTCTAAGTCCAAACAAGAGGGGACGAAGGTATAGGTAAATGAGAATCCTATAGACCAAGTCATCTCAACGTGTATTCAATTGAAAATTTCTAAGTCCAAACAAGAGGGGACGAAGGTATAGGTAAATGAGAATCCTATAGACCAAGTCATCTCAACGTGTATTCAATTGAAAATTTCTAAGTCCAAACAAGAGGGGACGAAGGTATAGGTAAATGAGAATCCTATAGACCAAGTCATCTCAACGTGTATTCAATTGAAAATTTCTAAGTCCAAACAAGAGGGGACGTAGGTATAGGTAAATGAGAATCCTATAGACCAAGTCATCTCAACGTGTATTCAATTGAAAATTTCTAAGTCCAAACAAGAGGGGACGAAGGTATAGGTAAATGAGAATCCTATAGACCAAGTCATCTCAACGTGTATTCAATTGAAAATTTCTAAGTCCAAACAAGAGGGGACGAAGGTATAGGTAAATGAGAATCCTATAGACCAAGTCATCTCAACGTGTATTCAATTGAAAATTTCTAAGTCCAAACAAGAGGGGACGAAGGTATAGGTAAATGAGAATCCTATAGACCAAGTCATCTCAACGTGTATTCAATTGAAAATTTCTAAGTCCAAACAAGAGGGGACGAAGGTATAGGTAAATGAGAATCCTATAGACCAAGTCATCTCAACGTGTATTCAATTGAAAATTTCTAAGTCCAAACAAGAGGGGACGTAGGTATAGGTAAATGAGAATCCTATAGACCAAGTCATCTCAACGTGTATTCAATTGAAAATTTCTAAGTCCAAACAAGAGGGGACGAAGGTATAGGTAAATGAGAATCCTATAGACCAAGTCATCTCAACGTGTATTTAATTGAAAATTTCTAAGTCCAAACAAGAGGGGACGTAGGTATAGGTAAATGAGAATCCTATAGACCAAGTCATCTCAGCGTGTATTCAATTGAAAATTTCTCAGTCCAAACAAGAGGGGACGAAGGTATAGGTAAATGAGAATCCTATAGACCAAGTCATCTCAACGTGTATTCAATTGAAAATTTCTCAGTCCAAACAAGAGGGGACGAAGGTATAGGTAAATGAGAATCCTATAGACCAAGTCATCTCAACGTGTATTCAATTGAAAATTTCTAAGTCCAAACAAGAGGGGACGAAGGTATAGGTAAATGAGAATCCTATAGACCAAGTCATCTCAACGTGTATTCAATTGAAAATTTCTAAGTCCAAACAAGAGGGGACGAAGGTATAGGTAAATGAGAATCCTATAGACCAAGTCATCTCAACGTGTATTCAATTGAAAATTTCTAAGTCCAAACAAGAGGGGACGAAGGTATAGGTAAATGAGAATCCTATAGACCAAGTCATCTCAACGTGTATTCAATTGAAAATTTCTAAGTCCAAACAAGAGGGGACGAAGGTATAGGTAAATGAGAATCCTATAGACCAAGTCATCTCAACGTGTATTCAATTGAAAATTTCTAAGTCCAAACAAGAGGGGACGAAGGTATAGGTAAATGAGAATCCTATAGACCAAGTCATCTCAACGTGTATTCAATTGAAAATTTCTAAGTCCAAACAAGAGGGGACGAAGGTATAGGTAAATGAGAATCCTATAGACCAAGTCATCTCAACGTGTATTCAATTGAAAATTTCTAAGTCCAAACAAGAGGGGACGTAGGTATAGGTAAATGAGAATCCTATAGACCAAGTCATCTCAACGTGTATTCAATTGAAAATTTCTAAGTCCAAACAAGAGGGGACGAAGGTATAGGTAAATGAGAATCCTATAGACCAAGTCATCTCAACGTGTATTCAATTGAAAATTTCTCAGTCCAAACAAGAGGGGACGAAGGTATAGGTAAATGAGAATCCTATAGACCAAGTCATCTCAACGTGTATTCAATTGAAAATTTCTAAGTCCAAACAAGAGGGGACGAAGGTATAGGTAAATGAGAATCCTATAGACCAAGTCATCTCAACGTGTATTCAATTGAAAATTTCTAAGTCCAAACAAGAGGGGACGAAGGTATAGGTAAATGAGAATCCTATAGACCAAGTCATCTCAACGTGTATTCAATTGAAAATTTCTAAGTCCAAACAAGAGGGGACGTAGGTATAGGTAAATGAGAATCCTATAGACCAAGTCATCTCAACGTGTATTCAATTGAAAATTTCTAAGTCCAAACAAGAGGGGACGAAGGTATAGGTAAATGAGAATCCTATAGACCAAGTCATCTCAACGTGTATTTAATTGAAAATTTCTAAGTCCAAACAAGAGGGGACGTAGGTATAGGTAAATGAGAATCCTATAGACCAAGTCATCTCAACGTGTATTCAATTGAAAATTTCTAAGTCCAAACAAGAGGGGACGAAGGTATAGGTAAATGAGAATCCTATAGACCAAGTCATCTCAACGTGTATTCAATTGAAAATTTCTAAGTCCAAACAAGAGGGGACGAAGGTATAGGTAAATGAGAATCCTATAGACCAAGTCATCTCAACGTGTATTCAATTGAAAATTTCTAAGTCCAAACAAGAGGGGACGTAGGTATAGGTAAATGAGAATCCTATAGACCAAGTCATCTCAACGTGTATTCAATTGAAAATTTCTAAGTCCAAACAAGAGGGGACGAAGGTATAGGTAAATGAGAATCCTATAGACCAAGTCATCTCAACGTGTATTCAATTGAAAATTTCTAAGTCCAAACAAGAGGGGACGAAGGTATAGGTAAATGAGAATCCTATAGACCAAGTCATCTCAACGTGTATTCAATTGAAAATTTCTAAGTCCAAACAAGAGGGGACGAAGGTATAGGTAAATGAGAATCCTATAGACCAAGTCATCTCAACGTGTATTCAATTGAAAATTTCTAAGTCCAAACAAGAGGGGACGAAGGTATAGGTAAATGAGAATCCTATAGACCAAGTCATCTCAACGTGTATTCAATTGAAAATTTCTAAGTCCAAACAAGAGGGGATGAAGGTATAGGTAAATGAGAATCCTATAGACCAAGTCATCTCAACGTGTATTCAATTGAAAATTTCTAAGTCCAAACAAGAGGGGACGAAGGTATAGGTAAATGAGAATCCTATAGACCAAGTCATCTCAACGTGTATTTAATTGAAAATTTCTAAGTCAAAACAAGAGGGAACGTAGGTATAGGTAAATGAGAATCCTATAGACCAAGTCATCTCAACGTGTATTTAATTGAAAATTTCTAAGTCAAAACAAGAGGGAACGTAGGTATAGGTAAATGAGAATCCTATAGACCAAGTCATCTCAACGAGTATTCAATTGAAAATTTTTAAGTCCAAACAAGAGGGGACGAAGGTATAGGTAAATGAGAATCCTATAGACCAAGTCATCTCAACGTGTATTTAATTGAAAATTTCTAAGTCAAAACAAGAGGGAACGTAGGTATAGGTAAATGAGAATCCTATAGACCAAGTCATCTCAACGTGTATTTAATTGAAAATTTCTAAGTCAAAACAAGAGGGAACGTAGGTATAGGTAAATGAGAATCCTATAGACCAAGTCATCTCAACGTGTATTTAATTGAAAATTTCTAAGTCAAAACAAGAGGGAACGTAGGTATAGGTAAATGAGAATCCTATAGACCAAGTCATCTCAACGTGTATTCAATTGAAAATTTCTAAGTCCAAACAAGAGGGGACGAAGGTATAGGTAAATGAGAATCCTATAGACCAAGTCATCTCAACGTGTATTCAATTGTAAATTTCTAAGTCCAAACAAGAGGGGACGAAGGTATAGGTAAATGAGAATCCTATAGACCAAGTCATCTCAACGTGTATTCAATTGAAAATTTCTAAGTCCAAACAAGAGGGGACGAAGGTATAGGTAAATGAGAATCCTATAGACCAAGTCATCTCAACGTGTATTCAATTGAAAATTTCTAAGTCCAAACAAGAGGGGACGAAGGTATAGGTAAATGAGAATCCTATAGACCAAGTCATCTCAACGTGTATTCAATTGAAAATTTCTAAGTCCAAACAAGAGGGGATGAAGGTATAGGTAAATGAGAATCCTATAGACCAAGTCATCTCAACGTGTATTCAATTGAAAATTTCTAAGTCCAAACAAGAGGGGACGAAGGTATAGGTAAATGAGAATCCTATAGACCAAGTCATCTCAACGTGTATTCAATTGAAAATTTCTAAGTCCAAACAAGAGGGGATGAAGGTATAGGTAAATGAGAATCCTATAGACCAAGTCATCTCAACGTGTATTCAATTGAAAATTTCTAAGTCCAAACAAGAGGGGACGAAGGTATAGGTAAATGAGAATCCTATAGACCAAGTCATCTCAACGTGTATTCAATTGAAAATTTCTAAGTCAAAACAAGAGGGAACGTAGGTATAGGTAAATGAGAATCCTATAGACCAAGTCATCTCAACGTGTATTCAATTGAAAATTTCTAAGTCCAAACAAGAGGGGACGAAGGTATAGGTAAATGAGAATCTTATAGACCAAGTCATCTCAACGTGTATTCAATTGAAAATTTCTAAGTCCAAACAAGAGGGGACGAAGGTATAGGTAAATGAGAATCCTATAGACCAAGTCATCTCAACGTGTATTCAATTGAAAATTTCTAAGTCCAAACAAGAGGGGACGAAGGTATAGGTAAATGAGAATCCTATAGACCAAGTCATCTCAACGTGTATTCAATTGAAAATTTCTAAGTCCAAACAAGAGGGGATGAAGGTATAGGTAAATGAGAATCCTATAGAACAAGTCATCTCAACGTGTATTCAATTGAAAATTTCTAAGTTCCAACAAGAGGGGACGTAGGTATAGGTAAATGAGAATCCTATAGACCAAGTCATTTCAACGTGTATTCAATTGAAAATTTCTAAGTCCAAACAAGAGGGGACGAAGGTATAGGTAAATGAGAATCCTATAGACCAAGTCATCTCAACGTGTATTCAATTGAAAATTTCTAAGTCCAAACAAGAGGGGACGTAGGTATAGGTAAATGAGAATCCTATAGACCAAGTCAAGTCAACGTGTATACAATTGAAAATTTCCAAGATCAAAACAGTGTAAGTAAGTGTCTGGAAGTGCCCGATCGACGCCTACTTCCATGTTGGGTGCATGTAGGTGTAGCAAAATGCCTTCTGATCTGCTAGGCACATCGGGACTTAGTTTCTTTTCTTTTCTTTATCTGCACCGTGTAGGTTGGCGTCTGGAAGTGCCCGATCGATGCCTGCTGTTACCTTGACACATCAACGTGTATTTAAGTTAAATTTTCTTTTCTAAAGGGAACATACAAATAGCACACATAACATCTAGACATATAAATATATACATAAAACAATTATAGTTATGAGATATATCTAACTAATCCAAAAAGACAATAATAATGAATATCATCACTTACCTTTGAAAATTATCAAGGCTGTATGCCTACTCACATTCCATCAAACACCAGAAAATCATGATCCATTGCTTGGTTGATTTTTTTGATTTTTTTTGTTTTAATTTTTTTCATACACATTTGTAATTGTGTTTTGCTTTATCAAGTATTTTTGTAGTTAATCTGTGGTGTTGGGAGAGGTGTTAACATGAATCAATTTTGCTTAACAATTTTTTTTTATACATATTTTTTCAGTTTACAGAGTCATTGCAGTACCAAGTCTGACACTGTAATTGCTTGAAAAGTATTGCATTAGGAAGGATTCTTTTTTTTTTTTTGAGGTGTGCGGGAATTTCAGTAGGGGAAGTTTCTACTGATTTTAGATTCCAAGACAGGAAAGTTGTATTTTATTGTTTGTGCATTCTTTTATCAATTTCTTACAGATATTTTTGTGTTATGAAAATGAATGACTTGCAAAGACATTTACATTTTTGCATTCGTTTTTTTTTTTTAATTCTTCACCTTTTTTGTTTTAATGTCCCAAGAGTGAACACAGACGGATGAGTCTTATTCAACAGAGTGGAAAAAAACAGGGTACCTTTGGTTGTCCTCAATGGATTTGTCCAGAGTATAATGTGTCCAAGTTATTGCCCTAATACAGTGAGAACCATACCCCCAAAACTAATGCAGAACTCTACTTATGTATTGCACAGCTACAAGAGTTAACTTGTCTAGGATAAGTGACATATAAGCTTGCAAAACTCACTATATAGCTCTATTTATTAACTGATATGAACTTAAATTGCTGAACATGTCTCAAAAATTTTCTACAGAGCTCTACTTAAAAATGAGCACTCTCAAAGACAATTTGTCTAACATAATTTGGAAATATGTTTTTTAAAGTTACCATAGAGCTATCAAATATATTAGGCACTCAAATAGGAAGCTTGTTTCAAATATTTGTCATATATATATATATATATATATATATATATATATATATATATATATATATATATATTAAAAACTTACAGTATATCTATACTTACGTATTGACATTTAGGTTTTTAAAACATACTGCAGAGCTCTTCATGGTTTCTGAATTTTATGCTTTCGTCTACTAATGTATTGAGCACTCTCAAAGTATATTCGTGTAGCTGAATTGCCATACATATCTTTTGAAAGTCTATATTTAGCTCTACTAATGTATTGAACTCTGTAAAAATAAATTTATGCAGTTGAAATGCCATATCTGTTTCTCAAAGGTTTTATTAAGCTCTACTAATATATTAAGCACTCTGGAAGTAGATTTGTCTAAAATAATTGCCAAAATGTTTCCAAATCTTACTACAAAGCTCTATAAATGCATTGAGCACTCTTAAAGTAAAATCGTCTTGCATAATTAAACAACACAATTGTTAAATTTACTACACAGCTATATTAAACTATGGAGCACATGCAAGCATCATTGGCATATATATATATATATATATATATATATATATATATATATATATATATATATATATATATTGTTTAAACGTACGAAAGAGCTTTACTCAAAGTAAATTTGTCTAGCACAAATGAGAAAAATTCTTTCAAATCTTTCCACAGAACTCTACCACAGTATTAAGCACTCTGGTAATTACTTTTCCAGCATACTCGCAATACACAATTTTAAAACTCACTACAGAGCTGTACTTATCTATTTTGCAGTCTGAAAGAAAATTTTTGATCGCATAACAGAAATTTGTATTTTTCAAATAACTCCAAAAATTAACTCATACATTGAGCACTCTTAAAGGAAATTTCTCTGCTATAAATGACAAATGTTTTCAAAACTAAATACAAAGCTTCGAAAAAAGAGCTGATATTATAACAGGTTACTTTTATTCAAATATCTATGACCGAGCATTATATAATTTATTTAGATTTTTACTGAATAATTACACTTGAAATAGTGCTCAAAACTAGCCAGAGCTGATATTATAAAACGTTTATTTTATTACAGGATAAATACACATTACTATTGAACCAGAGTTATATAAGAGTGCTCAATGAGATATAGAGCAATAAAGACATTTTATTTAGATTTTTAGTTAATAATTACACTCTAAATAAGTGCTCAACACTAGACAGAGCTGATATTATAAAACGTTTATTTTATTACAAGAGATATAAATATTAAGATTTATCAGAGTTAATTAAGAGTGCTCAATGAGACATAAAGCAATAAAGACATTTATTAAGATTTTTACTTAATAATTACATTTTTAAAATGTGCTCAAGACAGAGCTGATATTATAAAACGTTTATTTATTACAGGCTAAATAAACATTAAGATTTAACTAGAGTTATATAAGAGTGCTCAATAAGACATAGAGCAATAAAGACATTTTATTTAGATTTTTACTTAATAATTACACTTTAAATAAGTGCTCAACACTAGACAGAGCTGATATTATAAAACGTTTATTTTATTACAGGCTAAGTAAACATTAAGATTTAACAAGAGTTATATAAGAGTGCCCAATAAGACATAGAGCAATAAAGACATTTTATTTAGATTTTTACTGATTAATTACATTTTAAATAAGTGCTCAACACTAGGCAGAGCTGATATTATAAAACGTCTATTTTATTACAGGATAAATAAGCATTAAGATTTAACCAGAGTTATATAAGAGTGCTCAATGAGACATAGAGCAATAAAGACATTTTATTTAGATTTTTACTTAATAAATACACTTTAAAATAAGTGCTCAACACTAGACAGAGCTGATATTATAAAACGTCTATTTTATTACAGGATAAATAAACAAAGATTTAACTTGCTGATATTATAAAACGATTAATTAATTAAAGGATAAATAATCATTAAGATTTAACCAGAGGTATATAAGACTGCTCAATGAGACATAGAGCAATAAAGACATTTTATTTAGATTTTTACTTAATAAATACACTTTAAAATAAGTGCTCAACTCTAGACAGAGCTGATATTATAAAACGATTAATTAATTACAGGATAAATAATCATTAAGATGTAACCAGAGGTATATAAGACTGCTCAATGAGACATAGAGCAATAAAGACATTTTATTTAGATTTTTACTTAATAAATACACTTTAAAATAAGTGCTCAACTCTAGACAGAGCTGATACTATAAAACGATTAATTAATTACAGGATAAATAAACATTAAGATTTAACCAGAGTTATATAAGAGTGCTCAATGTGACATAGAGCAATAAAGACATTTTATTTAGATTTTTACTTAATAATTACACTTGAAATAAGTGCTCAACACTAGACAGAGCTGATATTATAAAACGTCTATTTTATTACAGGATAAATAAACATTAAGATTTAACCAGAGTTATATAAGAGTGCTTAATGAGACATAGAGCAATAAAGACATTTTATTTAGATTTTTACTTAATAATTACACTTTAAAATAAGTGCTCAACACTAGACAGAGCTGATATTATAAAACGTCTATTTTATTACAGGATAAATAAACAAAGATTTAACTTGCTGATATTATAAAACGATTAATTAATTAAAGGATAAATAATCATTAAGATTTAACCAGAGGTATATAAGACTGCTCAATGAGACATAGAGCAATAAAGACATTTTATTTAGATTTTTACTTAATAAATACACTTTAAAATAAGTGCTCAACTCTAGACAGAGCTGATATTATAAAACGATTAATTAATTACAGGATAAATAATCATTAAGATGTAACCAGAGGTATATAAGACTGCTCAATGAGACATAGAGCAATAAAGACATTTTATTTAGATTTTTACTTAATAAATACACTTTAAAATAAGTGCTCAACTCTAGACAGAGCTGATATTATAAAACGATTAATTAATTACAGGATAAATAATCATTAAGATTTAACCAGAGGTATATAAGAGTGCTTAATGAGACATAGAGCACTATAGACATTTTATTTAGATTTTTACTAAATAATTACATTTTAAATAAGTGCTCAACACTAGACCGAGCTGATATTATAAAACGTCTATTTTATTACAGGATAAATAAACATTAAGATTTAACCAGAGTTATATAAGAGTGCTTAATGAGACATAGAGCAATAAAGACATTTTATTTAGATTTTTACTTAATAATTACACTTTAAACAAGTGCTCAACACTAGGCAGAGCTGATATTATAAAACGTCTATTTTATTACAGGATAAATAAGCATTAAGATTTAACCAGAGTTATATAAGAGTGCTCAATGAGACATAGAGCAATAAAGACATTTTATTTAGATTTTTACTTAATAAATACACTTTAAAATAAGCGCTCAACACTAGACAGAGCTGATATTATAAAACGTCTATTTTATTACAGGATAAATAAACAAAGATTTAACTTGCTGATATTATAAAACGATTAATTAATTAAAGGATAAATAATCATTAAGATTTAACCAAAGTTATATAAGACTGCTCAATGAGATATAGAGCAATAAAGACATTTTATTTAGATTTTTACTTAATAATTACATTTTAAATAAGTGCTCAACACTAGACGGAGCTGATATTATAAAACGTCTATTTATTACAGGATAAATAACATTAAGATTTAACCAGAGTTATATAAGAGTGCTCAATGAGACATAGAGCAATAAAGACATTTTATTTAGATTTTTACTTATGAATTACACTTTAAACAACTGCTTAACACTAGACACAGCTAATATTATAAAACCTTTATTTTATTACAAGAGATATAAATATTAAGATTTAACTAGAGTTATATAAGAGTGCTCAATGAGACATAGAGCAATAAAGACATTTTATTTAGATGTTTACTTAATAATTACACTTGAAATAAGTGCTCAAAACTAGAAAGAGCTGATATTATAAAACGTTTATTTTATTAAAGGATAAATAAACAAAGATTTAACTTGAGTTATATAAAAGTGCTCAATAAGACATAGAGCAATGAACACATTTTATTTAGATTTTTACTTAATAATTACACTTTAAAATAAGTGCTCAACTCTAGACAGAGCTTATATTATAAAACGATTAATTAATTACAGGATAAATAATCATTAAGATTTAACCAGAGGTATATAAGACTGCTTAATGAGACATAGAGCAATAAAGACATTTTATTTAGATTTTTACTTAATAAATACACTTTAAAATAAGTGCTCAACACTAGACAGAGCTGATATTTTAAAACGATTAATTAATTACAGGATAAATAATCATTAAGATTTAACCAGAGGTATATAAGACTGCTTAATGAGACATAGAGCAATAAAGACATTTTATTTAGATTTTTACTGATTAATTACATTTTAAAAAAGTGCTCAACACTAGGCAGAGCTGATATTATAAAACGTCTATTTTATTACAGGATAAATAAGCATTAAGATTTAACCAGAGTTATATAAGAGTGCTCAATGAGACATAGAGCAATAAAGACATTTTATTTAGATTTTTACTTAATAAATACACTTTAAAATAAGTGCTCAACACTAGACAGAGCTGATATTATAAAACGTCTATTTTATTACAGGATAAATAAACAAAGATTTAACTTGCTGATATTATAAAACGATTAATTAATTAAAGGATAAATAATCATTAAGATTTAACCAGAGGTATATAAGACTGCTCAATGAGACATAGAGCAATAAAGACATTTTATTTAGATTTTTACTTAATAAATACACTTTAAAATAAGTGCTCAACTCTAGACAGAGCTGATATTATAAAACGATTAATTAATTACAGGATAAATAATCATTAAGATTTAACCAGAGGTATATAAGACTGCTTAATGAGACATAGAGCAATAAAGACATTTTATTTAGATTTTTACTAAATAATTACATTTTAAATAAGTGCTCAACACTAGACCGAGCTGATATTATAAAACGTCTATTTTATTACAGGATAAATAAACATTAAGATTTAACCAGAGTTATATAAGAGTGCTCAATGTGACATAGAGCAATAAATACATTTTATTTAGATTTTTACTTAATAATTACACTTGAAATAGTGCTCAACACTAGACAGAGCTGCTATTATAAACCGATTAATTAATTACAGGATAAATAATCATTAAGATGTAAATGAGGTATATAAGAGTGCTTAATGTGACATAGAGCAATAAAGACATTTTAGTTAGATTTTTACTTAATAATTACACTTTAAATAAGTGCTCAACACTAGACAGAGCTGATATTATAAAACGTTTATTTTATTACAAGAGATATAAATATTAAGATTTAACCAAAGTTATATAAGAGTGCTCAATGAGACATAGAGCAATAAAGACATTTTATTTAGATTTTTACTTAATAAATACACTTTAAAATAAGTGCTCAACTCTAGACACAGCTAATACTATAAAACATTTATTTTATTACAAGAGATATAAATATTAAGATTTAACCAAAGTTATATAAGAGTGCTCAATAAGACATAGAGCAATAAAGACATTTTATTTAGATTTTTACTTAATAATTACATTTTAAATAAGTGCTCAACACTAGACGGAGCTGATATTATAAAACGTCTATTTATTACAGGATAAATAAACATTAAGATTTAACCAGAGTTATATAAGAGTGCTCAATGAGACATAGAGCAATAAATACATTTTATTTAGATTTTTACTTATGAATTACACTTTAAACAACTGCTTAACACTAGACACAGCTAATATTATAAAACGTTTATTTTATTACAAGAGGTATAAATATTAAGATTTAACTAGAGTTATATAAGAGTACTCAATGAGACATAGAGCAATGAACACATTTTATTTAGATTTTTACTTTATAATTACACTTTAAAATAAGTGCTCAACTCTAGACAGAGCTGATATTATAAAACGATTAATTAATTACAGGATAAATAATCATTAAGATTTAACCAGAGGTATATAAGACTGCTTAATGAGACATAGAGCAATAAAGACATTTTATTTAGATTTTTACTTAATAAATACACTTTAAAATAAGTGCTCAACACTAGACAGAGCTGATATTTTAAAACGATTAATTAATTACAGGATAAATAATCATTAAGATTTAACCAGAGGTATATAAGACTGCTTAATGAGACATAGAGCAATAAAGACATTTTATTTAGATTTTTACTTAATAAATACACTTTAAAATAAGTGCTCAACACTAGACAGAGCTGATATTATAAAACGTTTATTTTATTACAAGAGATATAAATATTAAGATTTAACTAGAGTTATATAAGAGTGCTCAATAAGACATAGAGCAATGAACACATTTTATTTAGATTTTTACTTAATAATTACACTTGAAGTAAGTGCTCAACACATGACAGAGCTAATATTATAAAACGTTTATTTTATTACAAGAGATATAAATATTAAGATTTAACTAAAGTTATATGAGTAAGACAGAGCAATAAACACATTTATTTAGATTTTTACTTAATAATTACACTTTAAATAAGTGCTCATCACTAGAAACAGCTGATATTATCAAACGTTTATATTATTGAAAGAAAATTATATGCCAATGCTTTATCATACATAGAGCAATATTGACATTTTAGATTTTTTATTGAGAATCATAACATTTTGAATAAAATTATTAAAATTTATATTACATTATGTCATATTCACACATGAATACCAAAAACAGTGTGGTTATCTAAATTGACGTATGCATTTTTTAAACTTATTACCTTGCTCTACTGATGTATTGAGCGATCTACATATAAGTCCTGTCATTTGAATTTCTCTATATATATTTTAAGTCTAAACAGTAACCTTTACTAATGCATTGAGCACTCTAGCAGTAAGTCTTGCCATCTAAATTGCCATACATATCCCCAAAAATTTAACAACTATCTCTACTAATTCATTAATAATTGTATATAGTTATCTTTCTGTCTCTCATTATATATCTTTCTATCTATAAAAGTGAAAATATCTGCCTGTGTGTGTGTACATTTCCCTAGGCAATAACTCTGTCAATTTTAGTCTACAGACTCAAAATTTGATATACAGGGTACTGAGATTTTGGAAAATCTATGCGATTGGTATTTGGACAGAAATTTGTCGATTAAGGTGTCAAAGTTCAACGATTTGACCTTTGAGAACTCTACAAAACTCCTCCGACAATTATGGGTCTAAACACTTGAAATTTTAGATATAGTTTTCTTGGACATGGATCTAACTTTATATCTTGATTTGAGCCCACAAACAATTTTAAGGGTTCATAATAGGGGGCAAATAAAAAAAAAATTAACCGTTTTTTTGCTTTTTTTGGGGGTTGTGTGGGGGGGGGGGGTGAGCATACACCACCAAACACCGGGGCTACGCCAGGAACCCATACTAGTATATATTCAAGGGATACAATTTATATATATATATATATAATTATTTTTTTACTATAATAATTATTAAATACCTACAGACACTAGTGTTTCATCCTTTCGGGAATCTTCAGTGCAGGGTGTCACGATTAATACCAGTCGAACGATTCGAACTCCGCATCACGAGACATCTCTGGGTTGGTTATATATATATATATTCAAGGGAGACCATATATAAATTGTCTCCCTTGAATAAATATATTTATACATATTTATACATACATATGTATATATATATATTCAAGGGAGACAATTTGTATATGTAGATCACATAATTATTAGAAGTTATTTTTTTAATGCTTAATTGAACTTTAATGCTTAGTTTTTCCATCAATTTTTGGACTTGGGTTATTTCTTTTTTAATATATACATGAAAAAAATCTATGTGCTATTCGAGACAAGAAATAAAAGAAATAAAGAAAATTCTTACCTGTTACTTCCCAGGTGTTATCTCCACTTTTTCTCTTTTCTGCTTCTTGCTGAAACTCATGGCAATTTCATGTTTGTTTGTGTTCTTTGTTACATATATATAATTTTTACTGTGATGATTTTTTTTTCTTTTAATTATTAACAATTTTTTTTTTATTTATATAATAAAGAGAGACAACATAACTAATGGATTTTTTGAAAATGATATATTTAACTTTCTGGCTATGATCAAACACACATGTACTACTATTTCTTTTTTGGAGTTGCATAAGTTAGCTGATGAGAAGAAATACAAGCAGAACTGCATTCATTTAAATAAAGCTAATAGTTTAGAATTTGATTGGACCCAGATGTGCATGTACACAAAGAAAGAAACACTTACTTGAGGACTTCTGTAACTACAGGAAACATGTGGCAGCTAGGATAGCTGATGCTGCTGGATTCAGTTGTTTTTTCCAATCCACATAATTCTCACAATAGCTGATAGTAGAATTCCATCATGATCAAGAGGAGTACCTGAAATTACAAAAATATACACACAGAAGGAAAGAAAAAGAATACTTACTCTACTTCTATGACAATGATTGCTGCCAACACTTCGAGATGCTAATGTTGGAAGAAACAGATAGACATACATCATACACAGTTTGATTGTACCCAGATGTGCTTGAACGCAAAGAAAGAAATACTTGATTCAAACTGCACAAGACATGTGGCAGACAGGAACGGTGATGCTGCTAGGTTTTGTTGCTTGTTCCAATCTATAAAAAAGAGATGATATTTATAGTGTTGATAATCTACTGCTCTGTGAAAGCTGGAACAATGGAAACAGTTAAATTAAATTTTCAAATCACAAAGACTGAAATCGAAACAGAAAGAAGAAAGGGTGATACTATACTCATCTTCCTGTCGGTGCAGACCAATTGCTGGTGACTGTTCGTTCGCCATTAAACTGGAAAATAAAATAAAAATAAGAAAAAAAAAAGAGGTTCCACCGGGGAAAGCTCTCGTCTGGGCAGCGAGGTGATGAACTCCCGAAAGGAGGGGCACTATATAAAAACAAGCTTTGCTGCGAACATCTCCTAAAAAGCGGTTTCTACTCAGTATAACAGGCGGAGGAGAAAACAGGGGTGTTCTCTCTACCCAACAGGATTCGTAAAGATACCACTAGTTTGTGTTCATAAGACGGCGATGATCGCTCACAAAACTGGCATTCCTACTATCATATCGGAGGACCGTCGTATATAATTGCACTACCATTTCGTATTGGAGGACGGTCATATATAATTGCACTACCATACCGTTTCGGAGTTCGTAGACAGTAGGAATAATAAAAGCGGCCTTAAAGCGGCTTGTGAGCACACAATCTAGTCGAACTCTAGTCGTCCTTAGTCGAGTCGAGGCAAGCCTGCATTACATAGTAACACGAGCACGTGTCGCCTGCTTAGAGGGTAGCCCCCTTCGGGAGATTCGAAAGCGCACCTCACAGCGGAAGAGCTTCGGAACCAATCGGACCGTACCCAGACTTGCAGCTATTTGTTAACTTGGAAGTGGAGTCAACACCCCGACACTGAGAAAAGAGCTTTCCAAAAGCTCAAAACCAGTTGCATGCAAAGTCGGGGAAACTGGGAGCAGGCTGGGGAGAACACGGGGCCTTGGAGGGAGGCCCATTTTTCTCTTTCGTTCGGTTTACATCTTTCGGGTATTGTTCTCCTTTCAGCCTGCCCCCTTCACGCCTTTTTGCTCGCCACATGCAAGCGTATAAAAAGACGACCAGATGACGGACGCAACAAACTAATGCCGACATTTTCTGGATTTTTTTTTTTTTTTTTTTGCCAGAGCCCATTTAGCCGTGTAGCTGTTAAACTACAACGTTACACCCCCCTACCACGGTGAGGATAGGGTTGGACTTTAGGGGGGAAAATACACATCCAGAATTTTATCAAAGAACAGCACGGTTTATAAACTGCACAATTGTCACGGTAATTCTAAAGTTTATCGACCGCCCTTATATAATATTATATATATACTTTCATCTAACAAATTAAATTAAAAGACGTTAATTTAGATTTAAATTAAAAATATTTTATCCAAGAACACAACGGTTTATAAACTGCACAATTTTCACGGTAATTATACAGTTTATCGACCGCCCTTAAATAATATTATATATATACTTTCATCTAACAAATTAAATTAAAAGACGTTAATTTAGATTTAAATTAAAAATATTTTATCAAAGAACACCACGGTTTATAAACTGCACAATTGTCACGGTAATTCTAAAGTTTATCGACCGCCCTTATATAATATTATATATATACTTTCATCTAACAAATTAAATTAAAAGACGTTAATTTAGATTTAAATTAAAAATATTTTATCCAAGAACACAACGGTTTATAAACTGCACAATTGTCACGGTAATTATACAGTTTATCGACCGCCCTTAAATAATATTATATATATACTTTCATCTAACAAATTAAATTAAAAGACGTTAATTTAGATTGAAATTAAAAATATTTTATCCAAGAACACCACGGTTTATAAACTGCACAATTCTCACGGTAATTATACAGTTTATCGACCGCCCTTGAATAATATTATATATATACTTTCATCTAACAAATTAAATTAAAAGACGATAATTTAGATTTAAATTAAAAATATTTTATCCAACAACAGCACGGTTTATAAACTGCACAATTATCACGGTAATATCGATTGGCTAGGTTTCTAACAGTATTTTGTGTAATAAAATATAAATACCTTTAAATTTGTTTGACATCAGAGAAGTAGGCAGAAATAAAAGCAGCGGCAGGGCGGCGACTTAGCTGGGTCTTTTGGCTGGTCATCTATTCTTCTGGAACATCTCTCGCTGCCACGGTCAAACTGAATTTACAGCCCGTTTTGGGGCTCTTTTATATTTCACCATCGGCGTGAAAACCGTTAACTTTTTCCGGGAAAATTCAAACATTTCCCAGTCGACGTTACAAACTTTTTACCTTTTATGGAGTTTGTGGTACGTAGCTGCCTTTTCATTGGTTGATTTAAACTTGTTTAGATTGAAGAGTGCATGTAGACGTGTGTGTGTGTGTCTGTGTATGTTTGTGTTAATGCAAGTGTGTGTGTATGTGGGTGTGTGCGTCGTTGGCGTTGAAGCATGTTGGAGGGGAGCGTAGACACATTCTCTGTCTCTTTCGGTCTCTCCCCCCTTTTCCCTCTCTCTCTGTCTATATATAAGGACACGGAGAAGCGCGCGTGCGCGAGAGCGAGCGAGCGAGAGAGAGAGAGAGAGAGAGAGAGAGAGAGAGAAAGAGAGAGAGAGAGAGAGAGAAGCTGAAACTTTGAAAAGTTATAAAAAAATTTAAAAATAATTATATATATATATATATATATATATATATATATATTAAAAAATAATTATATTTATATATATATATATATATATATATATATATATATATATATATATATATATAGATATATATATAGATATATCATAAGCAGAAATTTATTTTTTATTTTACAAGCTGCCCCAGCGTAGTATTATCTCCAATCTCTCCATGTTAAGAACGGCTTTCTTGGAAGTGTTTTTTTTTTTCAGAAAGCCGTTTTTATCATGGAGAGATTGGAGATAATACTACGCTGGGGCAGCTTGTAAAATAAAAAATATCAAAGAAAACTTCTTCGATATTTTGGGTAAAATTTTCAGGTTAAATTCAATTTTATCCTATCTTATTAAATTATTGGCTGAAAGTACAGAATAGTTAACATGCTGAAAGTACAGAATAGTTAACATGCCCCTCTCTACATTAAGAATGGCTTTCTTAACTTTTAAGGTAATGATTTCTTAAAAAATTACAATTTAATAACGAAAAAAAAAGTTTATTTTTACGACCTACCCGAGCGTAGCATAAACACCCCAACCGAAAAGTCTTAGTAAAGAGAGAGGCAGGTAGGTATTTATTTTTTATTTATCTTATTTTTATTTATTTGTATTTAACATTTGATGTTTTTTTTTATTAAATTGTTAGGTTAAAGTACGGAATAGTTACAAAACGCCCTCCTCTCCCCATTTTAAGAACGACTTCCGGAATACCCCCTCCAATCTCTCCATGTTAAGAACGGCTTTCTTGGGAGTGGTTTTTTTTTTTTTTCAGAAAGCCGTTTTTATCATGGAGAGATTGGAGATAATACTACGCTGGGGCAGCTTGTAAAATAAAAAATATCAAAGAAAACTTCTTCGATATTTGTTAAATTCAATTTTATCCTATCTTTTGCTTATTAAATTATTGGCTGAAAGTACAGAATAGTTAACATGCCCCTCTCTACATTAAGAATGGCTTTTTTAACTTTTAAGGTAATGATTTCTTAAAAAATTACAATTTAATAACGAAAAAAAAAACCGGTTATTTTTACGACCTACCCCAGACCCCAACCCGAAAAGTCTTAGTAAAGAGAGAGGCAGGTAGAGGGGTGGGTGAAGGGCAGGAGAATTGGCACGTGTCAAACGAAGTTGAAATAAATCCATTTCGTTAACAAACTTTCAAATTCGATTGACACTTATGACACCCACCCCTGCCACCTCATGACAGCTTTTAACGGAAAGTTGATTTGTGTTGGTGTTGGTGTGTTTGAGTATTTGTGTGTACGTGTGTGTTCGTGTATGTGTGTGTTTATGCGAGTGTGTGTGTGTGTGTGTGTTTATCCAAGTGCGTATGTATGTGTGTGTTTTCTGTATGTGTGTTTTTATGCGAGTGTGTTAGAGTGTGTGCTTCTGTCTCTGTTTATGCTCCTGCCCCTCTTTGATGTGGAAGCACATATTCTCTCTCTCTCTCTCTCTCTCTCTCTCTCTCTCTCTCTCTCTCTCTCTCTCTCTCCATACTTAGTGGCAGGGGAACGGAGAAGCTAAAGAGAGAGAGAGAGAGAGAGAGAGAGAGGGGGGGGGAGGTTTAGTCATCTTACATAAACCATTCTCAGCTGGATTTAAATTTACAAAATATACGCTGAAACGGAAAATTAAGTTTGTGTTTTTATATAGATTTGAAATTAAGTTCGTGTTTTTAGATAGATTTGAAATTTAAGAAACAGTAATTTACTATTAATAAAAAATAATCCTAATAATTTTTTTTTCTATATTTATATTTCGATTGATTTATGAGTCGACACTCACGGGTTAAATCAAGTCTAGGATGCGAGTTAATGCGACGAATAAATCGACAGTTGATGTTGAATTTTATGAGAACATCACGATCATGTCATAGTCAATTCGAAAGCGATTTTGAAGCCTTTAAACTGTCATTAATTTATTTCTGGCTTGATGGGCCATCTATTTTACTTTACATTTCCAAATACACGCATTAATATCTCGAAAACGATTTGTCTGTCTGTGCTAATTTTCCTTGCGATATTCGTTTTCAGCATATCTGAAAAAACTGAGAGTTGGCCCCTTTCATATGTCGCCTGTTTAAACATGGTCGCGAGTGATTTACATTTCAAAATACACGCATTAATATATCGAAAACTATCTGTCTCTGCTAATTTTCC
>NC_136527.1:91576787-91626931 GCF_053919585.1 Euprymna scolopes | reverse complement strand
TCTCCCCAGCCTGCTCCCAGTTTCCCCGACTTTGCATGCAACTGGTTTTGAGCTTTTGGAAAGCTCTTTTCTCAGTGTCGGGGTGTTGACTCCACTTCCAAGTTAACAAATAGCTGCAAGTCTGGGTACGGTCCGATTGGTTCCGAAGCTTTTCCACTGTGAGGTGCGCTTTCGAATCTCCCGAAGGGGGCTACCCTCTAAGCAGGCGACACGTGCTCGTGTTACTATGTAATGCAGGCTTGCCTCGACTCGACTAAGGACGACTAGAGTTCGACTAGATTGTGTGCTCACAAGCCGCTTTAAGGCCGCTTTTATTATTCCTACTGTCTACGAACTCCGAAACGGTATGGTAGTGCAATTATATATGACCGTCCTCCAATACGAAATGGTAGTGCAATTATATACGACGGTCCTCCGATATGATAGTAGGAATGCCAGTTTTGTGAGCGATCATCGCCGTCTTATGAACACAAACTAGTGGTATCTTTACGAATCCTGTTGGGTAGAGAGAACACCCCTGTTTTCTCCTCCGCCTGTTATACTGAGTAGAAACCGCTTTTTAGGAGATGTTCGCAGCAAAGCTTGTTTTTATATAGTGCCCCTCCTTTCGGGAGTTCATCACCTCGCTGCCCAGACGAGAGCTTTCCCCGGTGGAACCTCTTTTTTTTTCTTATTTTTATTTTATTTTCCAGTTTAATGGCGAACGAACAGTCACCAGCAATTGGTCTGCACCGACAGGAAGATGAGTATAGTATCACCCTTTCTTCTTTCTGTTTCGATTTCAGTCTTTGTGATTTGAAAATTTAATTTAACTGTTTCCATTGTTCCAGCTTTCACACAGCAGTAGATTATCAACACTATAAATATCATCTCTTTTTTATAGATTGGAACAAGCAACAAAACCTAGCAGCATCACCGTTCCTGTCTGCCACATGTCTTGTGCAGTTTGAATCAAGTATTTCTTTCTTTGCGTTCAAGCACATCTGGGTACAATCAAACTGTGTATGATGTATGTCTATCTGTTTCTTCCAACATTAGCATCTCGAAGTGTTGGCAGCAATCATTGTCATAGAAGTAGAGTAAGTATTCTTTTTCTTTCCTTCTGTGTGTATATTTTTGTAATTTCAGGTACTCCTCTTGATCATGATGGAATTCTACTATCAGCTATTGTGAGAATTATGTGGATTGGAAAAAACAACTGAATCCAGCAGCATCAGCTATCCTAGCTGCCACATGTTTCCTGTAGTTACAGAAGTCCTCAAGTAAGTGTTTCTTTCTTTGTGTACATGCACATCTGGGTCCAATCAAATTCTAAACTATTAGCTTTATTTAAATGAATGCAGTTCTGCTTGTATTTCTTCTCATCAGCTAACTTATGCAACTCCAAAAAAGAAATAGTAGTACATGTGTGTTTGATCATAGCCAGAAAGTTAAATATATCATTTTCAAAAAATCCATTAGTTATGTTGTCTCTCTTTATTATATAAATCAAAAAAAAATTGTTAATAATTAAAAGAAAAAAAAATCATCACAGTAAAAATTATATATATGTAACAAAGAACACAAACAAACATGAAATTGCCATGAGTTTCAGCAAGAAGCAGAAAAGAGAAAAAGTGGAGATAACACCTGGGAAGTAACAGGTAAGAATTTTCTTTATTTCTTTTATTTCTTGTCTCGAATAGCACATAGATTTTTTTCATGTATATATTAAAAAAGAAATAACCCAAGTCCAAAAATTGATGGAAAAACTAAGCATTAAAGTTCAATTAAGCATTAAAAAAATAACTTCTAATAATTATGTGATCTACATATACAAATTGTCTCCCTTGAATATATATATATACATATGTATGTATAAATATGTATAAATATATTTATTCAAGGGAGACAATTTATATATGGTCTCCCTTGAATATATATATATATAACCAACCCAGAGATGTCTCGTGATGCGGAGTTCGAATCGTTCGACTGGTATTAATCGTGACACCCTGCACTGAAGATTCCCGAAAGGATGAAACACTAGTGTCTGTAGGTATTTAATAATTATTATAGTAAAAAAATAATTATATATATATATATATATAAATTGTATCCCTTGAATATATACTAGTATGGGTTCCTGGCGTAGCCCCGGTGTTTGGTGGTGTATGCTCACCCCCCCCCCACACAACCCCCCAAAAAAAGCAAAAAAACGGTTAATTTTTTTTTTATTTGCCCCCTATTATGAACCCTTAAAATTGTTTGTGGGCTCAAATCAAGATATAAAGTTAGATCCATGTCCAAGAAAACTATATCTAAAATTTCAAGTGTTTAGACCCATAATTGTCGGAGGAGTTTTGTAGAGTTCTCAAAGGTCAAATCGTTGAACTTTGACACCTTAATCGACAAATTTCTGTCCAAATACCAATCGCATAGATTTTCCAAAATCTCAGTACCCTGTATATCAAATTTTGAGTCTGTAGACTAAAATTGACAGAGTTATTGCCTAGGGAAATGTACACACACACAGGCAGATATTTTCACTTTTATAGATAGAAAGATATATAATGAGAGACAGAAAGATAACTATATACAATTATTAATGAATTAGTAGAGATAGTTGTTAAATTTTTGGGGATATGTATGGCAATTTAGATGGCAAGACTTACTGCTAGAGTGCTCAATGCATTAGTAAAGGTTACTGTTTAGACTTAAAATATATATAGAGAAATTCAAATGACAGGACTTATATGTAGATCGCTCAATACATCAGTAGAGCAAGGTAATAAGTTTAAAAAATGCATACGTCAATTTAGATAACCACACTGTTTTTGGTATTCATGTGTGAATATGACATAATGTAATATAAATTTTAATAATTTTATTCAAAATGTTATGATTCTCAATAAAAAATCTAAAATGTCAATATTGCTCTATGTATGATAAAGCATTGGCATATAATTTTCTTTCAATAATATAAACGTTTGATAATATCAGCTCTTTCTAGTGATGAGCACTTATTTAAAGTGTAATTATTAAGTAAAAATCTAAATAAATGTGTTTATTGCTCTGTCTTACTCATATAACTTTAGTTAAATCTTAATATTTATATCTCTTGTAATAAAATAAACGTTTTATGATATTAGCTCTGTCATGTGTTGAGCACTAATTTCAAGTGTAATTATTAAGTAAAAATCTAAATAAAATGTGTTCATTGCTCTATGTCTTATTGAGCACTCTTATATAACTCTAGTTAAATCTTAATATTTATATCTCTTGTAATAAAATAAACGTTTTATAATATCAGCTCTGTCTAGTGTTGAGCACTTATTTTAAAGTGTAATTATTAAGTAAAAATCTAAATAAAATGTCTTTATTGCTCTATGTCTCATTAAGCAGTCTTATATACCTCTGGTTAAATCTTAATGATTATTTATCCTGTAATTAATTAATCGTTTTAAAATATCAGCTCTGTCTAGTGTTGAGCACTTATTTTAAAGTGTATTTATTAAGTAAAAATCTAAATAAAATGTCTTTATTGCTCTATGTCTCATTAAGCAGTCTTATATACCTCTGGTTAAATCTTAATGATTATTTATCCTGTAATTAATTAATCGTTTTATAATATCAGCTCTGTCTAGAGTTGAGCACTTATTTTAAAGTGTAATTATTAAGTAAAAATCTAAATAAAATGTGTTCATTGCTCTATGTCTCATTGAGTACTCTTATATAACTCTGGTTAAATCTTAATGTTTATTTATCCTGTAATAAATAGACGTTTTATAATATCAGCTCCGTCTAGTGTTGAGCACTTATTTAAAATGTAATTATTAAGTAAAAATCTAAATAAAATGTCTTTATTGCTCTATGTCTTATTGAGCACTCTTATATAACTTTGGTTAAATCTTAATATTTATATCTCTTGTAATAAAATAAATGTTTTATAGTATTAGCTGTGTCTAGAGTTGAGCACTTATTTTAAAGTGTATTTATTAAGTAAAAATCTAAATAAAATGTCTTTATTGCTCTATGTCTCATTGAGCACTCTTATATAACTTTGGTTAAATCTTAATATTTATATCTCTTGTAATAAAATAAACGTTTTATAATATCAGCTCTGTCTAGAGTTGAGCACTTATTTAAAGTGTAATTATTAAGTAAAAATCTAAATAAAATGTCTTTATTGCTCTATGTCTCATTGAGCACTCCTGTATAACTTTGGTTAAATCTTAATATTTATATCTCTTGTAATAAAATAAACGTTTTATAATATCAGCTCTGTCTAGTGTTGAGCACTTATTTAAAGTGTAATTATTAAGTAAAAATCTAACTAAAATGTCTTTATTGCTCTATGTCTCATTAAGCACTCTTATATACCTCATTTACATCTTAATGATTATTTATCCTGTAATTAATTAATCGGTTTATAATAGCAGCTCTGTCTAGTGTTGAGCACTATTTCAAGTGTAATTATTAAGTAAAAATCTAAATAAAATGTCTTTATTGCTCTATGTCACATTGAGCACTCTTATATAACTCTGGTTAAATCTTAATGTTTATTTATCCTGTAATAAAATAGACGTTTTATAATATCAGCTCGGTCTAGTGTTGAGCACTTATTTAAAATGTAATTATTTAGTAAAATCTAAATAAAATGTCTTTATTGCTCTATGTCTCATTAAGCAGTCTTATATACCTCTGGTTAAATCTTAATGATTATTTATCCTGTAATTAATTAATCGTTTTATAATATCAGCTCTGTCTAGAGTTGAGCACTTATTTTAAAGTGTATTTATTAAGTAAAAATCTAAATAAAATGTCTTTATTGCTCTATGTCTCATTGAGCAGTCTTATATACCTCTGGTTAAATCTTAATGATTATTTATCCTTTAATTAATTAATCGTTTTATAATATCAGCAAGTTAAATCTTTGTTTATTTATCCTGTAATAAAATAGACGTTTTATAGTATCAGCTCTGTCTAGTGTTGAGCGCTTATTTTAAAGTGTATTTATTAAGTAAAAATCTAAATAAAATGTCTTTATTGCTCTATGTCTCATTGAGCACTCTTATATAACTCTGGTTAAATCTTAATGCTTATTTATCCTGTAATAAAATAGACGTTTTATAATATCAGCTCTGCCTAGTGTTGAGCACTTATTTAAAATGTAATTATTAAGTAAAAATCTAAATAAAATGTCTTTATTGCTCTATGTCTCATTAAGCAGTCTTATATACCTCTGGTTAAATCTTAATGATTATTTATCCTGTAATTAATTAATCGTTTTAAAATATCAGCTCTGTCTAGTGTTGAGCACTTATTTTAAAGTGTATTTATTAAGTAAAAATCTAAATAAAATGTCTTTATTGCTCTATGTCTCAT
This sequence comes from Euprymna scolopes, assembly GCF_053919585.1. Lineage (NCBI taxonomy): Eukaryota > Metazoa > Mollusca > Cephalopoda > Sepiida > Sepiolidae > Euprymna > Euprymna scolopes. The sequence goes on along the minus strand of NC_136527.1, from coordinate 91,621,564 downwards.
TAAGCAGTCTTATATACCTCTGGTTAAATCTTAATAGTTATTTATCCTGTAATTAATTAATCGTTTTATAATATAAGCTCTGTCTAGAGTTGAGCACTTATTTTAAAGTGTAATTATTAAGTAAAAATCTAAATAAAATGTGTTCATTGCTCTATGTCTTATTGAGCACTTTTATATAACTCAAGTTAAATCTTTGTTTATTTATCCTTTAATAAAAAAAACGTTTTATAATATCAGCTCTTTCTAGTTTTGAGCACTTATTTCAAGTGTAATTATTAAGTAAAAATCTAAATAAAATGTCTTTATTGCTCTATGTCTCATTGAGCACTCTTATATAACTCTAGTTAAATCTTAATATTTATATCTCTTGTAATAAAATAAACGTTTTATAATATTAGCTGTGTCTAGTGTTAAGCAGTTGTTTAAAGTGTAATTCATAAGTAAAAATCTAAATAAAATGTCTTTATTGCTCTATGTCTCATTGAGCACTCTTATATAACTCTGGTTAAATCTTAATGCTTATTTATCCTGTAATAAAATAGACGTTTTATAATATCAGCTCTGCCTAGTGTTGAGCACTTATTTAAAATGTAATTATTAAGTAAAAATCTAAATAAAATGTCTTTATTGCTCTATGTCTCATTAAGCAGTCTTATATACCTCTGGTTAAATCTTAATGATTATTTATCCTTTAATTAATTAATCGTTTTATAATATCAGCAAGTTAAATCTTTGTTTATTTATCCTGTAATAAAATAGACGTTTTATAATATCAGCTCTGTCTAGTGTTGAGCGCTTATTTTAAAGTGTATTTATTAAGTAAAAATCTAAATAAAATGTCTTTATTGCTCTATGTCTCATTGAGCACTCTTATATAACTCTGGTTAAATCTTAATGCTTATTTATCCTGTAATAAATAGACGTTTTATAATATCAGCTCTGCCTAGTGTTGACAACTTGTTTAAAGTGTAATTATTAAGTAAAAATCTAAATAAAATGTCTTTATTGCTCTATGTCTCATTAAGCACTCTTATATACCTCTGGTTAAATCTTAATGTTTATTTATCCTGTAATAAAATAGACGTTTTATAATATCAGCTCGGTCTAGTGTTGAGCACTTATTTAAAATGTAATTATTTTGTAAAAATCTAAATAAAATGTCTTTATTGCTCTATGTCTCATTAAGCACTCTTATATACCTCTGGTTAAATCTTAATGATTATTTATCCTGTAATTAATTAATCGTTTTATAATATCAGCTCTGTCTAGAGTTGAGCACTTATTTTAAAGTGTATTTATTAAGTAAAAATCTAAATAAAATGTCTTTATTGCTCTATGTCTCATTGAGCAGTCTTATATACCTCTGGTTACATCTTAATGATTATTTATCCTGTAATTAATTAATCGTTTTATAATATCAGCTCTGTCTAGAGTTGAGCACTTATTTTAAAGTGTATTTATTAAGTAAAAATCTAAATAAAATGTCTTTATTGCTCTATGTCTCATTGAGCAGTCTTATATACCTCTGGTTAAATCTTAATGATTATTTATCGTTTAATTAATTAATCGTTTTATAATATCAGCAAGTTAAATCTTTGTTTATTTATCCTGTAATAAAATAGACGTTTTATAATATCAGCTCTGTCTAGTGTTGAGCACTTATTTTAAAGTGTATTTATTAAGTAAAAATCTAAATAAAATGTCTTTATTGCTCTATGTCTCATTGAGCACTCTTATATAACTCTGGTTAAATCTTAATGCTTATTTATCCTGTAATAAAATAGACGTTTTATAATATCAGCTCTGCCTAGTGTTGAGCACTTATTTAAAATGTAATTAATCAGTAAAAATCTAAATAAAATGTCTTTATTGCTCTATGTCTTATTGAGCACTCTTATATAACTCTTGTTAAATCTTAATGTTTACTTAGCCTGTAATAAAATAAACGTTTTATAATATCAGCTCTGTCTAGTGTTGAGCACTTATTTAAAGTGTAATTATTAAGTAAAAATCTAAATAAAATGTCTTTATTGCTCTATGTCTTATTGAGCACTCTTATATAACTCTAGTTAAATCTTAATGTTTATTTAGCCTGTAATAAATAAACGTTTTATAATATCAGCTCTGTCTTGAGCACATTTTAAAAATGTAATTATTAAGTAAAAATCTTAATAAATGTCTTTATTGCTTTATGTCTCATTGAGCACTCTTAATTAACTCTGATAAATCTTAATATTTATATCTCTTGTAATAAAATAAACGTTTTATAATATCAGCTCTGTCTAGTGTTGAGCACTTATTTAGAGTGTAATTATTAACTAAAAATCTAAATAAAATGTCTTTATTGCTCTATATCTCATTGAGCACTATTATATAACTCTGGTTCAATAGTAATGTGTATTTATCCTGTAATAAAATAAACGTTTTATAATATCAGCTCTGGCTAGTTTTGAGCACTATTTCAAGTGTAATTATTCAGTAAAAATCTAAATAAATTATATAATGCTCGGTCATAGATATTTGAATAAAAGTAACCTGTTATAATATCAGCTCTTTTTTCGAAGCTTTGTATTTAGTTTTGAAAACATTTGTCATTTATAGCAGAGAAATTTCCTTTAAGAGTGCTCAATGTATGAGTTAATTTTTGGAGTTATTTGAAAAATACAAATTTCTGTTATGCGATCAAAAATTTTCTTTGAGACTGCAAAATAGATAAGTACAGCTCTGTAGTGAGTTTTAAAATTGTGTATTGCGAGTATGCTGGAAAAGTAATTACCAGAGTGCTTAATACTGTGGTAGAGTTCTGTGGAAAGATTTGAAAGAATTTTTCTCATTTGTGCTAGACAAATTTACTTTGAGTAAAGCTCTTTCGTACGTTTAAACAATATATATATATATATATATATATATATATATCTATATATATATATATATATATATATATATATATATATATATATATGCCAATGATGCTTGCATGTGCTCCATAGTTTAATATAGCTGTGTAGTAAATTTAACAATTGTGTTGTTTAATTATGCAAGACGATTTTACTTTAAGAGTGCTCAATGCATTTATAGAGCTTTGTAGTAAGATTTGGAAACATTTTGGCAATTATTTTAGACAAATCTACTTCCAGAGTGCTTAATATATTAGTAGAGCTTAATAAAACCTTTGAGAAACAGATATGGCATTTCAACTGCATAAATTTATTTTTACATAGTTCAATACATTAGTAGAGCTAAATATAGACTTTCAAAAGATATGTATGGCAATTCAGCTACACGAATATACTTTGAGAGTGCTCAATACATTAGTAGACGAAAGCATAAAATTCAGAAACCATGAAGAGCTCTGCAGTATGTTTTAAAAACCTAAATGTCAATACGTAAGTATAGATATACTGTAAGTTTTTAATATATATATATATATATATATATATATATATATATATATATATATATATATATATATATATATGACAAGTATTTGAAACAAGCTTCCTATTTGAGTGCCTAATATATTTGATAGCTCTATGGTAACTTTAAAAAACATATTTCCAAATTATGTTAGACAAATTGTCTTTGAGAGTGCTCATTTTTAAGTAGAGCTCTGTAGAAAATTTTTGAGACATGTTCAGCAATTTAAGTTCATATCAGTTAATAAATAGAGCTATATAGTGAGTTTTGCAAGCTTATATGTCACTTATCCTAGACAAGTTAACTCTTGTAGCTGTGCAATACATAAGTAGAGTTCTGCATTAGTTTTGGGGGTATGGTTCTCACTTTATTAGGGCAATAACTTGGACACATTATACTCTGGACAAATCCATTGAGGACAACCAAAGGTACCCTGTTTTTTTTTCCACTCTGTTGAATAAGACTCATCCGTCTTGGTTCACTCTTGGGACATTAAAACAAAAAAGGTGAAGAATTAAAAAAAAAACGAATGCAAAAATGTAAATGTCTTTGCAAGTCATTCATTTTCATAACACAAAAATATCTGTAAGAAATTGATAAAAGAATGCACAAACAATAAAATACAACTTTCCTGTCTTGGAATCTAAAATCAGTAGAAACTTCTCCTACTGAAATTCCCGCACACCTCAAAAAAAAAAAAAAAGAATCCTTCCTAATGCAATACTTTTCAAGCAATTACAGTGTCAGACTTGGTACTGCAATGACTCTGTAAACTGAAAAAATATGTATAAAAAAAAATTGTTAAGCAAAATTGATTCATGTTAACACCTCTCCCAACACCACAGATTAACTACAAAAATACTTGATAAAGCAAAACCCAATTACAAATGTGTATGAAAAAAATTAAAACAAAAAAAAATAAAAAAAATCAACCAAGCAATGGATCATGATTTTCTGGTGTTTGATGGAATGTGAGTAGGCATACAGCCTGGATAATTTTCAAAGGTAAGTGATGATATTCATCATTATTGTCTTTTTGGATTAGTTAGATATATCTCATAACTATAATTGTTTTATGTATATATTTATATGCCTAGATGTTATGTGTGCTATTTGTTTGTTCCCTTTAGAAAAGAAAATTTAACTTAAATACACGTTGATGTGTCAAGGTAACAGCAGGCATCGATCGGGCACTTCCAGACGCCAACCTACACGGTGCAGATAAAGAAAAGAAAAGAAACTAAGTCCCGATGTGCCTAGCAGATCAGAAGGCATTTTGCTACGCCTACATGCACCCAACATGGAAGTAGGCGTCGATCGGGCACTTCCAGACACTTACTTACACTGTTTTGATCTTGGAAATTTTCAATTGTATACACGTTGACTTGCCTTGGTCTATAGGATTCTCATTTACCTATACCTACGTCCCCTCTTGTTTGGACTTAGAATTTTTAATTGGATACACGTTGACTTGACTTAGTCTATAGGATTCTCATTTACCTATACCTACGTCCCCTCTTGTTGGGACTTAGAAATTTTCAATTGAATACACGTTGAGATGACTTGGTCTATAGGATTCTCATTTACCTATACCTGCGTCCCCTCTTGTTTGGACTTAGAAATTTTCAATTGAATACACGTTGAGATGACTTGGTCTATAGGATTCTCATTTACCTATACCTACGTCCCCTCTTGTTTGGACTTAGAAATTTTCAATTGAATACACGTTGACTTGACTTGGTCTATAGGATTCTCATTTACCTATACCTACGTCCCCTCTTGTTTGGACTTAGAAATTTTCAATTGAATACACGTTGAGATGACTTGGTCTTTAGGATTCTCATTTACCTATACCTACGTCCCCTCTTGTTTGGACTTAGAAATTTTCAATTGAATACACGTTGAGATGACTTGGTCTATAGGATTCTCATTTACCTATACCTTCGTCCCCTCTTGTTTGGACTTAGAAATTTTCAATTGAATACACGTTGAAATGACTTGGTCTTTAGGATTCTCATTTACCTATACCTACGTCCCCTCTTGTTTGGACTTAGAAATTTTCAATTGAATACACGTTGACTTGACTTGGTCTATAGGATTCTCATTTACCTATACCTACGTCCCCTCTTGTTTGGACTTAGAAATTTTCAATTGAATACACGTTGAGATGACTTGGTCTATAGGATTCTCATTTACCTATACCTTCGTCCCCTCTTGTTTGGACTTAGAAATTTTCAATTGAATACACGGTGACTTGACTTGGTCTATAGGATTCTCATTTACCTATACCTTCATCCCCTCTTGTTTGGACTTAGAAATTTTTAATTGAATACACGTTGAGATGACTTGGTCTATAGGATTCTCATTTACCTATACCTTCATCCCCTCTTGTTTGGACTTAGAAATTTTTAATTGAATACACGTTGAGATGACTTGGTCTATAGGATTCTCATTTACCTATACCTTCGTCCCCTCTTGTTTGGACTTAGAAATTTTCAATTGAATACACGGTGACTTGACTTGGTCTATAGGATTCTCATTTACCTATACCTTCATCCCCTCTTGTTTGGACTTAGAAATTTTTAATTGAATACACGTTGAGATGACTTGGTCTATAGGATTCTCATTTACCTATACCTTCATCCCCTCTTGTTTGGACTTAGAAATTTTCAATTGAATACACGTTGAGATGACTTGGTCTATAGGATTCTCATTTACCTATACCTTCATCCCCTCTTGTTTGGACTTAGAAATTTTTAATTGAATACACGTTGAGATGACTTGGTCTATAGGATTCTCATTTACCTATACCTTCATCCCCTCTTGTTTGGACTTAGAAATTTTCAATTGAATACACGTTGAAATGACTTGGTCTATAGGATTCTCATTTACCTATACCTACGTCCCCTCTTGTTTGGACTTAAAAATTTTCAATTGAATACACGTTGAGATGACTTGGTCTATAGGATTCTCATTTACCTATACCTACGTCCCCTCTTGTTTGGACTTAGAAATTTTCAATTGAATACACGTTGAGATGACTTGGTCTATAGGATTCTCATTTACCTATACCTTCGTCCCCTCTTGTTTGGACTTAGAAATTTTCAATTGAATACACGTTGAGATGACTTGGTCTATAGGATTCTCATTTACCTATACCTTCGTCCCCTCTTGTTTGGACTTAGAAATTTTCAATTGAATACACGTTGAGATGACTTGGTCTATAGGATTCTCATTTACCTATACCTACGTCCCCTCTTGTTTGGACTTAGAAATTTTCAATTGAATACACGTTGAAATGACTTGGTCTATAGGATTCTCATTTACCTATACCTTCGTCCCCTCTTGTTTGGACTTAGAAATTTTCAATTGAATACACGTTGAGATGACTTGGTCTATAGGATTCTCATTTACCTATACCTACGTCCCCTCTTGTTTGGACTTAGAAATTTTCAATTGAATACACGTTGAGATTACTTGGTCTATAGGATTCTCATTTACCTATACCTTCGTCCCCTCTTGTTTGGACTTAGAAATTTTCAATTGAATACACGTTGAGATTACTTGGTCTATAGGATTCTCATTTACCTATACCTTCGTCCCCTCTTGTTTGGACTTAGAAATTTTCAATTGAATACACGTTGACTTGACTTGGTCTATAGGATTCTCATTTACCTATACCAACGTCCCCTCTTGTTTGGACTTAGAAATTTTCAATTGAATACACGTTGAGATGACTTGGTCTATAGGATTCTCATTTACCTATACCTTCATCCCCTCTTGTTTGGACTTAGAAATTTTCAATTGAATACACGTTGAGATGACTTGGTCTATAGGATTCTCATCAACCTATACCTTCGTCCCCTCTTGTTTGGACTTAGAAATTTTCAATTGAATACACGTTGAAATGACTTGGTCTATAGGATTCTCATTTACCTATACCTTCGTCCCCTCTTGTTTGGACTTAGAAATTTTCAATTGAATACACGTTGAGATGACTTGGTCTATAGGATTCTCATTTACCTATACCTTCGTCCCCTCTTGTTTGGACTTAGAAATTTTCAATTGAATACACGTTGAGATGACTTGGTCTATAGGATTCTCATTTACCTATACCTACGTCCCCTCTTGTTTGGACTTAGAAATTTTCAATTGAATACACGTTGACTTGCATTGGTCTATAGGATTCTCATTTACCTATACCAACGTCCCCTCTTGTTTGGACTTAGAAATTTTCAATTGAATACACGTTGAAATGACTTGGTCTATAGGATTCTCATTTACCTATACCTTCATCCCCTCTTGTTTGGACTTAGAAATTTTCAATTGAATACACGTTGAGATGACTTGGTCTATAGGATTCTCATCTACCTATACCTTCATCCCCTCTTGTTTGGACTTAGAAATTTTCAATTGAATACACGTTGAGATGACTTGGTCTATAGGATTCTCATTTACCTATACCTTCGTCCCCTCTTGTTTGGACTTAGAAATTTTCAATTGAATACACGTTGATATGACTTGGTCTATAGGATTCTCATTTACCTATACCTACGTTCCCTCTTGTTTGGACTTAGAAATTTTCAATTGAATACACGTTGAAATGACTTGGTCTATAGGATTCTCATTTACCTATACCTACGTTCCCTCTTGTTTGGACTTAGAAATTTTCAATTGAATACACGTTGAAATGACTTGGTCTATAGGATTCTCATTTACCTATACCTTCGTCCCCTCTTGTTTGGACTAAGAAATTTTCAATTGAATACACGTTGAGATGACTTGGTCTATAGGATTCTCATTTACCTATACCTACGTCCCCTCTTGTTTGGACTTAGAAATTTTCAATTGAATTCACGTTGACTTGACTTGGTCTATAGGATTCTCATTTACCTATACCAACGTCTCCTCTTGTTTGGACTTAGAAATTTTCAATTGAATACACGTTGACTTGACTTGGTCTATAGGATTCTCATTTACCTATACCAACGTCTCCTCTTGTTTGGACTTAGAAATTTTCAATTGAATACACGTTGAGATGACTTGGTCTATAGGATTCTCATTTACCTATACCTACGTCCCCTCTTGTTTGGACTTAGAAATTTTCAATTGAATTCACGTTGAGATGACTTGGTCTATAGGATTCTCATTTACCTATACCTTCGTCCCCTCTTGTTTGGACTTAGAAATTTTCAATTGAATACACGTTGATATGACTTGGTCTATAGGATTCTCATTTACCTATACCTTCATCCCCTCTTGTTTGGACTTAGAAATTTTCAATTGAATACACGTTGAGATGACTTGGTCTATAGGATTCTCATTTACCTATACCAACGTCTCCTCTTGTTTGGACTTAGAAATTTTCAATTGAATACACGTTGAGATGACTTGGTCTATAGGATTCTCATTTACCTATACCTACGTCCCCTCTTGTTTGGACTTAGAAATTTTCAATTGAATACACGTTGAGATGACTTGGTCTATAGGATTCTCATTTACCTATACCTACGTCCCCTCTTGTTTGGACTTAGAAATTTTCAATTGAATACACGTTGAGATGACTTGGTCTATAGGATTCTCATTTACCTATACCTTCGTCCCCTCTTGTTTGGACTTAGAAATTTTCAATTGAATACACGTTGAGATGACTTGGTCTATAGGATTCTCATTTACCTATACCTACGTCCCCTCTTGTTTGGACTTAGAAATTTTCAATTGAATACACGTTGAGATGACTTGGTCTATAGGATTCTCATTTACCTATACCTTCATCCCCTCTTGTTTGGACTTAGAAATTTTCAATTGAATACACGTTGAGATGACTTGGTCTATAGGATTCTCATTTACCTATACCTTCGTCCCCTCTTGTTTGGACTTAGAAATTTTCAATTGAATACACGTTGAGATGACTTGGTCTATAGGATTCTCATTTACCTATACCTTCATCCCCTCTTGTTTGGACTTAGAAATTTTCAATTGAATACACGTTGAGATGACTTGGTCTATAGGATTCTCATTTACCTATACCTACGTCCCCTCTTGTTTGGACTTAGAAATTTTCAATTGAATACACGTTGAGATGACTTGGTCTATAGGATTCTCATTTACCTATACCTTCGTCCCCTCTTGTTTGGACTTAGAAATTTTCAATTGAATACACGTTGAGATGACTTGGTCTATAGGATTCTCATTTACCTATACCTACGTCCCCTCTTGTTTGGACTTAGAAATTTTCAATTGAATACACGTTGAGATGACTTGGTCTATAGGATTCTCATTTACCTATACCTTCATCCCCTCTTGTTTGGACTTAGAAATTTTCAATTGAATACACGTTGAGATGACTTGGCCTATAGGATTCTCATTTACCTATACCTTCGTCCCCTCTTGTTTGGACTTAGAAATTTTCAATTGAATACACGTTGAGATGACTTGGTCTATAGGATTCTCATTTACCTATACCTTCATCCCCTCTTGTTTGGACTTAGAAATTTTCAATTGAATACACGTTGAGATGACTTGGTCTATAGGATTCTCATTTACCTATACCTTCGTCCCCTCTTGTTTGGACTTAGAAATTTTCAATTGAATACACGTTGAGATGACTTGGTCTATAGGATTCTCATTTACCTATACCTTCATCCCCTCTTGTTTGGACTTAGAAATTTTCAATTGAATACACGTTGAGATGACTTGGTCTATAGGATTCTCATTTACCTATACCTTCGTCCCCTCTTGTTTGGACTTAGAAATTTTCAATTGAATACACGTTGATATGACTTGGTCTATAGGATTCTCATTTACCTATACCTTCATCCCCTCTTGTTTGGACTTAGAAATTTTCAATTGAATACACGTTGAGATGACTTGGTCTATAGGATTCTCATTTACCTATACCAACGTCTCCTCTTGTTTGGACTTAGAAATTTTCAATTGAATACACGTTGAGATGACTTGGTCTATAGGATTCTCATTTACCTATACCTACGTCCCCTCTTGTTTGGACTTAGAAATTTTCAATTGAATACACGTTGAGATGACTTGGTCTATAGGATTCTCATTTACCTATACCAACGTCTCCTCTTGTTTGGACTTAGAAATTTTCAATTGAATACACGTTGATATGACTTGGTCTATAGGATTCTCATTTACCTATACCTTCATCCCCTCTTGTTTGGACTTAGAAATTTTCAATTGAATACACGTTGAGATGACTTGGTCTATAGGATTCTCATTTACCTATACCAACGTCTCCTCTTGTTTGGACTTAGAAATTTTCAATTGAATACACGTTGAGATGACTTGGTCTATAGGATTCTCATTTACCTATACCTACGTCCCCTCTTGTTTGGACTTAGAAATTTTCAATTGAATACACGTTGAGATGACTTGGTCTATAGGATTCTCATTTACCTATACCAACGTCTCCTCTTGTTTGGACTTAGAAATTTTCAATTGAATACACGTTGAGATGACTTGGTCTATAGGATTCTCATTTACCTATACCTACGTTCCCTCTTGTTTGGACTTAGAAATTTTCAATTGAATTCACGTTGAGATGACTTGGTCTATAGGATTCTCATTTACCTATACCTTCGTCCCCTCTTGTTTGGACTTAGAAATTTTCAATTGAATACACGTTGATATGACTTGGTCTATAGGATTCTCATTTACCTATACCTTCATCCCCTCTTGTTTGGACTTAGAAATTTTCAATTGAATACACGTTGAGATGACTTGGTCTATAGGATTCTCATTTACCTATACCAACGTCTCCTCTTGTTTGGACTTAGAAATTTTCAATTGAATACACGTTGAGATGACTTGGTCTATAGGATTCTCATTTACCTATACCTACGTCCCCTCTTGTTTGGACTTAGAAATTTTCAATTGAATTCACGTTGAGATGACTTGGTCTATAGGATTCTCATTTACCTATACCTTCGTCCCCTCTTGTTTGGACTTAGAAATTTTCAATTGAATACACGTTGAAATGACTTGGTCTATAGGATTCTCATTTACCTATACCTTCATCCCCTCTTGTTTGGACTTAGAAATTTTCAATTGAATACACGTTGAGATGATTTGGTCTATAGGATTCTCATTTACCTATACCTTCATCCCCTCTTGTTTGGACTTAGAAATTTTCAATTGAATACACGTTGAGATGATTTGGTCTATAGGATTCTCATTTACCTATACCTTCATCCCCTCTTGTTTGGACTTAGAAATTTTCAATTGAATACACGTTGAGATGATTTGGTCTATAGGATTCTCATTTACCTATACCTTCGTCCCCTCTTGTTTGGACTTAGAAATTTTCAATTGAATACACGTTGAAATGACTTGGTCTATAGGATTCTCATTTACCTATACCTTCATCCCCTCTTGTTTGGACTTAGAAATTTTCAATTGAATACACGTTGAGATGATTTGGTCTATAGGATTCTCATTTACCTATACCTTCATCCCCTCTTGTTTGGACTTAGAAATTTTCAATTGAATACACGTTGAGATGACTTGGTCTATAGGATTCTCATTTACCTATACCTACGTCCCCTCTTGTTTGGACTTAGAAATTTTCAATTGAATACACGTTGAGATGATTTGGTCTATAGGATTCTCATTTACCTATACCTTCGTCCCCTCTTGTTTGGACTTAGAAATTTTCAATTGAATACACGTTGAAATGACTTGGTCTATAGGATTCTCATTTACCTATACCTTCATCCCCTCTTGTTTGGACTTAGAAATTTTCAATTGAATACACGTTGAGATGATTTGGTCTATAGGATTCTCATTTACCTATACCTTCATCCCCTCTTGTTTGGACTTAGAAATTTTCAATTGAATACACGTTGAGATGATTTGGTCTATAGGATTCTCATTTACCTATACCTACGTCCCCTCTTGTTTGGACTTAGAAATTTTCAATTGAATACACGTTGAGATGACTTGGTCTATAGGATTCTCATTTACCTATACCTACGTCCCCTCTTGTTTGGACTTAGAAATTTTCAATTGAATACACGTTGAGATGACTTGGTCTATAGGATTCTCATTTACCTATACCTACGTCCCCTCTTGTTTGGACTTAGAAATTTTCAATTGAATACACGTTGAAATGACTTGGTCTATAGGATTCTCATTTACCTATACCTTCGTCCCCTCTTGTTTGGACTTAGAAATTTTCAATTGAATACACGTTGAGATGACTTGGTCTATAGGATTCTCATTTACCTATACCTTCGTCCCCTCTTGTTTGGACTTAGAAATTTTCAATTGAATACACGTTGAGATGACTTGGTCTATAGGATTCTCATTTACCTATACCTTCGTCCCCTCTTGTTTGGACTTAGAAATTTTCAATTGAATACACGTTGAGATGACTTGGTCTATAGGATTCTCATTTACCTATACCTTCATCCCCTCTTGTTTGGACTTAGAAATTTTCAATTGAATACACGTTGAGATGACTTGGTCTATAGGATTCTCATTTACCTATACCTTCATCCCCTCTTGTTTGGACTTAGAAATTTTCAATTGAATACACGTTGAGATGACTTGGTCTATAGGATTCTCATTTACCTATACCTTCGTCCCCTCTTGTTTGGACTTAGAAATTTTCAATTGAATACACGTTGAAATGACTTGGTCTATAGGATTCTCATTTACCTATACCTTCGTCCCCTCTTGTTTGGACTTGGAAATTTTCAATTGAATACACGTTGAAATGACTTGGTCTATAGGATTCTCATTTACCTATACCTTCGTCCCCTCTTGTTTGGACTTAGAAATTTTCAATTGAATACACGTTGAAATGACTTGGTCTATAGGATTCTCATTTACCTATACCTTCATCCCCTCTTGTTTGGACTTAGAAATTTTCAATTGAATACACGCTGAGATGACTTGGTCTATAGGATTCTCATTTACCTATACCTTCATCCCCTCTTGTTTGGACTTAGAAATTTTCAATTGAATACACGCTGAGATGACTTGGTCTATAGGATTCTCATTTACCTATACCTTCATCCCCTCTTGTTTGGACTTAGAAATTTTCAATTGAATACACGTTGAGATGACTTGGTCTATAGGATTCTCATTTACCTATACCTTCGTCCCCTCTTGTTTGGACTTAGAAATTTTCAATTGAATACACGCTGAGATGACTTGGTCTATAGGATTCTCATTTACCTATACCTTCATCCCCTCTTGTTTGGACTTAGAAATTTTCAATTGAATACACGTTGAGATGACTTGGTCTATAGGATTCTCATTTACCTATACCTTCATCCCCTCTTGTTTGGACTTAGAAATTTTCAATTGAATACACGCTGAGATGACTTGGTCTATAGGATTCTCATTTACCTATACCTTCATCCCCTCTTGTTTGGACTTAGAAATTTTCAATTGAATACACGTTGAGATGACTTGGTCTATAGGATTCTCATTTACCTATACCTTCATCCCCTCTTGTTTGGACTTAGAAATTTTCAATTGAATACACGTTGAGATGACTTGGTCTATAGGATTCTCATTTACCTATACCTTCGTCCCCTCTTGTTTGGACTTAGAAATTTTCAATTGAATACACGCTGAGATGACTTGGTCTATAGGATTCTCATTTACCTATACCTTCATCCCCTCTTGTTTGGACTTAGAAATTTTCAATTGAATACACGTTGAGATGACTTGGTCTATAGGATTCTCATTTACCTATACCTTCGTCCCCTCTTGTTTGGACTTAGAAATTTTCAATTGAATACACGCTGAGATGACTTGGTCTATAGGATTCTCATTTACCTATACCTTCATCCCCTCTTGTTTGGACTTAGAAATTTTCAATTGAATACACGTTGAGATGACTTGGTCTATAGGATTCTCATTTACCTATACCTTCATCCCCTCTTGTTTGGACTTAGAAATTTTCAATTGAATACACGTTGAGATGACTTGGTCTATAGGATTCTCATTTACCTATACCTTCGTCCCCTCTTGTTTGGACTTAGAAATTTTCAATTGAATACACGCTGAGATGACTTGGTCTATAGGATTCTCATTTACCTATACCTTCATCCCCTCTTGTTTGGACTTAGAAATTTTCAATTGAATACACGTTGAGATGACTTGGTCTATAGGATTCTCATTTACCTATACCTTCATCCCCTCTTGTTTGGACTTAGAAATTTTCAATTGAATACACGTTGAGATGACTTGGTCTATAGGATTCTCATTTACCTATACCTTCATCCCCTCTTGTTTGGACTTAGAAATTTTCAATTGAATACACGCTGAGATGACTTGGTCTATAGGATTCTCATTTACCTATACCTTCATCCCCTCTTGTTTGGACTTAGAAATTTTCAATTGAATACACGCTGAGATGACTTGGTCTATAGGATTCTCATTTACCTATACCTTCATCCCCTCTTGTTTGGACTTAGAAATTTTCAATTGAATACACGTTGAGATGACTTGGTCTATAGGATTCTCATTTACCTATACCTTCATCCCCTCTTGTTTGGACTTAGAAATTTTCAATTGAATACACGCTGAGATGACTTGGTCTATAGGATTCTCATTTACCTATACCTTCATCCCCTCTTGTT
Source organism: Euprymna scolopes (assembly GCF_053919585.1). NCBI lineage: Eukaryota > Metazoa > Mollusca > Cephalopoda > Sepiida > Sepiolidae > Euprymna > Euprymna scolopes. The sequence goes on along the minus strand of NC_136527.1, from coordinate 91,606,532 downwards.
TGGACTTAGAAATTTTCAATTGAATACACGTTGAGATGACTTGGTCTATAGGATTCTCATTTACCTATACCTTCGTCCCCTCTTGTTTGGACTTAGAAATTTTCAATTGAATACAATCTGAGATGACTTGGTCTATAGGATTCTCATTTACCTATACCTACGTTCCCTCTTGTTTGGACTTAGAAATTTTCAATTGAATACACGTTGAGATGACTTGGTCTATAGGATTCTCATTTACCTATACCTTCGTCCCCTCTTGTTTGGACTTAGAAATTTTCAATTGAATACACGTTGAGATGACTTGGTCTATAGGATTCTCATTTACCTATACCTTCATCCCCTCTTGTTTGGACTTAGAAATTTTCAATTGAATACACGCTGAGATGACTTGGTCTATAGGATTCTCATTTACCTATACCTTCATCCCCTCTTGTTTGGACTTAGAAATTTTCAATTGAATACACGTTGAGATGACTTGGTCTATAGGATTCTCATTTACCTATACCTTCGTCCCCTCTTGTTTGGACTTAGAAATTTTCAATTGAATACAATCTGAGATGACTTGGTCTATAGGATTCTCATTTACCTATACCTACGTTCCCTCTTGTTTGGACTTAGAAATTTTCAATTGAATTCACGTTGACTTGACTTGGTCTATAGGATTCTCATTTACCTATACTTACGTCCCCTCTTGTTTGGACTTAGAAATTTTCAATTGAATACACGTTGAGATGACTTGGTCTATAGGATTCTCATTCACCTATACCTACGTTCCCTCTTGTTTGGACTTAGAAATTTTCAATTGAATTCACGTTGACTTGACTTGGTCTATAGGATTCTCATTTACCTATACCTTCGTCCCCTCTTGTTTGGACTTAGAAATTTTCAATTGAATACAATCTGAGATGACTTGGTCTATAGGATTCTCATTCACCTATACCTACGTTCCCTCTTGTTTGGACTTAGAAATTTTCAATTGAATTCACGTTGACTTGACTTGGTCTATAGGATTCTCATCTACCTATATCCACATCCCTTCTTGTTTGGACTTAGAAATTTTCAATTGAATACAACCTGAATGACTTGGTCTATAGGATTCTCATTTACCTATACCTTCGTCCCCTCTTGTTTGGACTTAGAAATTTTCAATTGAATACACGTTGAGATGACTTGGTCTATAGGATTCTCATTTACCTATACCTTCGTCCCCTCTTGTTTGGACTTAGAAATTTTCAATTGAATACACGTTGAGATGACTTGGTCTATAGGATTCTCATTTACCTATACCTTCGTCCCCTCTTGTTTGGACTTAGAAATTTTCAATTGAATACACGTTGAGATGACTTGGTCTATAGGATTCTCATTTACCTATACCTTCATCCCCTCTTGTTTGGACTTAGAAATTTTCAATTGAATACACGTTGAGATGACTTGTTCTATAGGATTCTCATTTACCTATACCTTCGTCTCCTCTTGTTTGGACTTAGAAATTTTCAATTGAATTCACGTTGAGATGACTTGGTCTATAGGATTCTCATTTACCTATACCTTCATCCCCTCTTGTTTGGACTTAGAAATTTTCAATTGAATTCACGTTGAGATGACTTGGTCTATAGGATTCTCATTTACCTATACCTTCATCCCCTCTTGTTTGGACTTAGAAATTTTCAATTGAATACACGTTGAGATGACTTGTTCTATAGGATTCTCATTTACCTATACCTACGTCCCCTCTTGTTTGGACTTAGAAATTTTCAATTGAATTCACGTTGAGATGACTTGGTCTATAGGATTCTCATTTACCTATACCTTCATCCCCTCTTGTTTGGACTTAGAAATTTTCAATTGAATACACGTTGAGATGACTTGTTCTATAGGATTCTCATTTACCTATACCTACGTCTCCTCTTGTTTGGACGTAGAAATTTTCAATTGAATACACGTTGAGATGACTTGGTCTATAGGATTCTCATTTACCTATACCTTCATCCCCTCTTGTTGAGACTTAGAAATTTTCAATTGAATACACGTTGTGATGACTTGGTCTATAGGATTCTCATTTACCTATACCTACGTCCCCTCTTGTTTGGACTTAGAAATTAACAATTGAATACACGTTGAGATGACTTGGTCTATAGGATTCTCATTTACCTATACCTTCGTCCCCTCTTGTTTGGACTTAGAAATTAACAATTGAATACACGTTGAGATGACTTGGTCTATAGGATTCTCATTTACCTATACCTACGTCCCCTCTTGTTTGGACTTAGAAATTAACAATTGAATACACGTTGAGATGACTTGGTCTATAGGATTCTCATTTACCTATACCTACGTCCCCTCTTGTTTGGACTTAGAAATTAACAATTGAATACACGTTGAGATGACTTGGTCTATAGGATTCTCATTTACCTATACCTACGTCCCCTCTTGTTTGGACTTAGAAATTAACAATTGAATACACGTTGAGATGACTTGGTCTATAGGATTCTCATTTACCTATACCTTCGTCCCCTCTTGTTTGGACTTAGAAATTTTCAATTGAATACACGTTGAGATGACTTGGTCTATAGGATTCTCATTTACCTATACCTTCGTCCCCTCTTGTTTGGACTTAGAAATTAACAATTGAATACACGTTGAGATGACTTGGTCTATAGGATTCTCATTTACCTATACCTACGTCCCCTCTTGTTTGGACTTAGAAATTAACAATTGAATACACGTTGAGATGACTTGGTCTATAGGATTCTCATTTACCTATACCTACGTCCCCTCTTGTTTGGACTTAGAAATTAACAATTGAATACACGTTGAGATGACTTGGTCTATAGGATTCTCATTTACCTATACCTTCGTCCCCTCTTGTTTGGACTTAGAAATTAACAATTGAATACACGTTGAGATGACTTGGTCTATAGGATTCTCATTTACCTATACCTTCGTCCCCTCTTGTTTGGACTTAGAAATTAACAATTGAATACACGTTGAGATGACTTGGTCTATAGGATTCTCATTTACCTATACCTTCGTCCCCTCTTGTTTGGACTTAGAAATTGTCAATTGAATACACGTTGAGATGACTTGGTCTATAGGATTCTCATTTACCTATACCTTCGTCCCCTCTTGTTTGGACTTAGAAATTGTCAATTGAATACACGTTGAGATGACTTGGTCTATAGGATTCTCATTTACCTATACCTACGTCCCCTCTTGTTTGGACTTAGAAATTAACAATTGAATACACGTTGAGATGACTTGGTCTATAGGATTCTCATTTACCTATACCTTCGTCCCCTCTTGTTTGGACTTAGAAATTAACAATTGAATACACGTTGAGATGACTTGGTCTATAGGATTCTCATTTACCTATACCTTCGTCCCCTCTTGTTTGGACTTAGAAATTTTCAATTGAATACACGTTGAGATGACTTGGTCTATAGGATTCTCATTTACCTATACCTACGTCCCCTCTTGTTTGGACTTAGAAATTAACAATTGAATACACGTTGAGATGACTTGGTCTATAGGATTCTCATTTACCTATACCTTCGTCCCCTCTTGTTTGGACTTAGAAATTAACAATTGAATACACGTTGAGATGACTTGGTCTATAGGATTCTCATTTACCTATACCTTCGTCCCCTCTTGTTTGGACTTAGAAATTTTCAATTGAATACACGTTGAGATGACTTGGTCTATAGGATTCTCATTTACCTATACCTACGCCCCCTCTTGTTTGGACTTAGAAATTTTCAATTGAATACACGTTGACTTGACTTGGTCTATAGGATTCTCATTTACCTATACCTTCGTCCCCTCTTGTTTGGACTTAGAAATTGTCAATTGAATACACGTTGAGATGACTTGGTCTATAGGATTCTCATTTACCTATACCTTCGTCCCCTCTTGTTTGGACTTAGAAATTGTCAATTGAATACACGTTGAGATGACTTGGTCTATAGGATTCTCATTTACCTATACCTACGTCCCCTCTTGTTTGGACTTAGAAATTAACAATTGAATACACGTTGAGATGACTTGGTCTATAGGATTCTCATTTACCTATACCTTCGTCCCCTCTTGTTTGGACTTAGAAATTAACAATTGAATACACGTTGAGATGACTTGGTCTATAGGATTCTCATTTACCTATACCTACGTTCCCTCTTGTTTGGACTTAGAAATTTTCAATTGAATACACGTTGACTTGACTTGGTCTGTAGGATTCTCATTTACCTATACCTTCATCCCCTCTTGTTTGGACTTAGAAATTTTCAATTGAATACACGTTGAGATGACTTGGTCTATAGGATTCTCATTTACCTATACCTTCGTCCCCTCTTGTTTGGACTTAGAAATTGTCAATTGAATACACGTTGAGATGACTTGGTCTATAGGATTCTCATTTACCTATACCTACGTCCCCTCTTGTTTGGACTTAGAAATTAACAATTGAATACACGTTGAGATGACTTGGTCTATAGGATTCTCATTTACCTATACCTTCGTCCCCTCTTGTTTGGACTTAGAAATTAACAATTGAATACACGTTGAGATGACTTGGTCTATAGGATTCTCATTTACCTATACCTTCGTCCCCTCTTGTTTGGACTTAGAAATTAACAATTGAATACACGTTGAGATGACTTGGTCTATAGGATTCTCATTTACCTATACCTTCGTCCCCTCTTGTTTGGACTTAGAAATTGTCAATTGAATACACGTTGAGATGACTTGGTCTATAGGATTCTCATTTACCTATACCTACGTCCCCTCTTGTTTGGACTTAGAAATTAACAATTGAATACACGTTGAGATGACTTGGTCTATAGGATTCTCATTTACCTATACCTTCGTCCCCTCTTGTTTGGACTTAGAAATTAACAATTGAATACACGTTGAGATGACTTGGTCTATAGGATTCTCATTTACCTATACCTACGTCCCCTCTTGTTTGGACTTAGAAATTTTCAATTGAATACACGTTGACTTGACTTGGTCTGTAGGATTCTCATTTACCTATACCTTCATCCCCTCTGGTTTGGACTTAGAAATTGTCAATTGAATACACGTTGAGATGACTTGGTCTATAGGATTCTCATTTACCTATACCTACGTCCCCTCTTGTTTGGACTTAGAAATTTTCAATTGAATACACGTTGAGATGACTTGGTCTATAGGATTCTCATTTACCTATACCTTCGTCCCCTCTTGTTTGGACGTAGAAATTTTCAATTGAATACACGTTGAGATGACTTGGTCTATAGGATTCTCATTTACCTATACCTTCGTCCCATCTTGTTTGGACTTAGAAATTGTCAATTGAATACACGTTGAGATGACTTGGTCTATAGGATTCTCATTTACCTATACCTTCGTCCCCTCTTGTTTGGACTTAGAAATTTTCAATTGAATACACGTTGAGATGACTTGGTCTATAGGATTCTCATTTACCTATACCTTCGTCCCCTCTTGTTTGGACTTAGAAATTTTCAATTGAATACACGTTGAGATGACTTGGTCTATAGGATTCTCATTTACCTATACCTTCGTCCCCTCTTGTTTGGACTTAGAAATTTTCAATTGAATACACGTTGAAATGACTTGGTCTTAGGATTCTCATTTACCTATACCTGCGTCCCCTCTTGTTTGGACTTAGAAATTTTCAATTGAATACACGTTGACTTGACTTGGCCTTATCATCCCCTCCTCACCCCTATGCCAGAATGTTCGACCACCCTATATTCTTTAATGGAACTTTTTTCAAATTGAAAATGTCTGGTTATTTTTAACTCGTTTGAAAAGCTGGTTAAGAAGTAATACCTGTAGGATTATGTATTAACTTTAGCTCGAAGTAATGCATACTTTAAAAGAAAAAAAAATTAATTTACCACAAATCAGATGAGGTATTGTTTGAATCCTTCCCCGGCATCTATAATAGCCACGATAAAGTCTTGTTAAGTGGTAAGGGCCATCTAGAGGCGAGAGCAGTGTTTAGAGACGGCTCGTCTGTTAAGATGTGGTTGTTCAGTGACGCGTGGTATAGGCACGGCTTGATTGATCGTGACGTTGTGGAAATGACGCGTTATACCCGCCGATGTTAAAAATCCCCTTTTCTTTGCGCTCGAGATGACAAAAGCTTCCGTTTCTCGTATCAGGGCAAGATTTCATCTTGTAACATACATCAAAACAACAATGATATAAATGTGGGTGTGCCACAGGGGTCAATCCTTGGCCCTTTATTATTCCTGATTTTCATAAACGACTTCCCTGATAAAATTGTCTCTGAGATGGGTATATTTGCTGATGACACTATGCTCTATAACAGACTCAAAGGAAAATAAATGAAGACATATCTAAGGAAATTGCTAAAAACTCTCGAGGACGCATAGTAGCATGTCTGTAGTAGAATGGGGCCAAAACTGGATGGTAATGTTTAATGCCGGCAAGATTAAGCTTATTTCTTTTAATGGGGCCGTAACTGGTTGGTAATGTTTAATGCTGCCAAGACTAAGCTCATTTCGTTTAATAATTACAAGAAACTTTCTCAAATACTGAATGCCATGACTAATGATAAACTAGTATTTCCCTCAAGATTCTAGGGTTAACATTCACAGACCAGAAAGAAAGAGGTTGTCATGACCAAGATGGACATCAAGACTGTTCCTCATATTATTGTCATTATTTCTCCCCAAGCAACACCTATCTACAACTCTCACTGGCTAGGTTTCACTTCTGCGTGCTCATGTTCAATAGAATCTTCCCTTGGTGAACAATGGTAACACTCTGCTGATTTGTAATGACTGTGCTCCAATGATATCATCAGAAAAAAAAACTTCATCATTCAAAAATATTTTCTCCAATCTATTGTTCCCCCTCGCCAAACTTTCACAAGAAACACCCGTCCAGCAGAAAACACTATCACTAATTTCCCCCCCCACTGTTTATCTGTGCCTAAACCTAAACGTAGATTCCATGAGCAAAGCTTCTTTCTTAAAACTACACGCCTATGGAATGGTCTTCCGTTTTTCTGCTTTCCAGCTGACTACAATATGGTTGTCTTCAAGTTTAATGTAAACAAGTTTTTGAGGAGCCGTTCCATATAAGTAAACAAATTTACCGAATCTCCATTGCTAATGGTTACTATATTGTCTAATGCACCTTTGGCAGTCGGACTGACGTATACCCACAATTTGTTGTCTCTGCTTTTGTATTCAATGTATTTTGTGTCTTTCTTCCAAACCCTTACACGACCACTACAACAACCTCAATAGCTTCGCCATCCAGATATACTTTATTGGCTTCATGAGACAAAATGCACCAAACATTGATGCTTTTTGTTTTTCTATTTCCTTTTGAAAAACTTCATCATGTTCTGCAAAACCAAAAACAAATACAACCCACCTTTTCCCTCTTCCTAATTCCCCTTTCTGTCTCCCCCCCCACTTCCTGACTGGTTTCCTAACTTAAAATGTACCAAACATTAATACTGTAACACTTTTCCCTTGTGGGAATTAAAATGCAGACACAAGACTGAACCCTTAAGCTTACTGTAAACTGTTTTTGACTCCTGGTGGGGGCATGAGACCAATGAATTCGTCAATCATTTTTATAACCACCGGCTGTGCTAAACCAACCAATGAAATCTTCCAAAGTTAATATAAAAATTGTCGAATTTTGGATTCAGTCAGTTCGCCGTTAACTACATCACGGACCGCATTTGATTCTTGGCCGCCATCTTGGTTACTGCCAATTACACTCAGGATCTGATCTGAACTATGCCGCCATCTTTGTTCAACATAATGTCTCAACACTTAACAGTAACACTAATTATCTTGTCTGCACGCTTGTGGAATTGTCTTCCATTTTCCTGCTTTCCAGCTGGCTACACTGTGGTTGTCTTCAAGTCTAACGTAAACAAGTTTTTGATGAGTCATTCCATACGAGTTAACAAATTTACCGAATTTCCATTACTAACGATTACTATATTGTCCAATTTCTACTGTACACTCTTTAACCCTTATCCTCGAGTGGCCTCTTGGCCTTCATAAGTGGTGATGCCTGCGTAAAAAAAAAACCCCAAAAACTGTATTTCTCGTGGTTAACGGTGGCTCTGCGGGTTTGTTCCTTGCTAACGGAGTCAGAAACGGCTTCGTTGCTGGGTTCGAATCTCTCGAGCTGCAGTGATAGTGACACCCTGCACTGATAATTCCCGAAAGGATCAAACACTAGTGTCCATAGGTATTTAAAAAAATAATTATGGTGATAATTATATATATATATATATATATATATATATATATATATGAGAGAGAGAGAGAAATAGATATATATATATAGAGAGAGAGAGAAATAGATATATATATATATAGAGAGAGAGAGAGAGAAATAGATATATATATATAGAGAGAGAGAGAAATAGATATATATATATATAGAGAGAGAGAGAGAAATAGATATATATATATATAGAGAGAGAGAGAGAGAGAAATAGATATATATATATATAGAGAGAGAGAGAGAAATAGATATATATATACATATAGAGAGAGAAAAATAGATATATATATATATATAGAGAGAGAAATATCTATATATATATATAGAGAGAGGGAGAGAAATAGATATATATATAGAGAGAGAGAGAGAGAGAGAAATAGAAAGGAACAAACCAAGTTATGTGTTCATCAACAGTTGCCATATTGTCCAATTTCTACTGTACACTCTTGAACCCTTATCCTCGAGTGGCCTCTTGGCCTTGATAAGTGGTGATGCCTATGTAAAAAAAAAAATTGGATACGTCACTTCCATTCTTTATCTTGATCGCTGGACATTGAACAAGACGCCCGCACATCCCACAGCTCTGCACCTTATGCTAGACAATGCATCACAAGAACTCCTACACGCATCATCTACCAGCACACACGCACTGCACATGCTCATTTTTTTCCTCTAAATAAATCTATATATTTACGAATCTCATAAATCGGTGACTTTCTGTGTATCATTACTTCTACATACGGCATAATCACGTTGACACACCGATTCCCGCTGGATCACCGAAGTTAAGCAACGTTGAACCTGGTCAGTACTAAATGGGTGACAATTTGGGACTTTCAGTGGATGCAACATGAATGCTATTTCCAAAATAACTGAATGCAACAAGAAAACTATTTCCAAAATAACTGAATGCAACATGAATAGTATAAAAAAAAACTGACTGCAACAAGAAAACTATTTCCAAAATAACTGAATGCAACATGAATAGTATAAAAAAAAACTGACTGCAACAAGAAAACTATTTCCAAAATAACTGGATGCAACATGAATACTATTTCCAAAATAACTGGATACAACATGAACACTATTAAAAAAAAAATGAATGCAACAAGAAAACTATTTCCAAAATAACTGAATGCAACAAGAAAACTATTTCCAAAATAACTGGATACAACATGAATACTATTAAAAAAAAACTGAATGCAACAAGAAAACTATTTCCAAAATAACTGGATGCAACATGAATACTATTTCCGAAATAACTGGATTCAGCATTAAATAACTCAAAAAGTGTTGATATGCCGTAAACAGATATACTTTATCCACATCTCAATTATGATTTGATTCCATTGTCTTGCACTTCTTGTACATAAATTCATTATTCTTTCTCAATATATGATTGCCTACATCACAAGATCTCCAGCTACACTATAACTGGAAATGTTTTCCCAATTAGTAAATCATTTCTCTCTGATAGGCTCATAAAAGTAGTGGTGGATGGGCACAAAGTCCCTCAAGGGTCCATCCTGGGCCCAACTCTCTTCCTCATCTACATCAATGATCTGCCAAAACACATACTTAGATCATTCGTTGGCATCTATGCTGATAAAACTACGATCTAAAGGCTGATAAAACTACGATCTAAAGGCCGTAAATGAGAAAGTTCTCTCTGATTCTCTCTCCTCTGACCTTGAGTGCGTGCTGCAGTGGGGGAAGAGGTGGCTGGCTACTTTTAATGCATCTAATACCAAGCTTCTTTCTTTACATCATCAACGCTCTGATCCCCATCTGGCATCAATTGAAATGGATGTCTCTCGTCTTGGGGAGGCTTCATGTTTTGACAAGCTTCTGGGCTTGACCTTTACTCCTGATCTTAAATGGAGCACATATATCAAATCTGTTGCCAAGGTCTCTGGGAAAAGTAGATATCTCACTACTGATGCAATTCTCTATGTAAAAGCCAAGTACGACTAAGGATGGAGTACTGCTGCCACATCTGGGAAGGAACTGCTAAAAACAGCGTATCCTACCTTGACAGAGTTCAAAATAGACTTCATATCTTAGTGGGGGATGCCCTTTTCTCTTCCCTGCAACCTCTCTCCCACAGAAGAAATGTTTCAAGCTCGTCTGAGCTTCAATCTCTGGTCCCCCCCCATCGCCAATCTTTCGCAAAAAACACCCATCTAGCTGAAACCACTGGCAATAATTTTCCCCACTCTTTAACTGTGCCAAAATCCAAACGTAGATTCCACGAACAAAGCTTCTTTCTCAGAAGTGCACGCCTGTGGAACTCTGTTCCGTTTGCCTGTTTCCCACCTGACTACAACTTGGATGTCTTCAAGTCCAACATAAACAAATTCCTGATGAACCGCCCCTTAAGTAATCCAATTCATCAAATCTCCATTACTAACGATAACTACAATATTATCCCGTTGATTACTGTACACATAATAATCCTTATCCTCGAGTGGCCTCCAGGCCTGGATAAGTGGTGACTCCTATGTAAAAAAAGAGAGGGTAATTCTTGTGTGCCCAAATGCTTCTAAGTACCACAAAAACATTGATTTTTTCTTTTCTTTTTTTTTACTCTTTCACTCTAAACGAACGATGTTGCCACTTGGAATGTAACATTACTATTTGGGATCGTGTCTAACGGGGGACTGCGGAGAGTCGAACAGCGAGATGTTTGTTCACATTACATTTAAATATCTGCAGATTAATGCAGTCAGGGAAGCAGGAAACAAGGAAAAAATTCCAAAGTCTAACAGTTAAACGGAAGAAGGAAGAGTAGAGTGCTTTCCGGCATCTAGGGACATCAATAATGAAGGGGTGAGATTTTGCTTATTGTCGACTCTTTCTACTACAACCATTGATCACCACACATTCAAAGAAAAACAAAGACTTTTATTTAACTTCAATCATTGTAATACGTTTTATTGCGTGTGTGTGTGTGTGTGTGTGTGTGTATATATAAATATATATATATATATATATATGTATTCTTTTTGTTTGTTGTTGTTGATTTATAAAGTTCATTTTAATATTTTTGTTGACTGTTTTTTGTTTAATTTTTTATTTTTTATCCAAAGCATATACCAATTTTTTTTCAGCAGACTTGAAGCATTTTACTGAGAAATTAGAAAAAAATAAAAAATAAATTAAAAAAAATAATAATAATAAAAATGTTTGGAACCACAATTAAATTTTTTTCCCCCTTATAGAAAAAAAATACATTTTTCTCTTTTATTTTCACTTTAAAAGACTGTGTGGGGTTATTTTGAGAGGTGGGGGAGGGAAATATTTATATATAAATTTTTTTTTTTTCCATTAAAAAAATTATTTTTTTCACTTTAATTAATTTATTTATATTTTTTTTGGTTTTTTATTTCGTCCATTTTTCTTTTTTTAAATTTGGAATGGGTTGTGGTTGAGGATGTTTTAAAAAAATCATATATAAACATTAAAAAAAATGAAAACATTGTCTTTTTATTCTTAAAAAAATTGGGATTGTATGTTTTTTTTACTTCATTTCAAAGCATATAGTTTTCTGTTTTTTTTTTTGTTTTTTTTTCAAATCTTTCTAAAATTTGTTGTACTTTTGGAGGAGGTCATCATTTCCGTCATAAATTAAATAACGCTGTAAAACGGGAGGATGAGAGGTCAACTCGTTAAAACAAACAAAAAACGACAAAACATCTACAAGAATGAAGGTAAAATGTTTAGAGAAAGAACACAGAAAGAAGGATCAAATATGTCACTGAATTGCATGAGCCGTAAAAAAAAAACAAAAAAAACCTTATCCCCAAGTAGCCTCCGGGCCTTGGTAATGGTGACTTCCATGTAAAAAAAAATGGAAGAATCTAGGATCATTTAACAAACGAAAGGAAAATTGATGAATTAATAATGCCCAAATTTTCTTAATCTAATTCCTAAAACTTCTTATATCATTCTCCATTTTTTTTTTTTCAAACTGCATCTCCACCGAAACACAAGGTCACAGAGTGGCACTAGGCAGATCAAATGATTACATTTTTTTTATGGATCATTCTTTTCTGAGCCTATTAAAATAGCTGCCACTTGGCAGGCGTAAGTCGACTTAAAGTGTTCTTGTACGCATGCGCAAATATACATTTTTACGTTAAAGTTGGTTCTTTTTTAACTGTCTCATATCTGTCTTATTTAAGATCATATGCGTTTTGTTTATTTATCGCGGACTATTTTCCTCGTCTTTATTAGTTGTTGTTTCGTGACGTTTTCGCCAACTATTCCTCTGGCCTTTGTTAAGTGGTTACCGCGACGGGATAGGAACTCCGTATCTCCTAACTGCATTCTCAGCAATTACTGCCTTCCATAGTTGTCGTCTAAAAAATAAATCATTAAATAATACTCATCTTAATAAGCATTCCAATTAATTAAATTATATAAACGTTTTATAGTGTGTAAAAACACCAAAAACTTTTCCAGATAGGTAGAAGAGTAACTTATCTTACATAACATTTGTTATATTTTTTACCACCTTTTTTTAATCTCTGTGGATTGTAAAACAAACCCTGCTGTTTCTATTTTTATTACTACTAATCTTATATATGGCATAATCACGTTGACACACCGGTTCTCGCCAGATCACAGAGGTTAAGCAACATTGAACCTAGCCAGTACGAGATGGGTGACCATTTGGGAATTCTAGGCACTGTGTGTGCTTTCCGCTTGTCTCGGCATTTGTATCCAGTTGTCCTGAACGTCCACTTGCCACTGGTATTCAACAATGTCGACTCAGAGGAGGTGGGGCTGGAGATTGCCCAACTCTTGCCACAAAAATTTCATGTGCAGGCACCCTTACCATGGGTATCCTTAGTCTGTCAAGACTGAAGGAAGCCTTGTAATACTAATCGTAATTAGTCTGTCTAGAAATGTAATCGATTAACTAAAATAATATGAGAGTTCAATAGAAACGTTGTTTTAATTTGAATAAAATATGCGCGGCTCTATACAGACTTCTTTCTCCATGTGAATTTTATTCTATTCAAATTAAAACAACGTTTCTATTGAACTCTCATTCTTGACGTTATTCTTACGTTACCTTCAAACATTTCAAAATACCACCGCCAGATACAATGCAAGGCTCTAAATTTACAGCATGGCAAGGAAGAAGAAAAGGAAAATAAGAAAAAAAACAGAAGATGGAGTATACCTCTGAAAAATATTTGTGATGAATTTCAAACAAGTAAAATATGTGTTTAATTTCCTAATATTACATTATGATTTGGCTTTCAAGCGCACTTGATGCGTATTTTATTTTATATAAATAATATATTAACTTTAACCATTTATTTGATATTATTTGATTCAAGGATGGAAAAAATTCACCAGATAAAAGTATATATACCGTACTTTGTGGTAATTGCATCAAGTCCAGGGTAATTGCACCAAAGTGCTCTTTTGGCAACCACGCATATAAAGAGGACTTCTTTTTTTTAGTTGATGCAATTACCCCAAAGTAGGGTATACATTTTTTATTAAATGATTAATAATTGGCAAAAAAATATAGAAACAGTTTTAAACGATTTTTATTAATCGTCTGTGATTTCTTTTATTTATTTAATAATTTAAAATGCAAAAAAAAAAAAAATTTAAAAACAGTTTGTTTTTTTTGTTTTCTTTTTGGCTCAACAGTGTTCCGGTATTAACATTTGTAATAACAGGTTAATTTGATTCCCAAAATATATGGTGGAATTAAGAAACGAAAAAAGAATGGAGAGAATGGAAAATGATCTGTATGCCTAACTATATCAGTTTTAGAAGTTTCCAGGCGATGAGAATGGGGGAAAACTGAACATTCCCGCCCCCCCAAAAAAAATTTTAAGCAATAAAAAATAATGAATATATTGATAGAAGAAGAAACACTGTTGGGTGAAGGGTGGGGGTAAGAAAACAGGAAATAATTTTTTTTTTTGGGGGGGGGGAGGGTTAAATTGATTAGATATTAGGGAGGTAGAGGAGAAAAGAGGAAGAAGAAGAAGATCCGGGAAGAGAAGGGGAAAGAAAGAGAGAGCAGATCTGAAAATAAAGAAAAGATCTGGAGAGAGAGAGGGGGTATGGAAGAGGAAGACGAAATCCGGGAAGAGGGGGGGAGGGTATGGACATAAAAAAACATTTAAGCAATCAAAAATAATTAATATTTTGATAAAATAACATTGTTGGGGGAGGAGGTAGGAAAACAGGAAAGAGTTTTTTTTAGAGGGGGGAGGAGGGATTAAATTAATTAGATATGATTTGGAGAGAGTGGAGAGTGAGGAGGAGAGAGAGAGAGTGGCTGGGGGAAGAGGAAGAAAAAGATCCAGGGAAGAGAGCAGGGGAAGGGAAAGAGAGAAAAGATCTGGGGAGAAAATGAAGAGCAAGGAAGAGGGAGGGAGAGAAAATGGGAAGAGAGAGAGAGCAGTTTGAAATATAGGAAGACATAAGGCAGACTATGGATGGGATGAAGATAGAGAAAAAGGTCAGAAGGTCAGTGAGGGTCATCAAAGGTCAAGGCAAACAGGCTGGCATTATTATGGCAGGAACTTTATTTGCTTTACATCAACTCGATTTGAGTCATTTAAAGCGGAAACTATACATTTTTGCAAAAGATTGCATAAGATTCAGTTGAAAGCAAGTTACTATTTTACCCTTGAAGGGAGTAGGGGTTAATACCTTTCGCAATAGTATTAGTGCATAGTTAGACATAGTAGATATGACAGAATTTTGATGTGGCATAGCTGATTCAATAGTCCATAATGGCGTCCATTAATCGCAGCCCTCTCTCAAGATATGGAGGCATAATTGATGGAAATAAAGAAAAACTGGAGGAATAATAGATGGAGGTAAAATAGATGGAGGTATAATAGATGGAATCGCTCATTTTTTTAAAAAATCAAATCGATTGATTGCCTGCTCTAGTTGGGGACCTATTGCGGTGCATCGAAAGCTTAACATGCTTTCCTGCAGTGACTTAATCCACAATATGTTATAGTCTTCATTGCACTGTAGAGAATCTATTGTTAATTCTATAAAATTATTTTTATATATACTGGCTTGAATTCAAGTTTAAAATACAAAACTCAAGTATCATGCTTCAATTGTGCTCTAAACAGAAACATTCAGTTCGAACGCGATCCTGTCGTATAAAAGAACCTACTGTTGATTTTATGAAATTATTTTTACATAATCGCTTGAATCAAATTTAAACATACAAACTTCAAATATCATGGTTCACTTGTGCTTTAAAAAGGAAGCATTCATTTCGAACGTGTCCCTGTCATATAAAAGAATGCACAGTCGATTTTATAAGGTGGGCCTTTCTGCTTGTGTGGTGATAAAACTTCTCACGTGCACTTGTGATGTTAGGTTGTATAAAAGTGTTAACTTTGGTCAAATTCGGACTGTACTTTCTTTAATCGGATTTTTTTTGAATTATCGATTTTCATTACTCATCAGTCGTATTTCAATATAATACCTATGTAAGAACATCCACAGACAGATCAATAAAATAATCGGCCTAGCTGTTTCTGAGTTTATAGGGAACAAACTCTCTCTGACACACTCACACACACTTGCATAAACACACACACACACTCACTCGCATAAACAGACACATACACTCACGCACATACTTGTATAAGCACACACACTCACACATACACTACTCGCATAAACACACACATACACTCACAAAAACACACACATGCACACACTCGCATAAACACACACACACTCGCATAAACAAACACATGCACTCACGCACATACTCGCATAAACACACACACACTCACCCACACACTCGCATAGACACACACGTACACTCACAAACACACACTCACATATACACACACACATACACTCACACACACTCGCATAAACACACACTCACACACACACACATTCGCATAAACACACAAACAAACAAACACACAAACAAACATACTAACACAGCTCCTTTTATACAATAGTAGAGAAATAGATATTTAGCATTTATTGATGGAACATGAAATGAACTTGGCCTTCGGGCCAGGATCAAAGTGTAGTATCCTTCATGACGCAGTTTTTTTTTATTTTTGTTACTGACCAGAGTGTCCCCCTTTTTTGGGGAGCTGGTTTCCCTCCACACTAAAAACCGACCTTATGTCTAACTCTGCCCTCGAGGGGAGGCAATGAAAAAAAAAAAAAACGAGATTGAGGAAAGTTTTTAAATTTCATTTTTGGCTAGGAGTAAACTCACCATCGTAAAATTGTTGTCTTTTCTGTAAATTGGGGATCATCTAAGTCCATTAAAGCCATAGAATGACTGCGGTATTTTGGCGAGAGTGTCTAGTGTTGGATGAGTCTAAAAAGTAGAGGCAAAGTTGCATGTTCACCGACCTCCAATTTTTTACCCCCGCCTCCCGATTCGGATTTCATGTCTAAGCAGAAAGGAAAAATTTCGACCTGTTATATTTTATTGCGTAAATCATTGTAAAGTTTTTGTTTATGTTAAATAAATTGGTCAGGAGCAAAGTGTAGTAACTGTTCTATTACTGCACTTTATTTTTCTGTCCTTGGTCAGTGAAAGAGAAATTTGTCTAGATGGAGGCAATTTAAATTTTTGCTCTAAGCCAGTGTTGCATTTTGGGCAATTGTTTTTATTTCGCCCTCTATGTTAAAAACTGACCTCGTAACTTAACTCTGCTCTCGTGGGGAGGCAAGTAAATAAGAAGAGTGTCTTCTCAACGGGGTCTGCAAATGCATTTGAGAGCGATAAGAGACGCATAAATACTTCAACTAGTATCTCATTTCACCTTGAGAAAGAGAGAGAGAGAGACACACACAGAAAAGGAGTAGGAGAAGTAAAACAAAAAAAAGGAACCACAAATAAGGAATCATACCAGCGACCCCCTTTTACATAGTGCTATAAAATGATGGATTTGCACTCCTCCGCTCTGAATATTGTCGACCCTCGAGTTTGGACAATGGGTGTGTTTTGCCCTGAAGCTTGCGAACCTTACGCCCCTCCTGCAAAAAGGCACGTGATTCTAACATAAATGGCGGCCTACAAGTCAGGGAGGAGGTAGACGATGAGGAGGCAGTGGCAGCAGTGGATGTTGGGACATGGTGGGAAGTAGGGGGAGAAGAGGAGGCGGACGTGGATGTCACAGATGTTGAAGTTGTCGTCGACACAGAGTGCAGACAGGGAGCTGGTCCGGTCGACCCCCCAGTCTTACACTGCGTGTTTTGCGACCACCACTGGATATTTTGAACGTTTGAGGCCTGCGTATTTACAGAACCTGTCTGGGTCACGCACTTTGTGCTAGCAGTTGCAAAATTGCCACCGGGAGTAGCTGTAGAAGAGGAAGTGGCAGTAGTGATGGATGCGGTAGTCACGGCAACAGAAGCCAATGCCGTGGTGGTGGTGGTGGTAGGAGTAATGGAAGAGGTGGTTGAAAGATGGGTGAGTTTGTGAGATGTCGACGTCAAAGTCGTCGACGTAAGCGGCTTCGATACGCCAACGCTGGAAGAACTTTCTGCTGCCGATGAAGAAGGGCAGTCCGTAGCACCAAATGTGTTTGGAAGTACTTGAGAAGCGGAACAGTGAAGACCAGATTTCTGTTCCGATGGGGCAATTTTCTTCGGAGAGGTATGAAACGGTGTACCTAACATACTCTGACCCACAACCTCAGACATCTTAGTTTGAAGCCCCCCGCCGTCACCTGAAGAGATGGCTGGTGTTGGGCTATCGCCGCGTTGTGTTGTGGCAGTACCGGTTTCTAATTCTTTGACCAGATTTGGGTCAAATTTACCGACAAGGTGGCGAACGGTTTTCCCGTCTCCAAGCGGTAAGTCAACCCCTTCCGGTGGAACAGCCAACATCGATTCATCCATACTTTTAGCTTTTAGAATTCGGACTCTTTCAGGGTCAACATGCGTCACGGTACTTTTGTCGCTTGGGTGAACGTTCTTTGATCCGGAGTCCTTACTGCCGGCAACTGCATGGCACTCGGATTGTCTCTCGATGAAATGGCAAGACAATGGCGAATCACGGGCATTGGACATGGCAGCCCCTTCAAACAGGTGCGACTTGGATGCAGAGAGATCTTTGATGATGTTGGGCGGTGGTTCCTTAGACCTCTGTTCGATGTGCTTCGTCATCTTTGTCACACATCCGGACAAGATGGATGGCTCTTCTGAGGACGACAGCACATTTGCATTGACAGCAGACGCTTGTTCTTTACTAGGTAGGGTAACTGGGGTTGTCTTTGAATGGCACGGATCATGATCCTGGTCCAGATCTGTCTGTGATTTATCGTCAGATCCCTGAAACTCCTGTTTTCTTAAAGCTTTCGGCGTAAGCTGCGCAGTTGTGGTCGTGTTAACGGCGTCGACACCTGCTGGCGTGCTAGCTGTATTTTTCGGACTGACACAGGTTGATGTGGTTTTGCTAGCAGTTGTGCTGGGAATGTTGGCAGTGGATGCGGCAGTGGTAGTTGTTGGAGGTGTAGATGAGGGTGGCATAACTTTCGAGGAAGTTGCCTGAACCCCCAAGGCAGTAGTCAGGGTGGTTTGGTTCGGGCTTTCTGACAGGCCAGCCAGATCTTCCGTTTCTTTGTCGAAGGAGTCTTTTGCCAAGCATTCATAATCTGTAAAAGATGAAAGAAAATTAATTCAATAAAAATGCTGTTCTCAAATATAACAGTCACTGGGCCAGGATTTTATTTTGGAAATGATATGAAAGTAGGTATCACAAACCAGCCTAGAGTTTAGCATGCAAAAATGGGTAAATAAGTGAAAGTTCTTTTAATTTCAACTTGTAATAACTCATTTTTTTTTTTAGGGTATTTTATAAAATTTGGACGTAAACAAAATTTAACCTTTTCTCTTCATGTAACGTAGTCGTCACACGCGTTTTCAGGAGAAAGCATATCCCTTTATAAAAATTGTTATAAAATATTTACTTTATAATGTTAGATATAGAGACGTGCCAATGTACATTTGAAATCCGAGTTGTGCACCCACGCACATTCCAGATGGAATTGATCTACATTTTTGTGTTTCATAAAAATGACTGGAATTGTAATCCATCTATATATATCTATAAAAGTGAACGTGTCTGTGTGCGTGTCTGTGTACATTTCCCTATGAAATAACTCTGTCAATTTTTAGTCTACAGACTCGAAATTTGATATACAGGGTACTGAGCTTTGGGAAAATTGATGTGATCGGTTTTTGGCCAGAAATTTGGCGATTAAGAGGTCAAAGTTCAACGATTTGACCTTTGAGAACTCTACCAAACTCCGACAATTTTGGGTCTACACACTTAAAATTTTAGATATAGGTTTCTTGGACATGGATCTAACTTAATAACTTGATTTGAGCACAAAACAATAAATTTTAAGGGGTAATAATAGGGGTCAAAGTTAAAAAAATTTGACCGCTTTTTTTTTTTTGTTCAACATACACTTCCAAACACATGGGCAACACTGGGCTGAAATGCTAGTTATCACAAAAACAAAGAACTGTTTACATTCGAAAGTCAGAAGTTATGAATTGCACAATGCAAAATAAAAAAGAAGAATGTGGTATTTTGATGTTTATAATTCCAGGAATGTCGATTTATCACTATATAAGGGGAAAATAAACGACAGAAAATAGTAGAGAGCAGACTGACAGCAGTGAGCATGATTGACATTTTGACATCTCTCCGTCAGCGAGCCACACACCAACCAACCCCACATAATTAGCATCTCTCATGCTCTCTCTCTCTCTCCCTCTATTTGTCAATAAACAAAAAGCTTAATCGTAAATAAAACTTATACTTTGAAATTCATCTATACTGATTTTAAGAATAGTGACAAAAAATTTTCAATGTGTATATATTATATACATTACATATACATTCAATAACACACATAATAAAATAATAATTAATAATATATGTATTACAATACTTAATAAATAATTAATTATTAATTTTATAATAATATTGAAAAAGAAATTGTTAATTATTTCATGCAGAAACGTTGCTTTGCTTGAAGGGGAAGCCAGATAAAAAAACCCTTGCTTTTGACGCAGTTTGCAAGCCGCACACGCGCAAACCATCATCATGATCTTCTGCTTTAAAAAGCTAAATTTGTGGCGTTATAGCATCCGTATCCTCCTGGTCATATCGATAATGCACTCGTAACGTAAGTTATGCGATTTCACGCCCAGCATGCATCAATTTATTTTCTTCTGCTTACAAAATTTTGCTTTCTGTTTTGCTTCTGGCTGATGGCACCCAAGTCCCGTTTTATTTTCTCTTTTAATGACCGCAATGTCACAAATCAAAAAAAAAAAAATTTATTTATGACCGGGCAACGCCGGGGCATCCTTGCAGCATTTCTATTTTGCTTTTGGTTTCACTTCTGCCTGATGAGTTTTTTCTTTAAACTGAATTTTACCACCGAGCAATGCCAGGTGCCCCTCCCACTCGTTAATCCAGAATATAAATCTCACCAGCGTGCCAGAGGTTTACTTGGCCAAAAATGTGGTGAGACGACAACAACTACGGATGGCAGTGATGGCTGAGAATGCAGTTAGGAGATTCAAAGTTCCTATCCGTCGCGGTTACCACCTGACGAAGGCCAGAGGAATAGTTGGCCGAAACGTTGTGAATAAACAAACCAATAAAAGATGAAAAACAACAACTAATAAAGATGAGAATAATAGTCCGAAATAAAATAAATTAATATATATGATGCTCATCTCAAAAATTAATTCCAATTAAGGAATAATATATATCTCACCAGCCTGTTTAAATGTATGTATGTATGTTTGTATGTCTGCCTAAAATTTTCGACAGAGGCGACAGATTTTCACGAGATCAGTATCGTTTCGAAGCTCGACCCTTCGGACAACAAATATCAAACAATTAGCTAAAAACATTCATTCCTTCAGCCTCAACTGGGCACTTTTCTACAGAGAGGGGGTCAGTTTTTTTCATTTACTAAAATACACACACACCTCCAAACACCCGGGCAATGCCGGGTACCCCCCCTAGTAATAAATAAATTATAAATAATGATAATAATAATGAAAATGTCAACCCACTTTTCATTGTTCTGCGAACACTACCTCCTGTAATCTCAACTTGTTCAGCACCGTAACGGTAGACCATGATATCCTTAACGTGGCTCTTCTCAGTATAAGACGACAACAGGTGGTCCTCCACACCAGCAGCAGCAGCAGCAGCAGGGTACAAAGGGTGGAGCATTTCCGAGTTGGGCCCCTCGTCGGGAAACAAATCGCCGCAATCCAACGACCCTGACTGCTGATAAAAAAGAAGCTCGGATGAACCAAAATTTCCTGGTGACAAAATCGGGGTGCAAGTCTTCCGTCGTTTCGTCCGTTCTAACCGTGAGCGGTCACTTTCTGATCCCAAGCTCGATGACCTTTGGACAGGGTTCTTTTTTGTTTCTTCATGAAAGAGACCCACAGCAGTCAGTTCATGGCAACTTGACCTACAGGAAAGAAAAAAATAAAAATAAAAGACACAAAACTCAAAGGTAAGCAAGAAATGGCAAAAACACTAGAGGATGACCTCCAATCTTTAGTGAAATGGGGACAAAAATGGATGGTCACATTCAATGCTGCCAAGACTAAACTTGTTTCCTTCAATAACTACAAGAAACCTTCTCTATCACCAATAGCAAAAGCCAAAGACTCTTTATCCGAAGGTACATCTTTTAAACTCCTCGGCCTAACGTTCACAGTAAACATGAGTTGGAC
Source organism: Euprymna scolopes (assembly GCF_053919585.1). NCBI lineage: Eukaryota > Metazoa > Mollusca > Cephalopoda > Sepiida > Sepiolidae > Euprymna > Euprymna scolopes. Next base: position 91,584,476 of record NC_136527.1, on the reverse strand, counting down.
CAATTACATTGAGAGCATTGCCAGGACTGCCGCGAAAAAGGTAGATTCTCTCTACCGTGCTAGAAAGCTACTAACGCCCGAAAGTATCCTGTACCCCTATAAGGCCACCATTCACCCATGTATGGAGTATTGTTGTCATATTTGGGCTTGTGTATCTGCTGCTTGTCCCTCACTCCTAGACAAGGCTCAAAAGAGAGTCGCCAACCTGATAGGTTCTGAACTGTTATCTAAGCTTCAGCCTCTGTCCCATCGACAAAATATAGCGTCCCTCTGCCTGTTTTACAAGTACTTTAACGGTGAATGCTCCAACGAACTGCAAGCACTTGTACCCCCCCTCAACGTAAATACCCCCGACAGACCCGACATCAGCTAAATCCCACCCCTTCACAGTTGAGATCCCTAGATGTAAGAGAGCCTTCTACTCCAGTAGTTTCTTTCCCAGAATGGCTAGACTTTGGAATTCCCTTCCAGGTTCCTGCTTCCCCAACTGTACTGACATGCAGAAGTTCAAGTGTAACGTGAACAGACATCTTGCTGCCCAACTCCCCACATAGTACCCCTGTAGCTTATGTCCCTGATAGTAGCCTCCTACATCAAAGGGGTGAAAATGTAAAAAAGATACTGTTTGGTTAAGACTAGATGGGTTAGTAAATGAAATTGACAAAGAATAGAGTTGGACGATACAATCATCCTTGTTTGGGTATAGGTCTCATTTTTTTAACCCCTTCGTACCTCAGCTTTTAGTGCAGTTTGTTTTCTTTTTGTTTTAAGTCTCAGCAGGATTACCCAGCATTGCCCAGTGCCACTAAAAACAAAATAGAAAAGCATTTCTGAGTATGCGTGGTCCCCCTCTGGTGCTGCATGTGAAAGGACGCCACAAAAAATAGTGAACAAATGATGAAAGTGTGAAGGGGCCAACGTTGCCTTCACATTTTCGTCAAGTTTCAGAAAATAATCGAATGGATGGGGCAAAAGTCATGGGGTAAAAATTGCAATTTTGGCCCCTTTTGAGCTCCTGGAATGCTGAATCCCTGTAAAAATGGACAAACAGTGCAGTTTCACGCCTTAAGACATATTTGAATTCAGCACCATGGAAAACCACTACATAGACATACATATCAAGTTTTTGAGTAATATCAAAAAAGAGCTAAAAAAAGGCATTTTTTTTTTTAAAGCCCTAAAAGCCCCAGAGGGATGTGAACCAGAATTTAGCCAGGGTCACCCATACTGAATTTATATTAAGAACAATGGCCTCCACATTTTGCCCAAGTTTCAGGAAAATCAAATGGATGGATCAAACGCTATGGAGCAAAAAGTGTCCTTTTGGGCCATTTTGGGGCATTTTTGACCTCTTTTGAGCCCCTGGGGATGCTGAACCACAGTTTAAAAGGATAACAATACAGTTATGTATATTTGAATCGACCACCGTAAAAAACCATTATATCGTCAGACATATCAAGTTTTTGTTGAGAAATATGGAAAAAAAAAAGCCACAAAAATGAGTGTTTTTAGCACTAAAAGTCCCCAGGAACGCAAACCAGAATGTTACCAGGGTCACCCATACTGCGTTTATATTGAGAACAATGGGCTCCACATTTTGGCCAAGTTTCAGAAAAATCTAATGGATGGATCAAACGTTATGGAGCAAAATGTGTCATTTTTGGCCATTTTTGACCTCTTTTGAATCCTGGGGATGCACCGAGAATTTTCACAAAAAAAAATTTTTTTTTTACTGTGCACATCTGTTTAATGAAATACAATTTGTGGCAAAATTTCAGGAAAAACTAATAGACGGTTATCTGGCAATTGTCCAGAATAACGACGCCACTGAAAACATAGGTCCCTCTCCGATAAATCGGGGGGGACCAATTTTTGAGATGAGGATTGATCATTCATATTATTTTAATTCTTCGGACTACTGTTCTCATCTTCAGTCTCATTTTCAAAATGTTTTGGTTGATGTAACCTCCGACCTTCTTCAGCTGTACACACTATCAGTAATTCCCCCCACTCTTTATCTGTGCCTAAACCAAAACGTAGATTCCATGAACAAAGCTTTTTTCTTAGAACTGCACGCCTATGGAATTGTTTTCCTGCTTTCCGGCTGACTACAATATGGTTGCGTTCAAGTCTAATGTAAATAAGTTCTTGATGAGCCGTTCTATATAAGTTATCAAATTTACCAAATTTTCATTACTAATGATTACTATATTGTCCAATGTCTACTGTACACTCTTTAACCCTTATACTTGAGTGGCCTCTTGGCCTTGATAAGTGGTGATTCCTATGTAAACAAAAAAAAAAAAGAAAAAAGGTATATTTTGTTGAACTCAGTAATCTTTTTGTCGAACGAATGGGTGGATAGTAGTCCTGTATAATTCGAAATTGCAACCTCTAGAAGAGTGTAACTTAAAACCGAATTTTACCAAGTATTTTATCCACTATGCCACGGGTCCTTGCTATTTTCACTACGTTTCAGTCAAGATAACCTTTCACCATCTTCAAGTGTATTTTGTTAAACTTTGGAATCTTTCTGTCTGACTCTGGAATCTGCCAAGAATATTGAACAGAATGCTTTATTTAATCCATGCTCTCGTTCTGTCAGCCACGATTGGGTAGAAGAAGTATTAAGCAATTTGCTATTATATTTGGAGTTGCCAGCACTGAGGATTGAACCTTCAACCTCCAAAACAGCGTCACTTTACAGACAAGGTTAAAAAAAAAATGTGACATTCTATATGACTACCCCCCTCCCCTCACTATATCCTTTTATCTTTCTTTTTACCCCCATCCCTGTTTTCCCCTTCTATCTTTTTAACACCTCCTTTTCTCTGTCCATATAGAGTAAAAACAAAAGCAAAAAAAAAAACAAAAAAACTGAAACCTCCAGAGCAGTATTAAAACCATCCTTTCCAAATTTCTTGCCACCACTTCCTCTGTTTGAAGAGAAATAGTCCGACATGCCAAATTAAATTGTCGGATAAGATCCTATATGTGGGATATTTATTTCATTTAATGAAACTAGGAGTTGAAATAATAATAACCTCTGTATTTTGATAGCAGAAATTCCCCTCTGGACCAAAATACGGTAGGTTTGCAACAACAAATGCCACATACAAATTTATTATGTCTAGACCATTAGTCACTGTCTTATGTAACTTTAGAATGACATTTTAGACACACTTAATCGTTATAATAAAATCCTACATTTCATCCTAGGAGCAACATCATCACAATCGCAACCATATTTTGCAGCGTTTTTGAAAAACATCAACAATAAAATTACATGGCTCTGGAGGCAGGCATAACCAAGGTCCAAGATCACAATAACTGGTATATTTAGCTAATTTAGACCTTGGAGAATGGGAATAATAGCAGTTTCCATATGTTTGAAGAAAAAGGTCAATTTTGAAGAGGTCTAGTGTGGTTATTGAGAAAAGTGCAAACAAACGAACAATTTTGAGGCAATTTTACCTCTATAATACCCCCTAGGAGAGCAACCAGAGTTATCTCAGAAAATTTACTTTCACCATGACTAATGTTTGTACCAAATTTAAAAAAAAAATCCTGGGCCTGGTTATTTAGAAAATTGCGACCAAACGAACAAACAAACGGGGGTGAATTACTAAGTCCCATCTCTCCTTTGTCAGGGGATGAAAAAATGAATCTGGTCCTGGTCTCCAAACTTGCTGCTCCTCTTCTTGACCTTTAGTTTTCTACTGCAACATGATCGCTAATCTAAAGTACTCTGCTAGAGTTATAAACAACTCCATCAAATCAGCACGTCACTGCATCAAGATGACAAGTAAAGCCAGATACGTTTTCTACTTGATCTGGCGATTCTTTTTAAACCTAACGGCAGACGTTTCCATTCCCTATACATAACCTGGCGGTATGGACCATTCTTGAGTATGCCAAACCCTAACCCGCAACAAGTCCTTACCTTTTAGGAAAGGAGAGTGGGGGGGCAGCAGGCAGAGAGCAGATAAGAAAATGACTGCATTTTACAGTTTTGACGTAAATCCAAGTTTGGAGACCAGGAGCAGATTACCCTGTCCCCCCCCCCGACAAAGTAGAGATTGAACCTAGTGATTCACTCCCTTAGTTTATTCGCAGTTTTCTCAATAACCACACCTTCAATTTTTAAAAAAATTTTGCACAAACATTAGTCATGATGAAAGTAAATTTCTGCCAGAACAGATTTTCCGGGATAACTCTGGTCGCTCCTACCTGCCCCATTTTTATAGGAGTAAAATTATATATTTTTTAAAGGAGTTGTTTATAACTGTATTAGAGTATTTTACATTAGCAATCATGTTACGTCAGGAAAGGAGCGGGGGGGGGGGAACAGCAGGCAGAGAGCAGATACGAAAACGACTGCATTTTACAAAGTTCAGAAATAAATCCAAGTTTGGAGACCAGGACCAGATTCTTTTTTTTTTTTTTTTACAAGGAAGTTACCACTTATTAAGGCCTGAAGGCCACTTGAGGATAAGGTGGTTGGTGAAATAACAGCATAATGATCAGTACTGGCAGAAATTACATAGAATTTTTCCTCACAACCATCAGTAATTAACATTTAAATGAAAGTGAATTTAAATACTTATGAAGCCATGTAAGAGGGCTGTAATTATTAATGGCCATGAGAGTAAGTATTTTAAAAAAACAAAATTTGGAATCATATGTGTATGCTAACTGACCACTATTTTCTCAATTCACAAAATAGGGATCAACTCTAATCTCTTAAAGGGGCTTTATAACTATATTCGTTGAATATAACTATATTTGTTCGATATAACTATATTTGTTCGATATAACTATATTTGTTCAATATAACTATATTTTTTTCGATATAACTATATTTTTTCGATATAACTATATATTTGTTCGATATAACTATATATTTGTTCGATATAACTATATTTGTTCGATATAACTATATTTGTTCGATATAACTATATTTGTTCGATATAACTATATTTTTTCAATATAACTATATTTTTTCAATATAACTATTTTTTCAATATAACTATATTTGTTGAATATAACTATATTTTTTCAATATAACTATATTTTTTCAATATAATTATATTTTTTCGATATAACTATATTTGTTCGATATAACTATATTTTTCCAATATAACTATATTTTTTCAATATAACTATATTTTTTCAATATAACTATATTTGTTCGATATAACTATATTTTTTCAATATAACTATATTTGTTCAATATAACTATATTTGTTCAATATAACTATATTTGTTCAATATAACTATATTTTTTCAATATAACTATATTTTTTCAATACAACTATATTTTTTCAATATAACTATATTTTTTCAATATAACTATATTTGTTCGATATAACTATATTTTTTCAATATAACTATATTTGTTCGATATAACTACATTTTTTCGATATAACTATATTTTTTCGATATAACTATATTTGTTGAATATAACTATATTTGTTGAATATAACTATATTTTTTCAATATAAAAACAAAACAAAAAAAGCAAACACGATAGCTCACCTGTTTTTCTTTTCCAATTCCTTCGTAGTTCTTCGGACAATTCCAGCAGGAAGATTGATATCCTCCATCTTGTACAGGGAGATGGGATTGAGAGGATCAAACAACGGGTCTTGGACGGAACCTTGAAACGAATCCTTCAGTGACCCTCCAAGAGTTCCTAACAAATCCTTGCCGGAAGATGATAAGCATACACTTTGCGGTCGCTCCGCTGAAGCCGTTCCTGCTGTGACTGTTTCACAAACTGCACCCCCACCAGCAGGGGCGCCTTCTTGTGTCTCCTCGGCACCAACAGGGAAGGTAGAAAAACTATGGGAGGTCTTCAGCTTGGGAGGCGATGAATGCATAGCAGAGAAAGCGGTGGATGAGGTCTGAATATGATTGGGGGTCGGGGTGTGATGGTCAGAAATGGGGGTCTCCTCATCTTTTTTTAAGATCTCCCATGAAGTTAAGTCATCTTCGGTGACCGTTTCGGCTTCGGTGACTGTCTTTGAGCCCGTCTTGAAATTTTCTTCCATCTTCTCGCGCTGTTTTCGAACGCTGCCCAGGTTCCAAGGGATGCTATCTTTAGCGTATCGCACTGGTACCGTAACACTATCAGATGGAGTTTCATCAATATCATTATTATTGTTATTTGGGCCACAGTCAACTGGTGTCATTGTTTGGTCTTCAACCTCTTTTTTTTCTTCCTTCAAGCCACCTGTGGAAACAGTCATAGCATGAGTGGAATTTGACTCTTTGGAGCCGTTCGAAGAAACGGTCACTCTGGAGCTGTCAGAAGAAACGTTCATGGTGAATGGGGATTTGGCCACCTTGGAGCCGTTCGAAGAAACAGTTATAGCCAAGGGGGATACGGTCAATTTGGAGCCGTCAGAAGAAGAGACAGCCGTAGCCAGATGTGAGGTGGCTACTTTGGAGCCGTCCGAAGAAACGGTCGTAGCGAAAGGGGAAGTGGCTACTTTAGATCCGTTTGAAGAAACAGTCATAGCAAGAGGGGAGGATGTGGTCACTTTGGAGCCGTCCGCAGAAACGGCCATAGCTAGAGGTGATGCAGCCACTTTGGAGCCGTCAGAAAGAACGAGAGGGTATGCGGTCACTTTGGAGCTGTCTGCAGAAGCAGTGGTGGCAAGCGGGGATGGAGTCACTTTGGAGCCGTTCAAAGAGGATGCCCTGATGAGGGGTGGAGGGGTCACTTTGGCCATTTTTGACGGACTTGTGGGAGCCTTTGAAGAACCATCAGACATTTCCATACACCTAATATCTACTGCAGAACAAACCTCTTGAATTTTCGTGTGTGGCAGACCAACGGCAGTGTCTGTAGCCATGTTACTTGTGACTAATGTCGTGGGAGCCGCCACGGTAGTATCGCATGTATCAAGCTCATCACCTTGTTTCTTAGCCGGTAACAGATTTGTATACATAGCTGATGGGGGAAGTGTAATCCAACTGTCATCAGCCTTGAATTTTGATGGCAAAGTGTTGTCTAAGGTGTATGCCCGCGTGCGGGGCTGGCCGGGTTCTAGAAATTCAAACAGGTCATCTCTGTTGTAGAACAGGTCACTGTGATCGAACGCATAACAGTTGTCATCATCAACTGGGAGGAAACGTGGGTCATCCTTTGGTTCGTAGTATGTAAAACCACTTAGGCTTCGAGCTTCTGCAAAGAAAGAAATTTATGTATTAATTTAAAAAAAAAAAAAAAATGATAAATATAAATAAAGTTCAAGGAACTAAAATGAAACTAAAAACATCAAAAATGAAAAAAATGTTTCTTTTTTTAACATTTCAAATGAAAAATGTTTTTAAAACAGTAAAGTGTAATCAAAAACATCAAAAATGTAAAAAAAATGTTTTTTTTTTTACATTTAAAATGAAATCAAAAACATTCAAAATGAAATCAGAAAACATCCAAAATGAAAAATGTTTTTTTTACATTTAAAATGAAATCAAAAAACATCCAAAATGAAAAAAGCTTTTTTAACATTTAAAATGAAATCAGAAAACATCCAAAATGAAAAATGTTTTTTTAACATTTAAAATGAAAACAAAAAACATCCAAAATGAAAAATGTTTGAAAAATAGGAAAAAAATTGGGGGAAAAGAAAAAATAGGGGAAAAAGAAAAAATAGGGGAAAAGAAAAAATAGGGGAAAAG
>NC_136527.1:91364287-91571787 GCF_053919585.1 Euprymna scolopes | reverse complement strand
ACTACTACATATAATAATAATAATGATACTACTACATATAATAATAATAATGATACTACTACATATAAAAATAATAATGATACTACTACATAAATAATAATAATGATACTACTGCATATAAAAATAATAATAATGATACTACTACATATAAAAATAATAATGATACTACTACATATAATAATAATAATAATGATACTACTACATATAATAATAATAATAATGATACTACTACATATAAAAATAATAATGATACTACTGCATATAATAATAATAATGATACTACTACATATAATAATAATAATGATACTACTACATATAATAATAATAATGATACTACTACATATAAAAATAATAATGATACTACTACATATAATAATAATAATGATACTACTACATATAATAATAATAATGATACTACTACATATAAAAATAATAATGATACTACTACATATAATAATAATAATGATACTACTACATATAATAATAATAATGATACTACTACATATAAAAATAATAATGATACTACTACATAAATAATAATAATGATACTACTACATATAATAATAATAATGATACTACTGCATATAAAAATAATAATGATACTACTACATAAATAATAATAATGATACTACTGCATATAAAAATAATAATAATGATACTACTACATATAAAAATAATAATGATACTACTACATATAATAATAATAATAATGATACTACTACATATAATAATAATAATAATGATACTACTACATATAAAAATAATAATGATACTACTGCATATAAAAATAATAATGATACTACTGCATAAATAATAATAATGATACTACTGCATATAATAATAATAATGATACTACTGCATATAATAATAATAATGATACTACTACATAAATAATAATAATGATACTACTGCATATAATAATAATAATGATACTACTGCATATAATAATAATAATGATACTACTGCATATAAAAATAATAATGATACTACTGCATATAAAAATAATAATGATACTACTACATATAATAATAATAATGATACTACTACATATAATAATAATAATGATACTACTGCATATAATAATAATAATGATACTACTACATAAATAATAATAGTAATACTACTGCATATAATAATAATAATGATACTACTGCATATAATAATAATAATGATACTACTACATATAAAAATAATAATGATACTACTACATATAATAATAATAATGATACTACTGCATATAAAAATAATAATGATACTACTACATATAATAATAATAATGATACTACTACATAAATAATAATAATGATACTACTACATATAATAATAATAATGATACTACTACATAAATAATAATAATGATACTACTACATATAAAAATAATAATGATACTACTACATATAAAAATAATAATGATACTACTGCATATAATAATAATAATGATACTACTGCATATAATAATAATAATGATACTACTACATATAAAAATAATAATGATACTACTACATATAAAAATAATAATGATACTACTACATATAAAAATAATAATGATACTACTACATATAAAAATAATAATGATACTACTACATATAAAAATAATAATGATACTACTGCATATAATAATAATGATACTACTGCATATAATAATAATGATACTACTGCATATAATAATAATGATACTACTGCATATAATAATAATAATGATACTACTGCATATAATAATAATAATGATACTACTGCATATCAAAATAATAATGATACTACTACATATAAAAATAATAATGATACTACTGCATATAATAATAATAATGATACTACTGCATATAAAAATAATAATGATACTACTACATATAAAAATAATAATGATACTACTACATATAAAAATAATAATGATACTACTACATATAAAAATAATAATGATACTACTACATATAAAAATAATAATGATACTACTACATATAAAAATAATAATGATACTACTACATATAATAATAATAATGATACTACTGCATATAATAATAATAATGATACTACTGCATATAATAATAATAATGATACTACTACATATAATAATAATAATGATACTACTGCATATAATAATAATAATGATACTACTACATATAATAATAATAATGATACTACTACATATAATAATAATAATAATGATACTACATATAATAATAATAATGATACTACTACATATAATAATAATAATGATACTACTGCATATAATAATAATAATGATACTACTACATATAATAATAATAATGATACTACTACATATAATAATAATAATGATACTACTACATATAAAAATAATAATGATACTACTACATATAATAATAATAATGATACTACTACATATAATAATAATAATGATACTACTACATATAATAATAATAATGATACTACTACATATAATAATAATAATGATACTACTACATATAATAATAATAATGATACTACTACATATAAAAATAATAATGATACTACTACATATAAAAATAATAATGATACTACTGCATATAATAATAATAATGATACTACTACATATAAAAATAATAATGATACTACTACATATAATAATAATAATGATACTACTACATATAATAATAATAATGATACTACTACATATAATAATAATAATGATACTACTACATATAAAAATAATAATGATACTACTGCATATAATAATAATAATGATACTACTACATATAAAAATAATAATGATACTACTACATATAAAAATAATAATGATACTACTACATATAATAATAATAATGATACTACTACATATAAAAATAATAATGATACTACTACATATAATAATAATAATGATACTACTACATATAATAATAATAATGATACTACTACATATAATAATAATAATGATACTACTACATATAATAATAATAATGATACTACTACATATAAAAATAATAATGATACTACTACATATAAAAATAATAATGATACTACTGCATATAATAATAATAATGATACTACTACATATAAAAATAATAATGATACTACTACATATAATAATAATAATGATACTACTGCATATAATAATAATAATGATACTACTACATATAATAATAATAATGATACTACTACATATAATAATAATAATGATACTACTACATATAATAATAATAATGATACTACTACATATAATAATAATAATGATACTACTACATATAAAAATAATAATGATACTACTACATATAAAAATAATAATGATACTACTGCATATAATAATAATAATGATACTACTACATATAAAAATAATAATGATACTACTACATATAAAAATAATAATGACACTACTACATATAATAATAATAATGATACTACTACATATAATAATAATAATGATACTACTGCATATAAAAATAATAATGATACTACTACATATAATAATAATAATGATACTACTACATATAATAATAATAATGATACTACTACATATAAAAATAATAATGATACTACTGCATATAATAATAATAATGATACTACTACATATAATAATAATAATGATACTACTACATATAATAATAATAATGATACTACTACATATAAAAATAATAATGATACTACTGCATATAAAAATAATAATGATACTACTACATATAATAATAATAATGATACTACTACATATAATAATAATAATGATACTACTACATATAAAAATAATAATGATACTACTGCATATAAAAATAATAATGACACTACTACATATAATAATAATAATGATACTACTACATATAATAATAATAATGATACTACTACATATAAAAATAATAATGATACTACTACATATAAAAATAATAATGACACTACTACATATAATAATAATAATGATACTACTACATATAATAATAATAATGATACTACTACATATAAAAATAATAATGATACTACTGCATATAATAATAATAATGATACTACTGCATATAATAATAATAATGATACTACTACATATAATAATAATGATACTACTACATATAATAATAATGATACTACTACATATAATAATAATGATACTACTACATATAATAATAATAATGATACTACTACATATAATAATAATAATGATACTACTACATATAATAATAATAATGATACTACTACATATAATAATAATAATGATACTACTGCATATAATAATAATAATGATACTACTACATATAATAATAATACTACTACATATAATAATAATAATGATACTACTACATATAATAATAATAATAATGATACTACTGCATATAATAATAATGATACTACTACATATAATAATAATAATGATACTACTACATATAATAATAATAATGATACTACTACATATAAAAATAATAATGATACTACTACATATAATAATAATAATGATACTACTGCATATAAAAATAATAATGATACTACTACATATAATAATAATACTACTACATATAATAATAATAATGATACTACTACATATAATAATAATAATAATGATACTACTGCATATAATAATAATGATACTACTGCATATAATAATAATAATGATACTACTGCATATAAAAATAATAATGATACTACTACATATAATAATACTACTACATATAATAATAATACTACTACATATAATAATAATAATGATACTACTGCATATAATAATAATAATGATACTACTGCATATAAAAATAATAATGATACTACTACATATAATAATAATAATGATACTACTACATAAATAATAATAATGATACTACTACATATAAAAATAATAATGATACTACTACATAAATAATAATAATGATACTACTGCATATAAAAATAATAATGATACTACTACATATAATAATAATAATGATACTACTGCATATAAAAATAATAATGATACTACTACATATAATAATAATAATGATACTACTACATATAATAATAATAATGATACTACTACATAAATAATAATAATGATACTACTACATATAAAAATAATAATGATACTACTACATATAATAATAATAATGATACTACTACATATAAAAATAATAATGATACTACTGCATATCAAAATAATAATGATACTACTACATAAATAATAATAATGATACTACTGCATATAATAATAATAATGATACTACTGCATATAAAAATAATAATGATACTACTACATATAAAAATAATAATGATACTACTGCATATAAAAATAATAATGATACTACTACATATAAAAATAATAATGATACTACTACATAAATAATAATAATGATACTACTGCATATAATAATAATGATACTACTGCATATAATAATAATAATGATACTACTGCATATAAAAATAATAATGATACTACTACATATAAAAATAATAATGATACTACTACATATAATAATAATAATGATACTACTACATATAAAAATAATAATGATACTACTACATATAATAATAATAATGATACTACTACATATAATAATAATGATACTACTACATATAATAATAATAATGATACTACTACATATAATAATAATAATGATACTACTGCATATAATAATAATAATGATACTACTACATATAATAATAATAATGATACTACTGCATATAATAATAATAATGATACTACTACATATAATAATAATAATGATACTACTACATATAATAATAATAATGATACTACTACATATAATAATAATAATGATACTACTACATATAATAATAATAATGATACTACTGCATATAATAATAATAATGATACTACTACATATAATAATAATAATGATACTACTACATATAATAATAATAATGATACTACTACATATAATAATAATAATGATACTACTACATATAATAATAATAATGATACTACTACATATAATAATAATAATGATACTACTACATATAATAATAATAATGATACTACTACATATAATAATAATAATGATACTACTGCATATAAAAATAATAATGATACTACTACACATAAAAATAATAATGATACTACTACATATAATAATAATAATGATACTACTACATATAATAATAATAATGATACTACTGCATATAAAAATAATAATGATACTACTACACATAAAAATAATAATGATACTACTACATATAATAATAATAATGATACTACTACATAAATAATAATAATGATACTACTACATATAATAATAATAATGATACTACTGCATATAAAAATAATAATGATACTACTACACATAAAAATAATAATGATACTACTACATATAATAATAATAATGATACTACTACATATAATAATAATAATGATACTACTACATATAATAATAATAATGATACTACTACATATAATAATAATAATGATACTACTACATATAATAATAATAATGATACTACTACATATAAAAATAATAATGATACTACTACATATAATAATAATAATGATACTACTACATATAATAATAATAATGATACTACTACATATAATAATAATAATGATACTACTACATATAATAATAATAATGATACTACTGCATATAAAAATAATAATGATACTACTACATATAATAATAATAATGATACTACTGCATATAAAAATAATAATGATACTACTACATATAATAATAATAATGATACTACTACATATAAAAATAATAATGATACTACTACATATAATAATAATAATGATACTACTACATATAAAAATAATAATGATACTACTGCATATAATAATAATAATGATACTACTACATATAAAAATAATAATGATACTACTACATATAATAATAATAATGATACTACTACATATAATAATAATAATGATACTACTACATATAATAATAATAATGATACTACTACATATAAAAATAATAATGATACTACTACATATAATAATAATAATGATACTACTACATATAATAATAATAATGATACTACTACATATAATAATAATAATGATACTACTACATATAATAATAATAATGATACTACTACATATAAAAATAATAATGATACTACTACATATAATAATAATAATGATACTACTACATATAATAATAATAATGATACTACTACATATAATAATAATAATGATACTACTACATATAATAATAATAATGATACTACTGCATATAAAAATAATAATGATACTACTACATATAATAATAATAATGATACTACTGCATATAAAAATAATAATGATACTACTACATATAATAATAATAATGATACTACTACATATAAAAATAATAATGATACTACTACATATAATAATAATAATGATACTACTACATATAAAAATAATAATGATACTACTGCATATAATAATAATAATGATACTACTACATATAAAAATAATAATGATACTACTACATATAATAATAATAATGATACTACTACATATAATAATAATAATGATACTACTACATATAATAATAATAATGATACTACTACATATAATAATAATAATGATACTACTGCATATAAAAATAATAATGATACTACTACATATAATAATAATAATGATACTACTACATATAATAATAATAATGATACTACTGCATATAAAAATAATAATGATACTACTACATATAATAATAATAATGATACTACTGCATATAAAAATAATAATGATACTACTACATATAAAAATAATAATGATACTACTACATATAATAATAATAATGATACTACTACATATAAAAATAATAATGATACTACTGCATATAAAAATAATAATGATACTACTACATATAATAATAATAATGATACTACTACATATAATAATAATGATACTACTACATATAAAAATAATAATGATACTACTACATATAATAATAATAATGATACTACTACATATAATAATAATAATGATACTACTACATATAAAAATAATAATGATACTACTACATATAATAATAATAATGATACTACTACATATAATAATAATAATGATACTACTACATATAATAATAATAATGATACTACTACATATAATAATAATGATACTACTGCATATAAAAATAATAATGATACTACTACATATAATAATAATAATGATACTACTACATATAATAATAATAATGATACTACTGCATATAAAAATAATAATGATACTACTACATATAATAATAATAATGATACTACTGCATATAAAAATAATAATGATACTACTACATATAAAAATAATGATACTACTGCATATAAAAATAATAATGATACTACTACATATAATAATAATAATGATACTACTACACATAAAAATAATAATGATACTACTACATATAATAATAATAATGATACTACTACATATAATAATAATAATGATACTACTACATATAAAAATAATAATGATACTACTACATATAATAATAATAATGATACTACTACATATAATAATAATAATGATACTACTACATATAAAAATAATAATGATACTACTACATATAAAAATAATAATGATACTACTACATATAAAAATAATAATGATACTACTACATATAATAATAATAATGATACTACTACATATAAAAATATTAATGATACTACTACATATAAAAATAATAATGATACTACTACATATAATAATAATACTACTACATATAATAATAATGATACTACTACATATAATAATAATAATGATACTACTACATAAATAATAATAATGATACTACTGCATATAATAATAATAATGATACTACTGCATATAATAATAATAATGATACTACTGCATATAAAAATAATAATGATACTACTGCATATAAAAATAATAATGATACTACTACATATAATAATAATACTACTACATATAATAATAATGATACTACTACATATAAAAATAATGATACTACTACATAAATAATAATAATGATACTACTGCATATAATAATAATAATGATACTACTGCATATAATAATAATAATGATACTACTGCATATAAAAATAATAATGATACTACTGCATATAAAAATAATAATGATACTACTACATATAATAATAATAATGATACTACTACATATAATAATAATGATACTACTACATATAAAAATAATAATGATACTATAAAATAATAATACAAAAAATGATAATACCACCATACATAAAAAATGATAATACTATATAATAAAAAATAATACTACTACTATATAAATATAATAATAATACTACTATATAAAATAATCATACTATATAATAAAAAATAATACTACTATAAAAAAGTGATACCACCATATATAAAAAATAATACTATATAATAAAAAATACTACTATATAATAAAAAATACTACTACTACTATATAAAAATAATACTACTATATAAAAAATGATAATACTATATAATAAAAAATAATATTACTACTATATAAAAATAATAATATTACTATATAAAAAATGATAATACTATATAATAAAAAATAATACTACTATATAAAAATAATAATACTACTATATAAAAAATGACAATACTATATAATAAAAAATAATACTACTACTATATAAAAATAATAATAATACTACAATATAAAAATGATAATACTATATAATAAAAAATAATACTACTACTATATAAAAATAATAATACTACAATATAAAAATGATAATACTATATAATAAAAAATGATAATACTACTATATAAAATAATAATATATAAAAAATTAGAATACAACCATATATAAAAAATGATACAATACTATATAATAAAAAAATAATAATAATACTATATATAAAAATAATACCACTAAATAAAATACCAAGGTATAAAAATAATAATAATACCACTTTATAAATAATAATAATACCACTATATAAAATATTGAAATATATAAAAATAATAATACTTCTAATTAAAAAATAATACCATTATATAAAAATAATAATACCACTATTTAAAAAAATAATAATACCACTATTTAAAAAAATAATAATACCACTATATAAAATACTAAAATATAAAAAATAATACCACTATAATAATAATAATACAACTAAAAAATAATAATACCACTATATAAAATACTACTACTACATAAAATAAAAATTATACTATATATAAAATAATACTATATAAAATAATACTATATAAAAAATTATAATACCACTATATAAAAAATAATACCACTATATAAAAATACTATATAAAAATAATACCACTATATAAAAAATAATACTACTATATAAAATAATACTATATAAAAATTAATACCACTATATAAAAAATGATAGTAATGTATAAAAAATAATACTATATAAAAAAATAATACTATATAAATAATACCACTGTATGAAAAATAATACCACTGTATAAAAATATAAAATAATACTATCTAAAAAATAACACCACTATAAAAAATAATATCACTGTATAAAAATAATACTATATAAATAATAATACCACTATATAAAAAATAATACTATATAAAAAACAATACCGACAAAAATACACACATGCCTATCACTGTATAAAAAATAATATCACTATATAAAAATAATAATACCACTGTATAAAAAATAATATCACTGTATAAAAAATAATACTATATAAATAATAATACCACTATATAAAAAATAATACCATATAAAAAAATAATACCGATAAAAATACACACATGCCTATTACTTACCTAGCAGTAAGAATTCCATGGTATTCCACAAGTTGGGCCATGAAAGCTTTGTTCGGGCGGATGACACTACGCTTCTCTTTGACAAATTTGTAAGCATCCTGGAAAGAGCAGCCATCCTCTTTCATCTTGAAGGCAATTACCTAAAAAAGATAAACGCAAACATTGAATCACAACGGTTTCTGGGTAGGGTGATGAGCCGTCCCCTTAAGCAATCCAAACTTAAGCAAACCAATTGACCAACTTTCCAACGATTACTGCAATACTGTCCCAATCACTACCGTGCACGGATTAATCTTTATACTCGAGTGGCCTCCGGGCCTTGATAAGAGGTGACTCTTTTGAAACAGAATAAAAAAACATTCTGCTTTATCGTTATTTTCATGGCAAATGCTCGACTGAGCTTCAATCTATGGTCTCCCCTCGCCAAACTTTCACAAGAAACGCTCATCTAGTTGAAAACACTATCAATAATTCCCCCCACTCTTTATCTGTGCCTAAACGTAAACATAGATTCCATGATCAAAGCTTCTTTCTTAGAACTGCACGCCTGTGGAATTGTCTTCCGTTTTCCTGCTTTCCAGCTGACTACAATATGGTTGTCTTCAAGTCTAACGTAAACAAGTTCTTGATTAGCCGTTCCATATAAGTTAACAAAATTACTGAATTTCTATTACTAACGATTATTATATTGTCCAATTTCTACTGTACACTCTTAACCCTTATCCTCGAGTGGTCTCTGGGCCTTGATAGGTGGTTATGCCTATATATATAAAAAAAAAATGCAAAAAAGAAGAAAAAAAACAGAAAAAAAAAGAAAAACATTCATGCAAAATACTGGACTAAGCATCCAGCAAATTTGAATATGATATCTGTATAACACAATTAGGGTTTGTATTACTGTACACATAGATTCGAAAAAGTTGTCAAAAAACAAATATATAACAAATAAATGTTATCAAAGGCAAGATAAGTTACTTTTCTACAAAACTGGATATATTTTTCGTGTTTTTATTCAATGTAACATGTTTATTCAGCTCGAAAAGCATACAGTGTTTACCGATGTATTGGAAAATTCAAGATGGCGCCTGACTCTCTTTTTAACACGGTAAGTTTGGAAAAAGTGTTATGAATAAAAAACTAGACAAAATACTGTTAAAAACTCGCTCAATATATGTTACCGTGACATAGATTGACATATATTCGGTGGATTTTTAATAGTATTTTGTATAGTTTTTTATTTATTTATAACACCGTTTCCCAAACTTACCGTGTTAAAGAGAGTCAGGCGCCATCTTGAATTTTCCAATACATCGGTAAACACTGCATGTTTTTCGAGCTGAATAAACATGTTACATTGCATAAAAACACAAAAAATATATCCAGTAAGGTAGGAAAGTAACTTATCTTGCTTTTGATAACATTTATTTGTTATATATTTGTTTTTTGACAACTTTTTCGAATCTATGTGTATAGTAATACAAACCCCACAATTACGAGATGTTTGGAAAAAATAAAGTATGCAAAAATGATAATATGCAAGGTTGAACGAGAAAAGTGTCGCCCCAATTTATCTAGGGCGACACTTTTATTGTTCCACTACAACACTGCAGATTTATTCTAAAACTTTTTTTTTTGTTGTTTTAATCATGTTCACCCCTTACAAAGCATATCACCCCTTGGACGTAAGGGGCTATTCTTTGGGGTCATGTCTAGAAAAGATTAACAAGATATTTGTTTTTTTTTTTTTTTTTTTTTTTTTTTTACAAAGGCATCACCATATTATCAAGGCCCAGAGGCCACTCAAGGATAAGGGTTAAAGAGTGTACAGTAGAAATTGGTCAATATAGTAATCATTAAACTTCTGCATATCAGTACAGTCAGGGAAGCAGGTAGCAGGAAGGGAATTCTAAAGTCTAGCTGTTCAAGGGAAGAAACTATTAGAGTAGTAATCTTTCTGGCATTTACGGACAACAACAGTGAAGTGGGGAGATCTTATTGTTAAGCGGGTTTGTTGTGGATATGTACGTCGAAGGGGGAGGTACAAGTGAAACAAGTTACACAGAACACATTCCATTAAAATATTTGTAAAACAGGCACAGTGATGCAACATTGCGGTGATGAGACAGGGGCTGGAGCTTAGTTGATGAAGTGGGACTGATTAGCTTGGAAACTCTCTTTTGGACTTTATCTGAGAGGGAAAAACTAGCGGTAGATGCACTAGCTCAGATTTATTGAAAAAACTCAATTCAGATAATTTGATTATGTAGTCGAGTTGACATCTATTCAATGTAGCTGCCTTCAGCCTCACTCACCGACACAATATGGGTCCGGAACTGGGAGCATGCCTTTTCCACAAGTGCCGACAGGAGCTTGATGGATGGCAGTGATCAGGCTGGCTTTGGTGCTGTGGGAGGTCATGCTGATGATGTTTTCGACGTATGACCAAACGGAGTAGTCCAACGGGTTCAGATCAAAGGGGGGGGGGGCTTTGAAAGAAGGGTACAAAGTTGTAGAATTCCTTCTGAAGTCAAACCTGCGTCTCTTTGGACTTGGGGTCCGGCACAAAGTCCTGTTGCCACACCCAGTGTCTGCCAGCAGCCATCTGATTGCACCAGGGGATCACCACACTCTTGATCACATCCAGGTACACTTTGGTGTTGGCTTCGAAAATGTGAGGTGGCATGATGTGGCCCTCACTTGCATCCACACCAAAGCTCATAACCGAGCCGGAAACTTTGGTTTCATCACCCTAGGCGTGTCCCTGTTATTCGTCGTAATCCAGCGATGCGTTTTGAAGGTGCTGGCAATGGTCCTGTTGTCATAACTTAGACCGGTAGAGAGCAGGAGTTGTACAGCGGCGCATATCTGATCTCGCTCGTTGGACATTGTGTCGCTTTCAGACATGATAGAAGGCTCCTATTGCTCTTGGGATTTGTACACAACTGACCAACTAGTAGATGGTCTGCAAAAAAAAAAAAAAAAAAAAAAAAAAAAAAAGAAAGAAAAACGGTTTTCATCAAACGGAAATGGAATCATGTTGCCTTTTCTAGGGCAGCAATTTTATTGTTCCACTCTGTAATGGTTAAAGGCTGGGAATATGAATATTCAGGAGATTTTATTCATTTTTTTTTTTTACATGGTAGTCACCACTTATCAAGGCTCGGAACCCACTTGGGGATAAGGGTTATTGCGTGTACAGTAATCCATGGGATAGTATCATAGTAATCGTTAGTATTGGAGATTTGATAAAGTGCCTTACTTAAGGGGGCGGTTCATCAGGAATTTGATAGACAATCGTCAGAAAATTCAGGTTGTCCTCGATGGTCGTATGTCAAAAGAACACAATTCCTTATATTCATAAATGACCTCCCTGATAAAATAATCTCCAAGACAAGTATATTTGCTGATGATTACATGCTCTATAAAAGACACAAGGGGAAAATGAACACATAACTAAGAAAATGGCTGAAACTTAAGATGAAGACCTCCAGTCTGTGGTGGAACAGGGATGTAAATAGATGGCAACATTTGATGCTGCTAAGACTAATCTGCTTTCCTTTAACAATTGGCAAATTCCATTTTTTTAATTTTCACACTTTTGCACTGATTTGCCCTGGCTAAAAGCCAAATATAAAGTTTTGGATAGGTTCGAATACCCTGTATATAAAGTTTTATATCTGTAGATCAAAAACTGATAGAGGAGTTTTGTTAAGTTTTGAGACATTTGTGTTGAACAAAGATGGCGCCATAGTTCAGATCAGTAACCAAGATGGCGGCATAGTTCAGATCAGTAACCAAGATGGCGGCATAGTTCAGATCAGTAACCAAGATGGCGGCTTAGTTCAGATCAGTAACCAAGATGGCGGCTTAGTTCAGATCAGTAACCAAGATTGCGGCTTAGTTCAGATCAGTAACTAAGATGGCGGCTTAGTTCAGATCAGTAACCAAGATGGCGGCTTAGTTCAGATCAGTAACAAAGATGGCGGCATAGTTCAGATCAGTAACCAAGATGGCGGCATAGTTCAGATCAGTAACCAAGATGGCGGCATAGTTCAGATCAGCAACCAAGATGGCGGCATAGTTCAGATCAGTAACCAAGATGGCGGCATAGTTCAGATCAGTAACCAAGATGGCGGCATAGTTCAGATCAGCAACCAAGATGGCGGCATAGTTCAGATCAGTAACCAAGATGGCGGCATAGTTCAGATCAGCAACCAAGATGGCGGCATAGTTCAGATCAGCAACCAAGATGGCGGCATAGTTCAGATCAGTAACCAAGATGGCGGCTTAGTTCAGATCAGCAACCAAGATGGCGGCGTAGTTCAGATCAGTAACCAAGATGGCGGCATAGTTCAGATCAGTAACCAAGATGGCGGCATAGTTCAGATCAGTAACCAAGATGGCGGCTTAGTTCAGATCAGCAACCAAGGTGGCGGCATAGTTCAGATCAGTAACCAAGATGGCGGCATAGTTCAGATCAGTAACCAAGATGGCGGCATAGTTCAGATCAGTAACCAAGATGGCGGCATAGTTCAGATCAGTAACCAAGATGGTGGCATAGTTCAGATCAGTAACCAAGATGGTGGCATAGTTCAGATCAGTAACCAAGATGGCGGCTTAGTTCAGATCAGTAACCAAGATGGCGGCTTAGTTCAGATCAGTAACCAAGGTGGCGGCATAGTTCAGATCAGTAACCAAGATGGCGGCTTAGTTCAGATCAGTAACCAAGGTGGCGGCATAGTTCAGATCAGTAACCAAGATGGTGGCATAGTTCAGATCAGTAACCAAGATGGCGACATAGTTCAGATCAGTAACCAAGATGGTGGCATAGTTCAGATCTGTAACCAAGATGGTGGCATAGTTCAGATCAGTAACCAAGATGGCGGCATAGTTCAGATCAGTAACCAAGATGGTGGCATAGTTCAGATCAGTAACCAAGATGGCGGCATAGTTCAGATCAGTAACCAAGATGGTGGCATAGTTCAGATCAGTAACCAAGATGGCGGCAAAGAATTAAATGCGGTCCGTGACGTAGCAAATGGAAAACTGATTGAATCCAAAATTCTACGATTTTTATAATAATTTTGCGACGTTTTGATTGGTTGTTTAGCACAGCCGTTGGTTATAAAAATGATTGGCGAATCCATTCGTCTCATACCCCCCATCACAAGTCAAAAACATTTTACACACTCCCTTTTTTGATATAATGGAAAAATCCTTTCTGATTCAATTTTTGTTTCACTTGAAAAAAGGAAAGAAAAATAAATAAAGAAAAATAAATGAACAAAGAAAAATAAAATAATTTTTTTTTTCTTTTTCTTCTGGTTTTATGGGAATTTGTCTTTATTCTCATCGGTCAAAAAGAATTAATATATTGGTATAATGTGTACAAAAGGAAGCCTTTTTTTTGATACATATAAAAATAAACACTTTTTAAATATATATAAACATACAAATAGAATACTTTTCAAATACATATAAACATATGCACAAAAATTCACAAAATTTTAACAAATGTTTGCCAAGAAAAGATACAAAAAGAACTATTTGACAAAATGGGAAGTTTACAAAAGGGTTTTAACAAGTGGCTTTTTTTTTTTTTTGTAACAAAAAAAAAAAAACTAAAACATTATGTTAGGTATTAATTGGTTAATAAGATAGAAATTGTCGCAGTTTAATGTCGTGCCTTGGACAATTTACAATTTTTTTTTTCGGTGTGATTTTAACTGTTCATGCTTCTCCTTTTGTGTTTCTGAAAAGAGATTTATTCATAATTAGATTCCAAAAAGTTTGGTTATAAAATGTCTTAATTTTATTCTTTATATAGGTTTTGTGAAAATGTTGGCTATATCATTCTCAGATGTCACATAAGTAAGAGTAATAGATTTTTTATTTATTTCATCCCTTATAAAATGATATCTGATATCAATATGCTTCGACCTTTGATGAATCATAGAATTATTTGCTAATAAGATACTGCTCTGATTATCACAATGAATTACTATAGGTTTTTTACTTAGATCTGGTTTTAAAATAGATTTTAGAAGGGTGTTCAGAAAAATTGCCTCCTGCGTGGAATGAGTAAGAGCCACATATTCTGCTTCACAAGTAGAAAGTGCAACAATTTGTTGCTTTTTAGTTTTCCAAGAGATCATAGGTCCAGTCTTTGACAGTCTAAAACCATACCCCGCTATACTCTTTCTATCCTCAGAATTAGCCCAATCTGAATCCGAGAAGCCTTCTAAATTTAGAGGATATGTGGATTTTTTAAATCTTAAAGATTGCTCCTTGGTTCCTTTTAGGTAACGAAGGATTTGTTTTGCACGATTAAGGTCTTTAATTGTCGGTTTCGATATGTCTTGAGATAGCTTTGTTACAGTGGCGACCTTGTTGCGGTCATCAAGTAGATGAGACTTCCTACCATTTCCCTGTATATTCGGTTATCTATGAATTTTGTTTCGGTCCGTATATTTTTATTTATGTCCATTTTGACGGGAGTTGAACGCGGCTTACAATCTTGCATTCCGAACTGGAGCAGAACTTTTTCAATGTATCGTGATTGGTTCATAGTTATAGTTTCATTTTCACAGGTAAATTTTATACCGAGGAATCATGACAGTCGTCCAAGGTCGGCCATTTTAAATTTTTTATTTAATTCATTTTTAACATCTCTTAAAGTGTTGTCACAGTTTGAGTGAGTAATATATCGTCAACCCACAAAACCAAAATCAACAATTTATTACCTACATTTTTGGTATATATGTACGCGTCTACGGGACATTGTTTGAATTCCTGTTCTATTAAATAATTATGAAGTGTTAAATTCCAATTGTGTGCATTTTGTTTTAGTCCATATAACGATTTATTTTATTTCCACACCCAATTTTTATTTTTCATTTTAAATCCCTCTGGAGGGTAAATGTAGATTTCACAGTCAATCGGAGCATTTAAATAAGCATTTTTTACATCCATTTGATGTATTTTTAAATCATATTGCGTGGCAAGTTGTAATAAAATTCTAATTGTCGTTAAATTTGTCGTTGGTGAAAATGTTGCACAATATTCCACTCCAGGAATTTGTGAGAAACCTTTCGCTACAAATCTTGCTTTAAAAGTTTCACTGCCAGAAGCTGTGATTTTTTTGGAAAAAACTCAGCGTGAAGAAATTATATTTTTATCTGTTGGTTTTGCCACTATTTCGTATGTGTTATTTTCAGATAAAGCTTTCAATTCGGATATCATAGATTGTTCCCATTCTTAGTGATTTTGTAAATTAATCGCCTCATTATAACTTTCGGGTGCGCTGTTCAACGAATAACAGTAATCCACGGCGTAATCTTGTATCTTTTCAATTTGTAAGAAGTCTGGCCTTTTTCACTCCCTTATTGGGTATCGACGTGTCTGGTTAATATTTTCGTCAGAAGTTCTACTGTAATTGTCATCGTTATTAATATTTTCATTGTGATCGATTAAGATGCTAGGCAAAATTTCACGTTTTTCATTCACTGGATCGCCATTTTTTAAATTTAATGTATCATTGAATTATACACATCTAACCCCTTTTTATGACATTTTGAGCTGCAAAATAGATTAAGTATGCCGGACTATTTTTATCGTAACCTACAAAAGTACCTTTTTCGCTTTTAGTATTTAGTTTACTGGTGTTTTCTATAAATGCAAAACAATCAGAACCAAATAGATGCATTCTATTCATTTTAAGTTTTACACCGCAAAACGCTTCATGCGGCGTTTTTCCTAGCCTCTTATTGAACGATCTATTTCTGATATATGCTGCTGCCATTAACGCGTATGTCCATAAATTATGCGCTAATTTCGATTCGATAAGTAGGCATCTTGTCATCTCAAAAAGGGTTCGCCATGCTCTTTCAGCGGTGCCATTTTGGAAGGGGGAATATGGTGCCGATTTCTCGTGTTTAATACGGTGGTTAATTAATAGAAGTTCAAAGTCTTTACTAGTAAATTCAGTCCCATTGTCTGAGCGAATACATTTTACTGAACCGTACGGGGCAATATCAGCTAAATATTTCTTAGTAGCGAGGATAGTGTCGGATTTGTTTTTTAGAAAATAAACCATAATTAAACCGGAAAAATCATCAATAAAGTTCAAAACGTACCTTAGATTGTTTCTCCCCATCGGGCTGATCGGACCTGCTAAGTCACAATGCACAAGTCAGAGAATTTTTGTAACTTTTTTGTCTGGCGTTCGGCTTACATCTTTTGTCATTTTCCCCTGTGCACACACATCACAATTTGGGAGATCGTCTGAAGGTATTATTTTCATGCCTTCGACTACATTTGGTAATTTTTTAATATCAGCTGTATTGCAGTGTCCTAGAATTTTATGCCAGTTTTCCAAGTCGTGACAGGCAGTTTTTGAGGGAACCATACTTTTTAAATAATATAGTCGGCCATTTTCTTTAATGTTAAATACAGTTCCATTGGGGTATGTCAATTTTGATGTATTTTGGCCAAATTGTATATTCGCGCCTTGTTTAATTGCAGCCTGCACGGAAAATATGTCTTGCTTAAATGTAGGTATGAACAGAGCATTCTTTAGAATACAGTTACAGATTTCGCCTTTATTATTTTTTAGGTATATTTTAGCATCGCCTCTTTTCAAGACTATATCATTTATTTGACTACCGTCGGCAAGTTCGACAAAATGACTTTGAGGATTAAAGTTTAAATCAAAATTAATAAAATCAGATTCCTTGGTGATAACGTGCGCTGTAGCACCACAGTCTACAAGGAGGTTTTTACCGTTTGTGGTATTGTCAAAGTTACATGTGAATAGAAATGTATGTTCTTCCTCAAAGTTCTCAACGTTTTTTACGGAGTCCATTTTAGAGCTTTTATATTGACATTGGAAACTTTTGTGGTTGGGTCGTCCACAATTATAGCAGATAATTTTATTCTTTTTCTTGGGAAAATTACTTTTGGAGAATATGTTGCGGTGAGTTGCATAATTTGGTGGGGTCTGCTTTCGAGAAGCATTTTTGAACTTCATAATATTGCTGCAGTTATTATTGTCCACAAGGATACGATTAGTCTCTTCGTAACTGCGCAATGCCACTTTAAATTCGCTGAAATTTAGTGGTTTGTCTTTCTGAGTTATGACAGTTGTGAATGGTTTAAAATCGGCTGGAAGTCCCTTGAGGGTCATTGATATCAACAAGCTATCGCTTATTATTTCACCTGAGAGTTTTAAGGCATTGGCGGTTGTTTCTGCCCTTATGACATAGTCAGTGATCGTTTCATCCTCGTTACATTTCAAAGAGGTTAATTCTGTATATAGGGATATTATTTTCGGTTTCCCTTTGATAAATAATGTTCTCTTAATATGTTCAACGCTTTCCTTCCATCATCCAACACGTCTCTTATAATCAGAGACAGACTTCTATCGTCTATACATTGAATCAGTTCTGCAAAAACAGTCGCGTTTTTTTCGAGAAATTCGGGGTCGTTTGGATTATCTGTTGGAGATTGTATGACTGTAGTTTTCGAATCCTTAGATATCCCAGAAATTTTACCTGCCACAATTCGAATTTAGATTCTGATCCGTCAAAGAAAAGACGGTGGCTGGGCCCATAACCTGTTAAGTTTTGAGACATTTGTGTTGAACAAAGATGGTGGCTTAGTTCAGATCAGTAACCAAGATGGCGGCGTAGTTCAGATCAGTAACCAAGATGGCGGCGAACAATTAAATGCGGTCCGTGACGTAGCAAATGGCAAACTGATTGAATCCAAAATTCGACGATTTTTATAATAATTTTGCAATGTTTTGATTGGTTGTTTAGCACAGCCGTTGGTTATAAAAATGATTGGCGAATCCATTCGTCTCATACCCCCCATCACAAGTCAAAAACAAGGCAAAAGTTTTTAAACAAACATATACACACATGCAGAAATATAAATAGAAAGAGGTTTGTGTTTACTATAACCTTTTTACACAAATATTACACAAGTATAAATCATGTAGAATATCTGCATGAATATAATTACACGTAATAGTTAACTGAAGATGATCATCTATATATATATAACAGCGAAAATGTAGGTATGTATGTATGCTTTTTCCTGATGTCCACAAAAGGCTTCTTTCAGAGAAGCGCTCGCTCACTTCACAACTTCTTAAAACTTTTTATATCATCTATAAATTGTAATATCTCACACTTAACCACGGAGCTCGCCTGTCTATTTAATTTTATTGACTTTCAAACGTTAATTATTCGACATTTCCCGCATCGGCACGCGTTACATTCGGTTTTCGGTATAAAAAAAAAGCCAAACCCGACTCTAATCACTAGCCGAAAGCCAGTGGTCTCTAGAGAGCTAAGTAACGTTTAGTCAATGTCGACTTTGTCATATCAGACGGTAGCTTTCATTTCGAGACGAGACAGGGAGCGGGTTTTTAAAAACAAAAACTGATTTATTGACCTCATTAAAAACTGTCCCGCACAAAATGCTAACTGCTGAATACCTATCGCAGTCACGTCAATCATAAACGCGCACCTGTTTTTTTTTCACACTTTACTATTTTCCAACTGCGCGTCGTCAAGGCTTCGTTTTTTTTTTCACGGGCACCTGTTTTTTTTCACATTTCGGGTTTTTTTCACACACACCTACAAACACCCGGGCAACGCCAGGTACCCCTCGCTAGTCCCATAAGAAAAGCGAAAAAACTAAAAGGAAATAATATTTAAAAGAATATGCAAATTAGCTAGATCTTATGCAGATGTATGCAATTCCATGACCCGTATATAAAAAAAAAAGTTTTATTTTCTTTTTAAATAAATAGAAAAGAGGCTTGCTTTTTTTCTGTTGTTCTTGACCTTCAGGCCGGAATCAATCGGACGTTCCCCAGTACAAAAGGGTGAATGCGGTATTATGGTGAAAGAAGATACTAGCTAAGAGAAACCTTTGGTTTAGTTCTGGAATGACAAGGATGACCAACGACCCCCCATTTACCGCCTCTTTTGAGTTGGCCTTGTGCCTAAGTTTTTTGTTCAGTTGGAACTTTGTAATTTTAGCCTGAATCAAAGATTTAATATCTCAAAGTGTAGTATCTGTTCTGATGCTACTCTTGATTTAATTTGTCTTGGTCAATGGAGGGGAAGCCCTCTATACTGAGACAATTATTATTTTTGGTCCCTACCAGAGGGCCTCTTTTGCTTTTTTTTTTTTGGGGGGGGGTACCTGGTTTAACTCCCCATTTAGATCTGGCAGAACGGAAACCATATTGCATGTCACTAAGAAGGTTATTTCTGCTGAGGTAGTAGTCAGTTGGAAAGCAGGCAAATAGAACAGAGTTCCACAGGCGTGCAGTTCTAAGAAAGAAGCCCTGTTCATGGAATTTACGTTTAGGTGTAGATACAGATAAATGGGAAATTGTTGATAGTGGTTTTAGCTAGACGAGTGTTTTTCATGAAAGTCTGGAGAGGGGGAAACCATAGATTGAAGTTCAGACGAGCACCTGCCATGAAAATAATGGTAAAGCAGGGACAGGCTTGCTACGTCTTCTGTGGGAAAGAGGTTGCAGGGAAGAGAAAAGGGCACCCCCCCACTAAGCTACAAAGTCTATTTTAAACTTTGTCAAGAAATTCAAAAAATTTAAATATAAAATCAAAAAATTTTAAAAGTAAAATCTCCAAAAGACTACACTTTGAGATATTAAATCTTTTATTCATGTTAAAAAAATACAGTCAAAATCAACGATGAACAAAAAACTTAGGCACATGGCCAACTCCAAAGGGGGGATTTTGGGGGTCGTTGGTCATCCTTGTCACTCCAGAACTGAACAAAGTCAAAAGTTTCTCCCAGCTAGTATCTTCTTTCACCATAATACCGCATTCACCCTTTCATATTTGGGGACGTCCAAGACTACACTTTGATCTTGGCCAAAAGGCCAAGTAGATAAAGCATCTATTTATTATTTATATTTTTAAAAGAGTGTAGCCATCAACAATTGTAGGTTTTTCAGACTTTTATCATTTTTAAAAAATATTTTTTTAAATATTTTTATAATGCATTTCAAGCCTTGTTCAGCTCTCTTCAGATATTTCTATTTAAAGGTATTATTTTTTAGGTAAAAGTTTGGAATTTCTTTTTGGGAAACATTTTGTCTCTGCCAACACTGATTGTGTTTTTCAGAGAAAGGCCAGTCTCAGACTTTTTGTCACCAGTATGTGGTGTGCTGGTCAAGAGTTCAATTAGTTAGAGTTAGATCCATTTTGTGGGCGAGGGGGCTTTGAGTCTATTTGGTGAATATTTTTATGGGTTTTTATGAGTTTCTGTCTTTTTTGATGTGTGTGTCACTGTGTGTTAAAGCGAGGGTTGTTTATGTATGTGTATGTGTGTGTGTGTGTGTGGGTCAAGATCTGATTTCTTCTTTCACATATGTGTGCTTGTGTGTGTGTATGTGTGTGTGCCTGTGCGCGCGTGCATCCGCATGCTCGTGTGTGTGTGTGTGTGTGTGGGCTAGGGCGGGAGTCTATTTGGTGAATATTTTTATGGGTTTTTATGAGTTTCTGTCTTTTTTGATGTGTGTATATGTGTGTGTCAGTGTGTGTTAAGGCGAGGGTTGTTTATGTATGTGTATGTGTGTGTGTGTGTGGGTCAAGATCTGATTTCTTCTTTCACATGTGTGTACTTGTGTGTGTGTATGTGTGTGTGCCTGTGCGCGCGTGCATCCGCATGCTCGTGTGTGTGTGTGTGTGTGGGCTAGGGCGGGAGTCGTGTGTCATGTGTGTGCACATTGGTAAAAAATCTGTCATTTCTTATTTTCACATGTGTGCGTGTTCTTGTGCGTGTAAGAGGGAGATAGAGGCAGGATATCTAGATAGGTATAAGGTCGATTCCCAATCTAAACAAACATACATACATGTATTCAGTCACATAGATATATAGGGCATTGGCATGGACAACACACCAAGAAGAAGGAAATGCTAAAAATATATTTGACATTTGAAACATCATAGAGAAATAATTTTTTTTTTTTTGTGTTGGACATTTTTTCATCCACATCCAAGACGGCTATACTGACATTTTTTCATCCACATCCAAGACGGCTATACTGACATTTTTTCATCCACATCCAAGACGGCTATACTGATATTTTTTCATCCACATTCAAGACGGCTAGACTGACATTTTTTCATCCACATCTAAGACGGCTATACTGACATTTTTTCATCCACATCCAAGACGGCTATACTGACATTTTTTCATCCACATCCAAGACGGCTATACTGACATTTTTTCATCCACATTCAAGACGGCTATACTGACATTTTTTCATCCACATCCAAGACGGCTATACTGACATTTTTTCATCCACATCCAAGACGGCTATACTGACATTTTTTCATCCACATTCAAGACGGCTATACTGACATTTTTTCATCCACATCCAAGACGGCTATACTGATATATGCTGGTGATAAGCAGATAGAAATGGAAAAGAACTCACCGTGGAGGCTGATCGGCTGACACCCATCTTACAATGCACCAAGACTTTGCCATTGTTTTCCCTGAAACAAAGTTCAAATTATTTTACGATAAAAACATTAAAAAAAAAATAACATAAAACAATGGAAAGTAAAAAAAAAAAATAAATAAATTTCAAAAAACTAATTTCTTCTTTTTGATATTTATCCTTTATACATGGTTCGTACAAATTTTAAATGCGACTTTATCCAGACAAAATTCAACGTTTTCAAAACAAAATTTGACGTTTGTTTCACAATCTTTTTCTCTTTTTTCTTTTTTTGAAAAGATGAAAACTTACTTGGCTTTTTTGATAAACTCGTATGTCCGTTTCCAGTGCTTCATGAGATCAGATTGTTCATTATCAAATTCTCGGACGTTCATATAGTGGTATTTGTCAGGAAAAAAATTGTCAATCTCCCTCGATACATTGAGGATGTAGTTGACCCTAAAAAGTAAAATGTTTAAAGTTTTTATTAACAATTGAAACACAAACAAAGAAATACATATTTTTATTTATTTTCCATTTTTTCAATTTCTTTTTCTAGATTTCTCAATCATTGGTAGAACCGACCCCCCCCCCACCACCACCACATTGTATGTGCATTGAGGGAGGGGTTGACATTACTATTATAAATAGAAAGATTCTTCTTCGTCAAATCTCATTTAATTTAAAAAATTTTTTTTTACATTTATGATACTTCCAATGCTCCTCCTCCAAATACTAGGTAGTAAAACAACATTATATATATATATACATATCTATATATATATAAAAATGTAAATGTTGGTTCGTTTGGAGTTAATTGTCTAAAAAACCACTGGACGGATGGCTTCCACGTTTTGGTATAATATGTTTACTATATCCATGTGTGTTTTTATATATTCCTTTTTAATTATAACATTATACTTAATTTTTCTATGATAAATAGGTGGATTTCTTTGTACCGAGAGGCCATTTTTTTATTTAGGGACAATTATTTATTACCGCTTCCTGTCACGTGACCAGTATTACAATTTAGCGGTTTTCCTGCTAGATCTGGAGATTTCGTTTACAATCTAGCGGGAAATTCTAGAAAATCTGGAGGTATTTCGCACCCAGAGACACCCACATTAGATTGCTTGAAAATACTTTAAAACATAAAATAAACTCATTCAGGTAAGTAAAAAAAAAAGTAGCATTTATTGCCTTTGGTAACAAGAATTTATTTTTGCTTTTTTTAAAGCATCGTAATTTGTAACAATAAAAAATAATTTTTACAGTAACATTACGAAAAAAGCCCCTAAAGTCCGTATTAATGTATTCGATATAACTCGAAGAAAAATGAATTATCAGATACTATTCAGGAAATTAAAGATTCAATTAGATTCCTATTTCAGTCACCTAAATTATTTAAGTTGAAATGAGTTTAGGAATTTATAGCCAAACCTAAATATTTTTTTTTGGTAAATATCCAGTGTTTACCGATGTATTGGAACATTCAAGATGGCGTCTGATTCTCTCTTTAACACGGTAAGTGTGGGAAAAGATGTTATAAATAAAAGACCGGATAAAATACTGTTAAAAACTCGCTCAATATATGTTACCGTGACATAGGTTGACATATATTCGGCGGGTTTTTAATAGTATTTTGTATAGTTTTTTATTTATAACACCTTTTTCCATACTTACGGTGTTAAAAAGGGTGTGAGACGCCATCTTGAATTTTCGAATACATCGGTAAACACTGTATGTTTTTCGAGCTGAATAAATATGTTACATTGAATAAAAACACAAAAAATATATCCAGTTTGGCAGAAAAGTAATTATCTTGCCTTTGATAACATTTATTTGTTATATATTTGTTTTTTGACAACTTTTTCGAATCTATGTGTACAGTAATACAAACACCCATTTTGTGTTTTATTTACATAAAGTACAATTGTTGAATGTTACTGTTTTGATTATATTCGTTTGGGGGGGGGCACAATTAAAAAATTAAGAAAGATTAAAATGAAGCGAAATTTAAGTTTCCATTCCATTTTTACAACAACCGTAAAACAGTGCATACTCAGCAAGTTTTATCGTAATTTATAAGCATATTGAAACACTAAATCAACATTTTATTTATTTTTTTGCATAATTAATGATGGAAGTATTTTTCTGTTTATTTTCTTAACATCTGTTAAAAAAATAAATAATTTGTACATTCTCTTGAAAAAAGAATCAAACTTTTCTCTACTTTCACATGTGTTCCATTTTAACAAACTGAGCCACAGCAATGCGTGGCCGGGTACAGCTAGTATATATATATATATATATATATATATACAGTATATATACAGTGGGGAAAATAAGTGTTGGACACATCCCATTATTCTTTATTTAACACATTTTTTATGCAGTGAATGACACGAAAATTTAACAAAATATAGTTACTAATTTAACAATAACAAATAACTTTAGAAATTGGAACCTTTTAATGCATAACAAAAATTATATAATAAAAACGAGAATAGCCGGAAAAAAAGTATTGGACACACTAACACAATTTCATCTAATATTTAGTTGAAACCCCCTTATTGGCTATTACAGCTTTGAGACGTTTTCTATACGACGAAACTAATTTGTGACAACATTCAGGCAAGATTTTGGCCCACTCTTCAACACATACTTTCTTCAAATCCTGAATATTACGTGGATCTCGCTGGTGGACCATGATCATGTTTTTTTTTTTTTTAATTACATTTTCACCCCAAACAAGGTACATTGCCACTTTGGTGTAAGGGGCTACTATTGTTACGTTATACATTTCAATGTGTTCTTATTAGTAAGGATAATGTATGTTCTTTTGTTTCCATATTAAGTCTTCTTGTTAAGAAGGATAAGTCTTAAGTGTGATGAGAGTCTTATTATAAGTGATGTTGTATCTTAGAGAGAGAGGTTATCTTAGAGAGAGATGCTTCGAAAGAGTTTTATTAAGTGTTCATGTTGTAAGATATTTTGAGGTTCATGTGTGTGATCATGTTGTGAGATATGGAGACATTAACACATTGTTAGAGAAGATATAAAGAGAGAGTGTACATATAAATAAACTTTGAGAGGTGATTCGCTATCCAGATCGACAGACCGATAATCGAGAGGTTTGCATTTATGCCGATGGATTGACAGGTTGGCATTTATGCTTTGACAGTTCTGTTTGAACGGGAGTGTTTGTATAACATAAATAGACACATATACTTTAAAACACATATATTTTTTAGATGATGAATTTCAAATGGTTTTTACACATAAATAGACAATACCTTTTTCATGTAATGATGGACACAGGAGACGGCAGTTATAAAAAACACATTGAACATTTATTCTTCTTCCACTTGAACCGGTTGGTGGCTTTGCGTTCAGGAATTCAAAGGTTCACATATTAAGTTTCAAAGTGATCGTCTCGCTTCTAGACGATTGAAACCCATGTCTGTCGATCTCAAACTCCCTCTGAGTTTCTCACTGACTTACTAACTAACTAACTCTCACTTCCTATATTAAGAAATCCATGCATGTCCGGCCGCGTGACCAAACTCAGGTGTCACCAACATGCGCGACTTGCACGTTTCCGACATTCTGATTTCCCAATAATCTATTTTTTCTTTTGTTGTTTCCACAAAGGAATTCAACCTGCATATCTAATTCATTTAATCCATATTTTATTATCCACATTCTTTTAACAATGAATAGACAAGCCCGTTCCACGGCAGACATCCTCACTGTAATCTCTGAACGCATATACCATTCACTGGACAAAGCGGGGGAGGGCAGAGCGGTAGCTCTAGATATATCTAAGGCTTTTGACAGGGTATGGCATGAGGGTCTCCTCAGGAAGATTAGATCATACGGTATCACTGGTAGAATACTTAACATAATTAAATCCTTCTTAGATAAGAGAAAAATCCAGGTTGTCCTCGATGGTCGTACAT
The DNA here is from genome assembly GCF_053919585.1 of Euprymna scolopes. Classification (NCBI taxonomy): domain Eukaryota; kingdom Metazoa; phylum Mollusca; class Cephalopoda; order Sepiida; family Sepiolidae; genus Euprymna; species Euprymna scolopes. Next base: position 91,543,752 of record NC_136527.1, on the reverse strand, counting down.
CTAAACAATATGATATAAATGCGGGAGTGCCCCAGGGATCTATCCTTGGACCTCTGCTGTTCCTGATATTCATAAATGACCTCCCCGACAAAATTGCCTCTGAGATGGGTATATATGCTGATGACACCACACTCTATAGCAGGCACGACAGGAAAACAAATGAACATATATCTAAAGTAATGGCAGAAACACTAGAGGATGACCTCCAATCAGTAGTGGAATGGGGACAAACATGGATGGTCACGTTCAATGCTGCCAAGACTAAACTGGTTTCATTCAATAATTACAAGAAACCTTCTCTACCACCTATAGCAATGGCCAACGACTCTTTATCTGAGAGTACGTCTTTCAAGCTCCTTGGCCTAACGTACACAGGAAACATGAGTTGGAACAATTACATTGAGGGCATTGCCAGGGCCGCTGCGAGGGAGGTGGGCTCTCTCTACCGTGCTAGAAAACTTCTAACACCCGAAAGTATCCTGTACCTCTATAAGGCCACCATTCGTCCATGTATGGAGTATTGCTGTCATATTTGGGCCGGTGCATCGGCTACTAGTCTCTTGCTCCTTGACAGGGTTCAAAAGAGAGTTGCAAATCTGATAGGCCCTAAACTGGCATCTAAGCTTCAGCCTCTGTCCCATCGTCGAAACGTTGCATCCCTCTGCCTGTTCTACAAGTATTTTAATGGTGAAAGCACTTGTGCCCCCACGACGTGAACACCCTCGACAGACCAGACAAGCTGCAAAATCCCACCCCCACACTGTAGAGATCCCTAGATGTAAAAGATCTTTCTACTCCAGTAGTTTCTTCCCCAGAACTGCTAGACTTTGGAATTCCATTCCAGGTCACTGCTTCCCCAACTGTACTGACATGCATAAGTTCAAGTGCAATGTGAACCAACATCTTGCTGCCCAAATCCCTACATAGTACCCCAGTAGATGTTTCCCCTGATAGTAGCCCCCTACATCAAAGTGGCAATGTGCCTTGTTTGGGGTGAAAATGTAATAAAAAAAAAAGTTTATTTATTATTTATTTCATCAGAATTAACAATTTACTGGACATTTCATTTAGCCTATTGTTCTTTAAAACTTATATCCAAGGTTCGATTTCTGCTTTCTCTCATTTTATTTTCATTTTAAGTAATCTCTCTATTTTTATACTTACATGAAAAGGGGACAGCCCTTATCATGTAACACTATCAGGGGCAACAACTACTGGGGTACTATGTTGGGATTTGGGCAGCAAGATGTCGGTTCACGTTACACTTGAACTTCTGCATGTCAGTACAGTTGGGGACCATGATCATGTTGCTTAATATTTGAGTCAATTCACATGGCTTAAATTCTTATTGATATATGTACATTACCATTCGTTAATTGATTTTAAATATATTAAACCCTTGGAATAACGTTTTCTTGTGTGTGTGTGTATATATATATATATATATATATATATATATATATATATGGGGATTACCCAGAATTCCCCCATATAAAAAAATAACAAAAAAATAAAAAATCAGCATAATACACGTACACATTCGAATGATCAAAAGAAAACATTGTGAAAGAAATTAATACCAATTTTAACGTTTACCAAAAGATGCAAATAAAACAGATGAATTTTGAATTTTTGTGGGTTTTTTTTTTTTGTCTAATTTCGATGGTAAAGATTTACTGAATTATTAAGCTCTGGTATACACTATTTAACTATTACCCCAACTTATGAATTATATATATAATTATATATATATATATATATATATATATATATATATATATATATATATATAAAATTTATTTATACAAACACTTTCAAGTTTTCGAGGGTAATTCTTGGCCTGAAGACGTAATATCCCCAGTAACGGGTGATTACAGAAACATGTATGCACATATGCAGCCATCAATGTTTGTATAAATAAATTTAATATACCTGCTTTGTTTATTCATTGAGCACTCTTTGGTAGACACATGTTGTTTCATTGGATGTACTTCTAGGAAACTAAACTCTACTGCCATAATATATATATATATATATATATATATATATATATATAAGAATAAGAACAAGCAGTTAATAAAACATGTTAAAAAACACTTTGAAAAAGAGTCGAAAACATATTTAATTTTAAAAAAGGAAGCACAAAATAAGTGAATAGTCCTTAATCCATGGAGTTTCGCAGAAATACTTCCCTTCTCATCAGAGGGTAGGAATTAGCAAAATGCTGGATCGGATTTTGCTTGCAAAAGTGTTTAATAAAACTACAAGTAAGTCATAGATCTTACTTGGTAACAAATAGTGAAGCAGAGGGAATAGGGTGAAGAAAAAAATGATTTCACGTGAATGGATAATCTGGTGAAGGGTAAAAAATCCAAAAATCAAAATCCAAAAAAGTTGATAGAATTTCCATTTCCACAAGTAAAATCCAAGGGAATCGCATAATTGGAAGATGGTCCAAAGTAATCACCACTGGGTACATATTTGAATAGACTTTATGCAAAATTTCAAATGTTTAGACCAAAAATTAGCTCAATAATTTGGTAGATACTGCAGAGGTAAAATATTTTTTAACTTTGACCCCTTAACATTTGTTTTGGGCTCAAATCAAATTATAAAGTTTGATTCATGTCCAAGTAACCTACACCTAAAATTTCAAGTGTTTAGACCCAAAATTGGCAAAGGAGTTTGGTAGAGTTCTTAAAGGTTAAATCGTTGAACTTTATCCCCTTCACAGCCAAATTTCTTGCCAAAAACCGATTAAAAAGATTTTCCCAAATCTCAATACCTTTCATATCAAATCTCGACTGAATCTGTAGACTGAAAATTGACAGAGTAGTTTGGTAGGGAAATGTACACACACAGACAATTTCACTTTTATAGATATATATCTATATATCTATAAAAGTGAACGTGTCTGTGTGTGTGTCTGTTTGTGTACATTTTCCTTCGCAATAACTCTGTTAATTTTCAGTCTACAGACTCGAAATTTGATATACAGGGTACTGAGATCGGGGAAAATCGATGTGATCGTTTTTCGGCCAGAAATTTGACTGTTAAGGGGTCAAAGTTCAACGATTTGACCTTTGAGAACTTTACCAAACTCCTCCAACAATTTGGGGTCTACACACTTGAAATTTTAGATATAGGTACCTTGGACATGGATCTAACTTAATAAGTTGATTTGAGCCCAAAACAATAAATTTTAAGGGGTCATAATAGGGGTCAAAGTTAAAAAAAATTGACCTTTTTTTTTTTTTTTTTTACTCAGCATACACCTCCAAATACCCGGGCAACGCCAGGCACCTATGCTAGTATATATATAAAATTACTTGAATTTATTGCTTGACAGGAGACTCAGTTAAGATATATTGACATTTCTTTAATCCGTGGAGTTTCAAAGAAATGTGTTTTTCTCATCAGAGGAAAGATATAGCAAATAAATATTATATTGAAGCGCTGAATTTGCTGGTACTTGCATAAATTGAAACAGCATTATATAAAAAGTGAAACTTTTTTGTGCAAAGAGTTCATAAATTCTGACCAATTAGCAAGTGATACTGTCCATGTATTTATACATTTTATTAGGTTATTGCTAAATGATTTAGTTTCCAGAGATTTTCTTGTTCTCCTGAGGTATTTCTTTCCAATTCTCTCTTTCGTGAGTCCAAATCCCCTATCTATCAAGTTTCAAGTCTGTAGACCAAAAATTCACAGACTAGTTTAGTAGAGACCGTTCTTCACACAGACAGACAAGGTCACTTTTATATATATATATATACTAGCGGGGGTACCCGGCGTTGCCCGAGTGTTTGTTTCCGGGACGGGGGGGGGGGAGTTTTAAAAAATGTTATGGTAGGTAAGTAGGAAGGATCAAACCCGGAGTCATGAGTAAAAGTAGGAAAATAAAGTGTGAAAAAAAAAAAAACAAAAAAAAAAACATCTGCAACGTTAACAGTTCGGCCACCAAGAAAAGTCCATTCCAGCTGTTTAGGAAAAAAAACAAAAAAAAACGACTACGGTAGGTCGGCGCGAACGTGAAAATATAATGTGAATTGTCCAGCATGCTAACCACTACGCCACAGAGCACTGCAGCTTAGTTTAGTGATTTTAAATAACTTCACATGAAAGAACTACGAAGCCAAACCGGTGTTCTCTTCTCAACTGTTCCTTGTGAACGATCCCCAAACGGTGTTAAGTGGTGGCAGGGGGAGGAGGAATTTATTAGAGAGAAAATATTTTACCACTTCCATTGATCTTAACCGATTTTGGCCGTGACTTCTCAGCAGAAAAAGTATAGAAATCTAAGATCATCGAGGAATTTGAGAAATAATAAGCCTATAACACACCTCAGATATTGTTCTGCCGTTTGTGCATATTATATTTGCATGAAATATCTTGATTTTTAATCCTATTAATGTCAAAATCAGACGGGAAAAAATGAGTTCATTTTATATATATATATATATATATATATATATATATATATATATATATATATATAAATATATATATAAAACAACGGTCCACAAAAATTGCAATCATTTGACCTGCCTTGCGCCACTTTGTGACCTTGTATCTCGGAGGAGATGAATTTAAAAAAAAAAAATGGAGACAGACACACAAGCATGAGTTTTATGGATTTGATTATGCACACATAATGAATAAACACGTTGATACACCGGTTCCCGCTGGATCACCAAAGTTAAGTAATGCTGAACCTGGTCCATACTAAATGGGTGACCATTTGGGACTTCCAGGTGCCGTATGTCCTCTCTGTATATACCGATTCAAAAGAGGTGTTGCAGATTACGTAACCCTTGCCTCACAATTACACGCGCAGTTGCCCCTACAGGGGGTATCCGTTGTGTTTCGAGAATGAACGGAAGCATCGTCATATCAAGTTGTCCACGCTATCGATTCTGATTGCAATGACTTACCCATTTTCTTCCAATTCTTCGTAGTTCGAAGCATTCCATTCTGAGCCGAGATAAAGATAGGGAAAAATTTCAGAAGGAGCATCCATCTGACCCAGAATCCGCATCATCTCTGTATCAATGTAACTTTTATATTCTATTAGAGACGTATTTAGTGCAACCTCGAGAGAATTCCGCAACTGAAAAAAAAAAAAAAACATTTATTCTACAACCGATTATTTTTTTTTTGTAATAATAATAATAATAATAATGATGCTGATAATAATAACAATAATGATGATGATGATGATGATGATGGTAATAATAATAATAATAAATAATGATGATGATGATAATAATAATAAATAATGATGATGATGATGATGATAATAATAATAAATAATGATGATGATGATGATGATAATAATAATAATAATAAAATAATAATAATGAAAATAATAACGATGATAATGATAATAATTATAATGATAATAAGATTAATAATAATAATAATAATAAAAATAATAATAATAAAATAATAAGAATAATAATGATAATGATGATGATTATAAAAATAAAAATAATAATAAAAATAATAATTATAATAAAATAGTAAAAATAATAATGATAATGATGATGATAAAATAATAATAACAATAATAATAAAAATAAGAATAATAATTATGATAATAAAATAATAATAAGAAGAAGAATAATAAAATAATAAGAATAATAATAATGATCATAATAATAAAAATAATAAAAATAATAAAACAATAATAAAAATAATAATAATAACAACGATAATAAGTATAATAAAATAATAAGAATAATAATAATGATCATAATAATAAAAATAATAATAATAATAAAAATAATAATAAAAATAATAATAATAATAATAAAAATAATAATAAAAATAATAATAATAATAATAATAATAATAATAAAACAATAATAAAAATAATAATAACGATAATTACAATAATGATGATGATATTGTGCAACGTAACTTAAGGAATTGGTCAGAAAACAGGAAGTACGTCACTAAAAGTTGAGAGAAAACATATTATTTGGATTCTTCAGACTACAGTAATGTCACTAAATAGAGTTTGTGGGAGATACGAGAAAAATGAGCTTGTGTAGACATTCAAAATGCTTCTTATCATCAACATTATTACATTAGGAATCATTTCGTGTAAAATGTCAATTTGTTTGTCGGTTTGAGGGTGGATCCATAGATCATAAAGAAAGTTCCATCTTCAAGGGTCACTAAGATATTTATTTATTTAGGAAAACCCTAAAAAATATCTTGGTGACCCCCGGAGATTGAACTTTCTTTATAATCTACAGACCCACCCTCAAACCCGTCTAGCTGAAACCTCTGTCAATAATTTTCCCCATTCTTTATCTTTCTTAGAAGTGCACGCCTGTGGAACTCTCTTCCATTTGTCTGTTTCCCACCTGACTGCAACTTGGATGTCTTCAAGTCCAACATAAACAAATTCCTGATGAACCGCCCCCTTAAGTAATGACATTTCATAAAATCTCTAATACTAACGATTACTTCGATACTATCCCATTGATTACTGTACACGCAATAACCCTTATCCCCGAGTGGCTTCCGGGCCTTGACAAGTGGTGACCACCATGTAAAAAAAAAAAAAAAAAGCCCACGGTTCAAATTCTTGCAATGTAGAGCTAATTCCTCTTTTCCTCAGTTAAAAAAAAAAAAAAAACATGTATTCAACAGCCGAAGAAGGTCGCGGAGTGCAGCGATCGAAACGTTGTGCCAATAAAACCGAAGATGAGAATAATTGTTCGATTAATCAAATTAATACAAACATCCATTTCACATGTTGGCATGTGTTGGACAGCTTCAAGAAATTGATTTCCAAAGTGATGATGTATGAAAATCATCCTCATAGAGTTTCAGTCCATCTCAAGGTTCTGAGGCATCAGGCATGAGACCAGGTTCACACGCCTTGGAGGTGTCTGTTTTTTATGATATCGTGGACATGAGAAGGGGTGATCCAATTGTGGTTTCTGTCGCCCGTGTATTGTCGCCATGGGTGTTGTTGTCACATTTTGGCTGGTGCTTCTGCCACTAGTCTCTCACTCCTGGACAGGATTCAAAAGAGAGTCTCCAACCTGATAGGTCCTGAACTGTCATCTAAGCTTCAACCTCTGTCCCATCAACAAAACGTTGCATCTCTCTGCCTGTTTTACAAGTATTTTAATGGTGAATGCTCCGGCGAACTACAAGCCCTTGTACCCCCGACAAACCTGACAAACAGCAAAATTCCGCCCCTACACAAAGATGATATTCAGAAAGCCATTCTTAACATGGAGGTACTTGTGCAGTTTATAGACATTACTGAAAAAAATGACATTTAGAAAGCCATTCTTAACATGGAGGTACTTGTGTAATTTATAGACATTACTGAAAAAAATGATATTTAGAAAGTCATTATTAACATGGAGGTACTTGTGCAGTTTATAGACATTACTGAAAAAAATGATATTTAGAAAGCCATTCTTAACATGAAGGTACTTGCGCAGTTTACAGACATTACTGAAAAGATATTTAGAAAGCCATTCTTAACATGGAGTGAAAGAGCTTTTTAACTCATCTGTACTTTCACCTAAATCGAAAATAGGTTTGTTCAGCCACAAAAGACAGTGTTCAATCACCTCTACAGGCGCAACCCCATAGTCTTCGAGACTGACAAATGCCAACAACTTTCACCTAATTTAATGAGTAAAAGATTCTGTAAAACAAATTTAATAAACAAAAGAAACTATTTGCAATTTGATGAAGCGTTTTGATAATTTCAAGCAATTTATGCAACCTGCTTAAAATACATTGGTGATAGCAAAAGAATTGATTTTTTGTTTACCTCTTTACTTGTGGTTTCTTCGAGGTCTATTGCCATCATCAGTTCTCGCAATTTGATACTAATTCGGTTTTTCATGCCATCCGTATCAAGTCTGAAAAAGAAAGAAGATTAAGCTAAACATCAACAAAAGAAATAGAAAGCAGCCGACTTGACACATTTTGGTTAATAATTTATGCGTGCGCAGATATGTAAAAGTTGAGGTACGAGAAAGAAAATGGAAAGTACGAGAAAGAAAAGGGGAAAGTACAAGAAAGAAAACAGAAAGTACGGGAAAGTACGAGAAAGAAAACGGGGAAAGTATGAGAAAGAAAACAGAAAGTACGAGAAAGAAAATGGGGAAAGTACGAGAAAGAAAACAGAAAGTAGGAGAAAGAAAACAGAAAGTACGAGAAAGAAAACGGGGAAAGTACAAGAAAGAAAACAGAAAGTACGGGAAAGTACGAGAAAGAAAACGGGGAAAGTATGAGAAAGAAAACAGAAAGTACGAGAAAGAAAATGGGGAAAGTACGAGAAAGAAAACAGAAAGTAGGAGAAAGAAAACAGAAAGTACGAGAAAGAAAACGGGGAAAGTACGAGAAAGAAAACGGGGAAAGTACGACAAAGAAAACGGGGAAAGTACGACAAAGAAAACGGGGAAAGTACGACAAAGAAAACGGGGAAAGTACGACAAAGAAAACGGGGAAAGTACGAGAAAGAAAACAAGGAAAGTACGAGAAAGAAAACGGGGAAAGTACGACAAAGAAAACGGGGAAAGTACGAGAAAGAAAACAAGAAAGTACGAGAAAGAAAACGGGGAAAGTACGAGAAAGAAAACAAGGAAAGTACGAGAAAGAAAACGGGGAAAGTACGAGAAAGAAAACGGGGAAAGTACGAGAAAGAAAACAAGGAAAGTACGAGAAAGAAAACAAGGAAAGTACGAGAAAGAAAACGGGGAAAGTACGAGAAAGAAAACAAGGAAAGTACGAGAAAGAAAACGGGGAAAGTACGAGAAAGAAAACGGGGAAAGTACGAGAAAGAAAACAAGGAAAGTACGAGAAAGAAAACGGGGAAAGTACGAGAAAGAAAACAAGGAAAGTACGAGAAAGAAAACGGGGAAAGTACGAGAAAGAAAACAAGGAAAGTACGAGAAAGAAAACGGGGAAAGTACGAGAAAGAAAACGGGGAAAGTACGAGAAAGAAAACAAGGAAAGTACGAGAAAGAAAACAAGGAAAGTACGAGAAAGAAAACGGGGAAAGTACGAGAAAGAAAACAAGGAAAGTACGAGAAAGAAAACGGGGAAAGTACGAGAAAGAAAACGGGGAAAGTACGAGAAAGAAAACGGGGAAAGTACGAGAAAGAAAACAAGAAAGTACGAGAAAGAAAACAGAAAGTACGAGAAAGAAAACAAGACAGTACGAGAAAGAAAACAGAAAGTACGAGAAAGAAAACAAGAAAGTACGAGAAAGAAAACAGAAAGTACGAGAAAGAAAACAAGAAAGTACGAGAAAGAAAACAGAAAGTACGAGAAAGAAAACAGAAAGTACGAGAAAGAAAACAAGAAAGTACGAGAAAGAAAACGGGGAAAGTACGAGAAAGAAACAAGAAAGTACGAGAAAGAAAACAGAAAGTACGAGAAAGAAAACAAGAAAGTACGAGAAAGAAAACAGAAAGTACGAGAAAGAAAACGGGGAAAGTACGAGAAAGAAAACGGGGAAAGTACGAGAAAGAAAACAAGAAAGTACGAGAAAGAAAACAGAAAGTACGAGAAAGAAAACGGGGAAAGTACGAGAAAGAAAACGGGGAAAGTACGAGAAAGAAAACAAGAAAGTACGAGAAAGAAAACAGAAAGTACGAGAAAGAAAACGGGGAAAGTACGAGAAAGAAAACGGGGAAAGTACGAGAAAGAAAACAAGAAATACGAGAAAGAAAACAGAAAGTACGAGAAAGAAAACGGGGAAAGTACGAGAAAGAAAACGGGGAAAGTACGAGAAAGAAAACAAGAAAGTACAAGAAAGAAAACGGGGAAAGTACGAGAAAGAAAACGGGGAAAGTACGAGAAAGAAAACGGGGAAAGTACGAGAAAGAAAACAAGAAAGTACGAGAAAGAAAACAGAAAGTACGAGAAAGAAAACGGGGAAAGTACGAGAAAGAAAACAAGAAAGTACGAGAAAGAAAACAAGAAAGTACGAGAAAGAAAACAGAAAGTACGAGAAAGGTAACAGAAAGTATGAGAAAGGTAACAGAAAGTACGAGAAAGGTAACAGAAAGTACGAGAAAGGTAACAGGAAGTACAGAAAAAAAACCCAGAAATACATATATTTCTGTGGAAATATAATTTTTTTTTTTTCAATTATATTTCAACTTTTTTATATACTAATCCTTAATTTATGAAGCTCAATGTAATTACAGAGCTATAAAACAAAAGTTAATTTTTAAAGTAAAGTGTTGATTCTGATGGTGCCCATTTCGATGAACAAATTTTTTGTTTGAGCTAAGATATGTTCGTCTGAATCAAAAAGTTAAAAACTGCAAGAACTTTAACGAAACCAGTTTGTTGTTGCCGTTTCACATCTTCAAATCCAGCATTCGCGGCTGTTGTTTGTTTTTAATTTTCTTTTTTACCCAGTTTTTTTGTTTCTTATCGAAAAAGAATCGACAAAGAATTAAAAGTACTTGTGGTACATACAAAACATTTAATCTATTTGATATTTTATTTAGAAAATAAAAAGTTTAGCAGAATCGAAAAAAAATATATATCCAAATGGAAGAATTCTGTTGTGTTTAACAATGTTTGCTTGAATGAAAGAATGCTGCCTAAATATCTACTACACATGTATAAATAAAAACAATGGTCACCACTTACTCTTGTTTTTCAGAAGAATAAGGAGAATCAGCAGCATACGATTCAATATCTTCCATCAAATTCCTACAAAACAAAAAAGATATTAATAATATATATATATATATAAAGTGAAAGTGTGTGTGTGTGTGTGTGTGTGTCTGTCTGTCTATCTGTGTACATTTCCCTACACAATAAATCTGTCAATTTTAAGTCTACAGACTCGAAATTTGATATACAGGGTACTGAGATTTGGGAAAATCTTCATTAGTTTTCAGCCAGACATTTGGCTATTTAGGGGTCAAAATTCAATAATTTGACTTTTGAGAACTCTACCAAACTCTTCCGACAATTTTGGGTCTAAACACTTGAAATTTTAGATATAGGTTGCTTTGACATGGATCTAACTTAATAACTTGATTTGAGCCCAAAACAAAAATGTTAAGGGGTCATAATAGGGGTCAAAGTTAAAAAAAAAAAATTTGACCGCTGTGGTCTCTACCAAATTACTCAGACAATTTCTGGTCTAAACATTTGAAATTTTACATAAAAGGTATTCAGAGATAGGGCAAGCTTTTTAATCAGTTGGAGTCGAAAATTTGAGCTATCAATATATAAATGTATGTTTGCATGTCTGCCTAAAACTTTCGACAGATCAGTATCGTTTTGAAGCTCGACCTTTCAGACGACAAATATCGAAAAATTGGTTAAAAACATTAATTTCTTCACCTTCAACTGGGCAATTTTTTACAGGGAGGGGTCGTTTTTTTTTTGCTGATATTGTCGAAAGTCAAAGGAAGAAAAGAACGTGAAAAAAACATGACGCCTTTGCTGTTACGACTACCGCCAAACTGGAAGTGACATAGGTTTAAATTAAGGCTAGACAATCGAAAGGAGAGGATGACTTTGTGTGTGTGAGTTCCTTCCTCATAGGTTCCGAAACGGTTGAGCCTATCTTTTGCAAAGTTCATATAAAGCTTATTTATATGTCTGGCAGTGTTCCTAGATATGTTTAGTACAGAAATTTATCTGATAAGTATGGAAAATCGAAAAAATCCAATCTTAATTCTTACAGGGGAATATTTTATGTTACACCGGCCAAGGGAGATAATAAAATTTCAGCAAATCATTTCTTCTTTAAAAAAAACAAACAGATTTATTGTCATCTGGAGACATAGCTCGGGGGTAGAGACATTCGACTACAAACCAAATAATCTCCCTGTTCAAGCTCGTGTGTACCTCACCATTTTATTCTCATTTTTTCTTATCAATGAGTTCAATTTACAATAAAAGAAGATATACCTTTTAAAATTGTCGTAAATCATATCTACGTCTGCATATTTTAAAACTAAACATTGACCAGAAGTGACTTTTCCAGGGCATTCATCGTCAAGCCCAAATATCAGCTGACATGCTATTGTAAACAAAACAGATGGAATTTGATGAACGGCATTATCATTATTATTTAAAACATTTTTTTTTTTCGAATAAGTCCACCAGGTAAATTATTCCTTGTAATATATAATAACCAATAGAGGATTGATTCTATCATAATACATACGCAATCTGCATAAATTAAAATATCATGTTTAATCATATTGTATGACCGGGCAATGCCGGCTAACAGGTCTTGCTAGTATATAATAATCAATAGAGGATTGATTCTATAATAATACATACGCAGTCTGCATAAATTAAAACATCATGTTTAATCATATTGTATGACCGGGCAATGCCGGCTAACAGGTCTTGCTAGTATATAATAATCAATAGAGGATTGATTCTATAATAATACATACGCAATCTGCATAAATTAAAATATCATTTTTAAGTGTATTGTACAACCAGGCAATGCCGGTTAACAGGTCCTGCTAGTATATAATAATCAACAGAGGATTGATTCTATAATAATACATACGCAATCTGCATAAATTAAAATATCATTTTTAAGCATATTGTATGACCAGGCAATGCCGGTTAACAGGTCCTGCTAGTATATAATAATCAATAGAGGATTGATTCTATAATAATACATACGCAATCTGCATAAATTAAAATATCATTTTTAAGCATATTGTACAACCAGGCAATGCCGGTTAACAGGTCCTGCTAGTATATAATAATCAACAGAGGATTGATTCTATAATAATACATACGCAATCTGCATAAATTAAAATATCATTTTTAAGCATATTGTATGACCAGGCAATGCCGGTTAACAGGTCCTGCTAGTATATAATAATCAACAGAGGATTGATTCTATAATAATACATACGCAATCTGCATAAATTAAAATATCATTTTTAAGCATATTGTACAACCAGGTAATGCCGGTTAACAGGTCCTGCTAGTATATAATAATCAATAGAGGATTGATTCTATAATAATACATACGCAATCTGCATAAATTAAAATATCATTTTTAAGCATATTGTACGACCAGGCAATGCCGGTTAATAGGTCCTGCTAGTATATAATAATCAACAGAGGATTGATTCTATAATAATACATACGCAATCTGCATAAATTAAAATATCATTTTTAAGCATATTGTATGACCAGGCAATGCCGGTTAACAGGTCCTGCTAGTATATAATAATCAATAGAGGATTGATTCTATAATAATACATACGCAATCTACATAAATTAAAATATCATTTTTAAGCATATTGTATGACCAGGCAATGCCGGTTAACAGGTCCTGCTAGTATATAATAATCAATAGAGGATTGATTCTATCATAATACATACGCAATCTGCATAAATTAAAATATCATTTTTAAGCATATTGTACAACCAGGTAATGCCGGTTAACAGGTCCTGCTAGTATATAATAATCAACAGAGGATTGATTCTATAATAATACATACGCAATCTGCATAAATTAAAATATCATTTTTAAGCATATTTTATGACCAGGTAATGCCGGTTAACAGGTCCTGCTAGTATATAATAATCAATAGAGGATTGATTCTATAATAATACATACGCAATCTGCATAAATTAAAATATCATTTTTAAGCATATTGTACGACCAGGCAATGCCGGTTAACAGGTCCTGCTAGTATAAAATAATCAATAGAGGATTGATTCTATCATAATACATACGCAATCTGCATAAATTAAAATATCATTTTTAAGCATATTGTACGACCAGGCAATGCCGGTTAACAGGTCCTGCTAGTATAAAATAATCAATAGAGGATTGATTCTATCATAATACATACGCAATCTGCATAAATTAAAATATCATTTTTAAGCATATTGTACAACCAGGCAATGCCGGTTAACAGGTCCTGCTAGTATATAATAATCAATAGAGGATTGATTCTATCATAATACATACGCAATCTGCATAAATTAAAATATCATGTTTAAGCATATTGTACGACCAGGCAATGCCGGTTAACAGGTCCTGCTAGTATATAATAATCAATAGAGGATTGATTCTATAATAATACATACGCAATCTGCATAAATTAAAATATCATTTTTAAGCATATTGTATGACCAGGTAATGCCGGTTAACAGGTCCTGCTAGTATATAATAATCAACAGAGGATTGATTCTATAATAATACATACGCAATCTGCATAAATTAAAATATCATTTTTAATCATATTGTACAACCGGGCAATGCCGGGTCTCCAGCTAGTGTATATATAGACACATACACACATTGGATTTTTGGATTATTTTAATTTTTTTAAAATCATGTTCCAAATAAAGAGAATGCAGAAATGTATTAAAACTGTTTACAGCTGTTTCCAGGCAATGTTTATTTTATTTGATATGAATTTTCCTATACATTGAATCTCTTCAGAATAGAATTCACGTAAATTTTTTATGTTATTTTATTTTTTTTTTATTACATTTTCACCCCAAACAAGGCACATTGCCACTTTGGTGTAGGGGGGCTACTATCAGGGGCAACAACTACTGGGGCACTATGTAGGGATTTGGGCATCAAGATGTCTGTTCACGTTGCACTAGGAAATTAAACTGGCAACAATGTGAACAATATATCTGATCCAAGACGATGTCTTCCATTTCATCGGTTATTTTGTGGCACATTTTGGGTGAGCTAGGGGCTTCCACATTAATAGCCCTTATACCTAGCTTCTAACCTTGTGCTTAACTTGTTCTGTACTTGTGGGGAGGTGAAAGTATGTCGTACAGATGCTTTGTTGGTTGGTTGTTTTTGTTTTACGGCATATCAACCCTTTTCAGGTTATTTAATGCTGAATCCATTTATTTTGAAGAAAATTTTTTTAATAGAATATAGAATATATTTTTTTTTCCAAGTTGGTTTCTATTTAACCTATAGTTGGGTCCCTAACAGGTACTACCACTCCAGGTCAGAGTGGACCTGGGAGCAATGGCAATTAAAGGGTGGCTCCACACTCTCCAAAGCCTCACCAACGGATATAGTTTAAGGTCATATCCAGGACCGCAGGTGCTATGTGATTTTGAAAATGTTAGAATATATCAATCGAGTTTGACTGACAAGTGTTTATGGAAATTGCCAAAATCATCCGAGAAAACTCAGCATTGCATGCGGGTAGATGAATTTGAAAACAACATATGCGTTAAAATATATGTTTCCCTCTCTCTTTCACTCCCTTCCTCTCTCTTTCACTCCCTTCCTCTCTCTTTCACTCCCTTCCTCTCTCTTTCACTCCCTCCTCTCTTTCACTCCCTTCCTTTCTCTTTCACTCCCTTCCTCTCTCTTTCATTCCCTTCCTCTCTCTTTCACTCCCTTCCTCTCTCTTTCATTCCCTTCCTCTCTCTTCCACTCCCTTCCTCTCTCTTTCACTCCCTTCCTCTCTCTTTCACTCCCTCCTCTCTCTTTCACTCCCTCCTCTCTCTTTCACTCCCTTCCTCTCTCTTTCACTCCCTTCCTCTCTCTTTCTTCATTGAAAGAGAGAATTGAAACAACTGTATTTTTTAAACCGTTAAAGCTTGCATCCTGACACACATAGCAGTTTTGCCGCATGCATGGGTCAACGACTAAATATGCTCCCCCATTGTTAAACTTAAAATAAATTATATATTTTTATAAAAATGCATTTGTTTGCTATTTTTGTACAAGCGTTAAATTTCAGCAGCGTTTTCATCATCGGCATTAAATGGCAGGGACTGCCATTTAATGCCGATGATGAAAACGCTGCCTGTAACGACGCAATGAAGACTCAAGAAGTGACCTATGTCAGCCGATTATAGCTGACGACATATCCACACGTTGATGTTTCCATGTGCCTATCGTTTGATATTGTGTCCTCCACCGGGGAGCTGGTTTTTCTCAACCAAGTACCAAGGCAAACGATAATGTCATATTGGTTCCGTAACCAGGATACCCCGTTTTACGTTTTGCCATATTTGTGGCCATCAACCAAAACTGTAATTCTTTTAATTAATTATTAATTAAATTATTCAAACTATTGTTCTAACCTTTAGTGTTATGTTAACGCTTCAGTATTTTGTAAAACTCGAGGAATCTTTCCGTCAAACTCAGGGGAATCTTTCCGTCAAACTCAGGGAGAGTCTTTCTGTCTAATTCTTAAATTTGAACAAATCTAACCTCTTCAGGTGTATTGTGTCTAACTCGGGGGAACCTTTTGGTCTAAATCGGGGGAAACTTTTGGTCTAACTTGGGGGAACCTTTTGGTCTAACTCGGGGGAACCTTTTGGTCTATCTCGGGGGAACCTTTTGGTCTAACTCGGGGGAACCTTTTGGTCTAACTCGGGGGAACCTTTTGGTCTAACTCGGGGAAACCTTTTGGTCTAACTCGGGGGAACCTTTTGGTCTATCTCGGGGGAACCTTTTGGTCTAACTCGGGGGAACCTTTTGGTCTATCTCGGGGGAACCTTTTGGTCTATCTCGGGGGAACCTTTTGGTCTAACTCGCGGGAACCTTTTGGTCTATCTCGGGGGAACCTTTTGGTCTATCTCGGGGGAACCTTTTGGTCTATCTCGGGGGAACCTTTTGGTCTAACTCGCGGGAACCTTTTGGTCTAACTCGCAGGAACCTTTCAAATACAAATAAACATAAATCCAGGTCGGCATTTTTTCATTTTTAACAAAAGCATTTATTACTATGATATTATCCCACTTATCCTTGAGTGGCCTCCAGGCCTTGATAAGCGGTGACTCCTTTGTAAAAGAATAAAAAAGGTTACCTCGACCAAAAGATTGTGAAAATAAAACTCCCAATTAGAATAGGAACAATCAAAAGACGACATTTAAACCGTGGAAGATAATTGAATGATTGCTGCACGATTTGCAGGAGTCGTTTCTATTTACTTGTCTCCCCATGAGAGCAGAGTTAGTGTTTTTAATGTGGGGAAAATCCAGCTCCCCAAAAAGGGGAATTCCGGATAGGAACAAAAATAAAAGCTGCCTCAATCTAGAAGGACTTCTCCTCCATTGATCAAGTTCAGAAAAGGCAAAGTGTAGTATCAAAACAGATACTACACTTTGCTCGTAGCCAAACTGTGAAAGATAATTGGTAGAAGTTTTCAGTTTGGATAGGAAAGTTCTAGCACACTTTATCCAACGTAAAATTTTTCAAGGTTTGTTTATTATTTTTTAAGTCATGCTGCGGTGGTCTATTCTATTTCGCCACCAAATGGACTCTTTTTGATTGTATGAGGTGATGATAACTAAGTGGTTAACAACACACGCTGACGACCTTTGTTGCACAGAATAGTATTCAGAAGAAGTGAAGAAGTGCAGAAGTGAGGGTGTGCAAAAGTGAAGTGAAGATGTGCATATGTGAAGTGCAGAAGGGAAGTGAAGTGAGGTGAAGAAGTGCAGAAACGAATTGCTGAAGTGCATAAGTGAGGAAGTGCAGAAGCAAACTTCTGAAGTGAAGTGAAGAAGTGCTGAAGTGAAGTGCCGAAGTGAAGGGAAGAAGTGCCGAAGTGAAGTGAAGAAGTGCTGAAGTGAAGAAGTGCTGAAGTGAAGTGAAGAAGTGCTGAAGTGAAGTGAAGAAGTGCTGCAGTGAAGTGAAGAAGTGTTGAAGCAAGGAAATGCTGAAGTGAAGAAGTGCTGAAGTGAAGTGAAGAAGTGCTGAAGTGAAGTGAAGAAGTGTTGAAGCAAGGAAATGCTGAAGTGAAGAAGTGCTGAAGTGAAGTGAAGAAGTGCTGAAGTGAAGTGAAGAAGTGCTGAAGTGAAGTGAAGAAGTGTTGAAGCAAGGAAATGCTGAAGTGAAGAAGTGCTGAAGTGAAGTGAAGAAGTGCTGAAGTGAAGTGAAGAAGTGTTGAAGCAAGGAAATGCTGAAGTGAAGAAGTGCTGAAGTGAAGTGAAGAAGTGCTGAAGTGAAGTGAAGAAGTGTTGAAGCAAGGAAATGCTGAAGTGAAGAAGTGCTGAAGTGAAGTGAAGAAGTGTTGAAGTGAAGTGAAGAAGTGTTGAAGCAAGGAAATGCTGAAGTGAAGAAGCACCGTCCATCAAGCCATAAATTTTGTACTTTCTTTTTCACCAGGTCCAAATTGCCAATATATAAATTTCCAAGTCAGTACTGTAGACCAAAAATTGACAGAAGAGTTGAATAAAGACCATTCCTCACACGGACAGAAAAGTTCACGTTTAATGTCGCCTTAGCTAACGCATTCTTCCAGCATTTCAAAATGACCCCGCAGACAGACAACACGCACAAATTGTTTTTTTTTGTCTTCAATTTTACAATTTGGCAAGAAAAAAAGAAAAAAATGTCTAAAATTCTGAAGATTGATTGGAAGTTACGTTAATGAAAATGTTGTACGACTCCAGACTAGAACAGATTCATGACAACTACTTACCATTCTTTGATGCAAGATACGTCGGAATTTATCTTCGCCTTGTAAAATTCGACCCACGTATGCGTGAGCCCCTTCGGAATGTAATTATGCAAGTTGGCTGTGTTGATGACTTTGTGCAAACTTTGCAGAGCAGACCTGAAAAGATTTTGGAAAACATTTGTCCTTTAATTAAAATTTAATTAAAAGCTTAAAATAATGTCGTTAAATCAAAAGTAAAAAAATAATCTCTTGTTTAATAGAAAGTTAAAACATATTTTGTTAATAAAAAATAATTCTTCACTTAATTAAAAATTTTAAAATAATTAGTTGTTTAATTAAAAGTTAAAAATACTTTGCCGTTTAATAATAATTTAAAATAAAATAATTTGTTGTTTAATTCAGTTAAAAAAATTATTTGCCATTTCATTAAAAGTTTTAAAAATATTTTGTCGTTTAATTAAAAATTAGTTTGTCGTTTAATTAAAAGTTAAAAAATAATTTGTCGTTTAATTAAAAGTTAAAAAATAATTTGTTATTTAATTAAGTTAAAAAATAATTTGTCACTTAATAAAAAGTTAAAAAAAAATAATTTGTCATTCAATAAAAAGTTAAAATAATTTGTCATTTAATTAAAAGGTAAAAAATTATTTGTCATTTAATTAAAAGTTAAAAAATAATTTTTCGTTTAATTAAAAGTCTAAAAATAATTTGTCGTTTAATTAAAAGTTAAAAAAATAATTTGACATTTAATTAAAGTTAAAAAAAATAAATTGTTTGATTAAAAATTAAGAAATAGTTAAAAACAATAATCTGATGTTTAAAAGTTAAAAACAATAATAGTCAATTAATTAAAAGTTAAAACAAATAATTTGTCATTTAATTAAAAGTTTAAAAAAATAATTTGTCATTTAATTAAAAGTTTAAAAAAATAATTTGTCATTTAATTAAAAGTTTAAAAAAATAATTTGTTATTTAATTAAAAGTTTAAAAAAATAATTTGTTATTTAATTAAAAGTTTAAAAGAATTTGTTTGATTAAAACTACAAAAATAATTTGTCATTTAATTAAAAGTTTAAAAAAATTTGTTTGATTAAAACTACAAAAATAATTTGTTATTTAATTAAAAGTTTTAACAAATTTGTTTGATTAAAACTACAAAAATAATTTGTCATTTAATTAAAAGTTTAAAAAAATGATTTGTCATTTAATTAAAAGTTAAAAAGTAATTTGTTATTTAATTAAAAGTTTCAAAAAATTTGTTTAATTAAAAGTTAAAAAATAATTTGTTTAATTAAAAGTTAAAAAATAATTTGTTTAATTAAAAGTTAAAAAATAATTTGTCGTTTAATTAAAAGTTAAAAAATAATTTGTCGTTTAATTAAAAGTTAAAAAATAATTTGTCATTTAATTAAAAGTTAAAAAATAATTTGTCGTTTAATTAAAAGTTAAAAAATAATTTGTCGTTTAATTAAAAGTTAAAAAATAATTTGTCGTTTAATTAAAAGTTAAAAAATAATTTGTCGTTTAATTAAAAGTTAAAAAATAATTTGTTGTTTAATTAAAAGTTAAAAAATAATTTGTCGTTTAATTAAAAGTTAAAAAATAATTTGTCGTTTAATTAAAAGTTAAAAAATAATTTGTCGTTTAATTAAAAGTTAAAAAATAATTTGTCGTTTAATTAAAAGTTAAAAAATAATTTGTCGTTTAATTAAAAGTTAAAAAATAATTTGTCGTTTAATTAAAAGTTAAAAAATAATTTGTCGTTTAATTAAAAGTTAAAAAATAATTTGTCGTTTAATTAAAAGTTAAAACATAATTTGTCGTTTAATTAAAAGTTAAAAAATAATTTGTCGTTTAATTAAAAGTTAAAAACGGGTAATAAAAAAGGGTGATAAAAAGAAAAGGTATAGAAAAGAAAGCATACAAAAAAAAAAAAAAAAAAGAAAACGTAAAAAAAGAAGGGGTAAAAAACAACACCAAAAAAAAAAAAAGACAAAAGAAAACAAACAAAAAAAGAACAACACGCAAGCTTACCACATTGCCTGCACAGAAACAGGTTTAAAGAGATAATCGGCTCCTTCAGAATTCACACTAAAGCCTCTGGAAAAATAGAAAAGAAAAAAAAAATGAAAAATGAATACAAATCATTGATATTTTCTTTCTTATTCTTTTCACAGCCTATTTTTGCTCACACGAGTGATATTTCTGACAAAGGGGGAAGAATTGCTGTTTCTCTGGTTCAAAATTTATCTAACATGTATCGTTGGCAAACGTTTTGATCTTGAAGTAGTATTTATTTTGGATGTATGTATATAGCAATACATCCGTTACATAACGCAAACTGCATTCCTCCTATATCACAGGAGCCACTTTTCCCTCCCCAAAACAGCCTTAATAATCTATTCCGCTCCTAATGAAAATATCGCTAGACGTTGCATCCCAAGCACCTTCTTTCAACTTCCGATGAGAAGCATTAGGCTTCGAAATGCCATGGCATAAAGAGTCTCCACTTACCCAACACCCCTAAGTAAATGTGTACCCTTGTTAAATAAATGAACAAGTAAGGTTTCCTTCAGTCTTTGACAGACTATGTAGACCCACAGTAAGGGTGCCTGTGTGTGGGAATTTTGTGACAAGATTTGCACAATCTCCAACCACAACTCTCCTGAGACGACATTGTTAAATACCAGTGGCAAGTGAAGTGTATATACAAGACGACTGGAAACAAATGCCGAGATAAGCAGAGAGCACATACAGCGCCTAGAGTTCCCAAATGGTCTCCCCATCTGATACTAACCAGGCTCAATGTTGCTTAACTTTGGTGATCTGGCGAGAACCAGTGTGTCACTGTGATTATAAATCTATACATATTAATATATAGTTTTTATACCTTCATTTTCCTTTCTTGTTTATATATATATATATATATATATATATATATATATATATATATATATATATATGATCTTGAGCATGTGGTACAGTGGGGGAAGAGGTGGCTGGTTACTTTTAATGCATCTAAAACCAAGCTCCTATCTTTACATCATCAACGCTCTGATCCCCATCTGGCATCAATTGATATGGGTGGCTCTCGTCTAGGGGAAGCTCCATGTTTTGATAAGCTTCTGGGCTTGACCTTTACCCCTGACCTGAAATGGAATACGTACATCAAGTCAGTTGCCAAGATCGCTGGAAAAATGGTAGGATCCTTCTCCCGCTCCAGAAGATATCTCACCCCTGATGCAATTCCCTATCTGTATAAAAGCCAAGTACGTCCAAGGATGGAGTACTGCTGCAACATCTGGGCAGGAGCTGCTAAAAACAGTCTATCCTGCCTTGACAGAATACAAAATAGGCTTTGTGGTTTAGTGGGTGATGCCCTTTTCCCTTACCTGCAACCTCTCTCCCACAGGAGAGACGTTGCGAGCCTGTCTTTGTTTTATCGTTACTACCATGGCAGGTGCTCGTCTGAACTCCAATCTCTGGTCCCCCCTAGCCAATCTTTCACGAAAAACACCCGTCTGGCTGAAACCACTGTCAAAAATTTTCCCCACTCCTTATCTGTGCCAAGATCAAAACGTAGATTACATGAACCAAGCTTCTCTCTTAGAAGTGCCCGCCTGTGGAACTCTGTTCCGATTGCCTGTTTCCCACCTGACTACAACCTGGATGTCTTCAAGTCCAATGTGAACAAATTCCTGATGAGGCGCCTCCTTAAGTAGACACTTTATCAGATCTCCAAAACTAACGTACTGTACACACAATAACCCTTATCCCCGAGTGGCTTCCGGGCCTTGATAAGTGGTGACTACCTTGTAAAAAAAAAAAAATTAAATAAAAAATATATATATATATATATATTAGTGAATGAATGATAAAAATCTATATTCCAAAGTTCATGATGTTGACCATCTTATAATTTATTCCTTTAATTCAGTTGCCAGTTATTGGAAGAGAAGCTGAAACTACCTTATAATATGTTTACATTACGCCATTTTGTATATTATATATTATTGACAGCTCCTCTTCGAATTTTCGGATTTCAATCATGTCAAAACGCACTTTTGATGGATTGATAGTTGCAATTTCTTTTGATGAGTTAAGGGCAAAATAGATTCACTGATTGACATAATAATTAAGTAATTGATTTTGTACTATGAAACAGATACTGTCAAGAAGTGTAAACGTCAACTGAATTAAAGGAATAAATTATAAGATGGTCAACATAATGAACTTTGAAATATAGTTTTTTGTCATTCATCCACTATATTGCTCTGTAATTACATTGAGCTTTTTAAATAAGGATTGGTATAAATTATAAGGAAATACAGTAGATATATATATATATATATATATATATATATATATATATATTTTCTTTTTGTTATCTTTTTTTTATTTTCATTAAAGTGCTTGTTTACATTGGCCATCTCTAACACCAACGCATTTTAGGTGAAAACATTATTACTAGTGTTGGGACGATTAATCAGATTCGGAATCGGAAAAATCGAAAGATTTGAGAGTATCGGAATCGGTATTGGAATCGGAAAAATTGATGAATATTTTCCGATTCGAAAAACGATTCTTTTGGGGTTTTTTTTATTAAATTTTCACCCCAAACAAGGCACATTGCCACTTTGGTGTAGGGGGCTACTATCAGGGGCAGCAACTACTGGGGCACTATGTTGGGATTTGGGCAGCAAGATGTCGGTTCACATTACACTTGAACTTCTGCATGTCAGTACAGTTAGGGAAGCAGGGACCTGGAATGGAATTCCAGAGTCTAGCGGTTCTGGGGAAGAAACTACTGGAGTAGAAAGATCTTTTACATCTAGGAATCTCTACTGTGTGGGGGTGGGATTTAGCTGCCTGTCGGGTTTGTCGAGGGTGTCTATGTCGTGGGGGCACAAGTGTCTGCAGTTCGTCAGAGCATTCACCATTAAAATACTTGTAGAACAGGCAGAGGGATGCAACGTTTCGTCGATGGGACAGAGGCTGAAGCTTAGATGCCAGTTCAGGGCCTATCAGATTGGCGACTCTCTTTTGAACCTTGTCTAGGAGCGAGAGACTAGCAGCAGATGCACCAGCCCAAATGTGACAACAATACTCCATACATGGGTGAATGGTGGCCTTATAGAGGTACAGGATACTTTCAGGTGTCAGTAGTTTTCTAGCACGGTAGAGAGAGCCTACCTTTTTCGCAGCAGCCCTGGCAATGTTTTCGATATAATTGTTCCAACTCATGTTTCCTGTGAACGTTAGGCCAAACAGTTTGAAAGATGTATATATATATAAATAAACCCTAATGTACCTATCGTTAGACGTTGCATCTCTAATATGTTACCTAGCATCTACTCTCCTCTTCTGATGAGAAGCATTAGGCTTTGAAATACCATGGTATAAAAGAGTTTTACTTATCCTACATCCCGTATTGATCTAACATCCATATTGAATAAATGGACAAGTCTGTATGCGTTTGATTATATTTTTATATTGTCAGTTTTATTTCTTCATATTATATATATATATATTTATATTGTTGTTTTTTTTTTCTTTATATTCTATATAAGCTCCCAAACAGTTTGTTGAGCTTTGCATTATCCTGATTATCCAAAAATTAAGAATAATTGAATTTCAACAAGGGTCGTTTATAGTGCTCAATCAAAGAGAGCAAATTATATTTTTTTTATTATTTATGTAAATATAGTCATATCTTGCTACGATGTGCAGACCGTTTCGATCATGATAAAGGTTCCAGACTGTTATATCCGGTTTTGACGGTATATAATGACATGACGTAAATGAAGGTAAAGGAAAAAGGTAACTTAATGTGTGTGAGCGGAATGCTCGTCCTGGGAGCTTGGTAAATCCTGACTACACTTGGAGAGTGTAAGCCGCGAGACGGTCGGGCTAGTGCGTACCACTTGACTGCCCACAAGACAATACAAGACGCTCTTTTATACACCGTTTCGTATCCGGTGCTATCCGTAATTATGTCCCTTATAACACAGACCTTTTCAAATTTTGAGGGGAGAAATATTGCTATGACGAGCAAGAAGCAAAAATGAAACAACTTTAACTTTTGCTTATTGCCAGTCCTGGCAAGATTTCTCTCCTCAAAATTTGAAAAGATCTGGAACTTTTTTAATTTTTCTTGCCTGATGAAATCAAATAGGATTGAAACGGTCTGCACATCATAGCAAGATGTGACTGTATTTGCATAAAGAATAAAATATATATTATAAAACTCAAATTGTCTTGATTGGGAGCTGAAACTGTGTTTCCGGTCAACAGTTTGAAAAAATCTGCTCATAAAGACAAATTGACAATCTTTTCACGTTTAAAATATGTAAATAAAAACAAAACTAAGTCTCTTTTGCTTTTTTTTAATTGACAATCTTTTCGCGTTTAAAATATGTAAATAAAAACAAAACTTAATCTCTTTTGCTTTTTTTTTAATTGACAATCTTTTCGCGTTTAAAATATGTAAATAAAAACAAAACTTAATCTCTTTTGCTTTTTTTTAATTGAAAATCTTTTCGCGTTTAAAATATGTAAATAAAAACAAAACTTAATCTCTTTTGCTTTTTTTTTAATTGACAATCTTTTCGCGTTTAAAATATGTAAATAAAAACAAAACTTAATCTCTTTTGCTTTTTTTTTAATTGACAATCTTTTCGCGTTTAAAATATGTAAATAAAAACAAAACTAAGTCTCTCTTGCTTTTTTTTTAATTGACAATCTTTTCGCGTTTAAAATATGTAAATAAAAACAAAACTTAATCTCTCTTGCTTTTTTTTTAATTGACAATCTTTTCGCGTTTAAAATATGTAAATAAAAACAAAACTAAGTCTCTTTTGCTTTTTTTTAATTGACAATCTTTTCGCGTTTAAAATATGTAAATAAAAACAAAACTTAATCTCTCTTGCTTTTTTTTTTAATTGACAATCTTTTCGCGTTTAAAATATGTAAATAAAAACAAAACTAAGTCTCTCTTGCTTTTTTTTTAATTGACAATCTTTTCGCGTTTAAAATATGTAAATAAAAACAAAACTTAATCTCTTTGCTTTTTTTTAATTGACAATCTTTTCGCGTTTAAAATATGTAAATAAAAACAAAACTTAATCTCTCTTGCTTTTTTTTTAATTGACAATCTTTTCGCGTTTAAAATATGTAAATAAAAACAAAACTTAATCTCTCTTGCTTTTTTTTTAATTGACAATCTTTTCGCGTTTAAAATATGTAAATAAAAACAAAACTTAATCCCTTTTGTTTTTTTTTAAATTGACAATCTTTTCGCGTTTAAAATATGTAAATAAAAACAAAACTTAATCTCTTTGCTTTTTTTTAATTGACAATCTTTTCGCGTTTAAAATATGTAAATAAAAACAAAACTTAATCTCTCTTGCTTTTTTTTAATTGACAATCTTTTCGCGTTTAAAATATGTAAATAAAAACAAAACTTAATCTCTCTTGCTTTTTTTTTAATTGACAATCTTTTCGCGTTTAAAATATGTAAATAAAAACAAAACTTAATCTCTCTTGCTTTTTTTTTGATTGACAATCTTTTCGCGTTTAAAATATGTAAATAAAAACAAAACTTAATCTCTCTTGCTTTTTTTTTGATTGACAATCTTTTCGCGTTTAAAATATGTAAATAAAAACAAAACTTAATCTCTCTTGCTTTTTTTTTAATTGACAATCTTTTCGCGTTTAAAATATGTAAATAAAAACAAAACTTAATCTCTTTTGCTTTTTTTTTAATTGACAATCTTTTCGCGTTTAAAATACGTAAATAAAAACAAAACTAAGTCTCTCTTGCTTTTTTTTTAATTGACAATCTTTTCGCGTTTAAAATATGTAAATAAAAACAAAACTTAATCTCTTTTGTTTTTTTTTAATTGACAATCTTTTCGCGTTTAAAATATGTAAATAAAAACAAAACTTAATCTCTCTTGCTTTTTTTTTAATTGACAATCTTTTCGCGTTTAAAATATGTAAATAAAAACAAAACTTAATCTCTTTGCTTTTTTTTAATTGACAATCTTTTCGCGTTTAAAATATGTAAATAAAAACAAAACTTAATCTCTCTTGCTTTTTTTTTAATTGACAATCTTTTCGCGTTTAAA
Organism: Euprymna scolopes; assembly: GCF_053919585.1. Lineage (NCBI taxonomy): Eukaryota > Metazoa > Mollusca > Cephalopoda > Sepiida > Sepiolidae > Euprymna > Euprymna scolopes. The sequence continues at coordinate 91,517,213 of NC_136527.1, read as the reverse complement.
ATATGTACATAAAAACAAAACTTAATCTCTTGCTTTTTTTTAATTGACAATCTTTTCGCGTTTAAAATACGTAAATAAAAACAAAACTAAGTCTCTCTTGCGTTTTTCTTAATTGACAATCTTTTCGCATTTAAAATATGTAAATAAAAACAAAACTTAATCTCTTTTGTTTTTTTTTTAATTGACAATCTTTTCGCGTTTAAAATATGTAAATAAAAACAAAACTTAACCTCTCTTGCTTTTTTTTTAATTGACAATCTTTTCGCGTTTAAAATATGTAAATAAAAACAAAACTTAATCTCTTTGCTTTTTTTTAATTGACAATCTTTTCGCGTTTAAAATATGTAAATAAAAACAAAACTTAATCTCTTTGCTTTTTTTTAATTGACAATCTTTTCGCGTTTAAAATATGTAAATAAAAACAAAACTTAATCTCTTTGCTTTTTTTTAATTGACAATCTTTTCGCGTTTAAAATATGTAAATAAAAACAAAACTTAATCTCTCTTGCTTTTTTTTTAATTGACAATCTTTTCGCGTTTAAAATATGTAAATAAAAACAAAACTAAGTCTCTCTTGCTTTTTTTTTGATTGACAATCTTTTCGCGTTTAAAATATGTAAATAAAAACAAAACTAAGTCTCTCTTGCTTTTTTTTTGATTGACAATCTTTTCGCGTTTAAAATATGTAAATAAAAACAAAACTTAATCTCTCTTGCTTTTTTTTTGATTGACAATCTTTTCGCGTTTAAAATATGTAAATAAAAACAAAACTTAATCTCTCTTGCTTTTTTTTTGCTTGACAATCTTTTCGCGTTTAAAATATGTAAATAAAAACAAAACTAAGTCTCTCTTGTCTTTTTTTAAATTGACAATATTTTCGCGTTTAAAATATGTAAATAAAAACAAAACTAAGTCTCTCTTGCTTTTTTTTTGATTGACAATCTTTTCGCGTTTAAAATATGTAAATAAAAACAAAACTAAGTCTCTGTTGTCTTTTTTTTAATTGACAATCTTTTCGCGTTTAAAATATGTAAATAAAAACAAAACTAAGTCTCTCTTGCTTTTTTTTTGATTGACAATCTTTTCGCGTTTAAAATATGTAAATAAAAACAAAACTTAATCTCTCTTGCTTTTTTTTTGATTGACAATCTTTTCGCGTTTAAAATATGTAAATAAAAACAAAACTTAATCTCTCTTGCTTTTTTTTTGCTTGACAATCTTTTCGCGTTTAAAATATGTAAATAAAAACAAAACTAAGTCTCTCTTGCTTTTTTTTAATTGACAATCTTTTCGCGTTTAAAATATGTAAATAAAAACAAAACTAAGTCTCTCTTGCTTTTTTTTAATTGACAATCTTTTCGCGTTTAAAATATGTAAATAAAAACAAAACTAAGTCTCTCTTGCTTTTTTTTTGATTGACAATCTTTTCGCGTTTAAAATATGTAAATAAAAACAAAACTTAATCTCTTTGCTTTTTTTTAATTGACAATCTTTTCGCGTTTAAAATATGTAAATAAAAACAAAACTTAATCTCTATGCTTTTTTTTAATTGACAATCTTTTCGCGTTTAAAATATGTAAATAAAAACAAAACTTAATCTCTCTTGCTTTTTTTTTAATTGACAATCTTTTCGCGTTTAAAATATGTAAATAAAAACAAAACTTAATCTCTCTTGCTTTTTTTTAATTGACAATCTTTTCGCGTTTAAAATATGTAAATAAAAACAAAACTTAATCTCTTTTGCTTTTTTTTTGATTGACAATCTTTTCGCGTTAAAAATATGTAAATAAAAACAAAACTTAATCTCTTTGCTTTTTTTTCAATTGACAATCTTTTCGCGTTTAAAATATGTAAATAAAAACAAAACTTAATCTCTCTTGCTTTTTTTTAATTGACAATCTTTTCGCGTTTAAAATATGTAAATAAAAACAAAACTTAATCTCTCTTGCTTTTTTTTTAATTGACAATCTTTTCGCGTTTAAAATATGTAAATAAAAACAAAACTTAATCTCTTTTGCTTTTTTTTTGATTGACAATCTTTTCGCGTTTAAAATATGTAAATAAAAACAAAACTTAATCTCTCTTGCTTTTTTTTTGATTGACAATCTTTTCGCGTTTAAAATATGTAAATAAAAACAAAACTAAGTCTCTCTTGCTTTTTTTTTGATTGACAATCTTTTCGCGTTTAAAATATGTAAATAAAAACAAAACTAAGTCTCTCTTGCTTTTTTTTTGATTGACAATCTTTTCGCGCTTAAAATATGTAAATAAAAACAAAACTAAGTCTCTCTTGCTTTTTTTTTGCTAGACAATCTTTTCGCGTTTAAAATATGTAAATAAAAACAAAACTAAGTCTCTCTTACTTTTTTTTTGATTGACAATCTTTTCGCGTTTAAAATATGTAAATAAAAACAAAACTTAATCTCTCTTACTTTTTTTTTAATTGACAATCTTTTCGCGTTTAAAATATGTAAATAAAAACAAAACTTAATCTCTTTTGCTTTTTTTTTAATTGACAATCTTTTTGCGTTTAAAATACGTAAATAAAAACAAAACTAAGTCTCTCTTGCTTTTTTTTTAATTGACAATCTTTTCGCGTTTAAAATATGTAAATAAAAACAAAACTTAATCTCTTTTGTTTTTTTTTTGATTGACAATCTTTTCGCGTTTAAAATATGTAAATAAAAACAAAACTTAATCTCTCTTGCTTTTTTTTTGATTGACAATCTTTTCGCGTTTAAAATATGTAAATAAAAACAAAACTAAGTCTCTCTTGCTTTTTTTTTGATTGACAATCTTTTCGCGTTTAAAATATGTAAATAAAAACAAAACTAAGTCTCTCTTGCTTTTTTTTTGATTGACAATCTTTTCGCGCTTAAAATATGTAAATAAAAACAAAACTAAGTCTCTCTTGCTTTTTTTTTGCTAGACAATCTTTTCGCGTTTAAAATATGTAAATAAAAACAAAACTAAGTCTCTCTTACTTTTTTTTTGATTGACAATCTTTTCGCGTTTAAAATATGTAAATAAAAACAAAACTTAATCTCTCTTACTTTTTTTTTAATTGACAATCTTTTCGCGTTTAAAATATGTAAATAAAAACAAAACTTAATCTCTTTTGCTTTTTTTTTAATTGACAATCTTTTTGCGTTTAAAATACGTAAATAAAAACAAAACTAAGTCTCTCTTGCTTTTTTTTTAATTGACAATCTTTTCGCGTTTAAAATATGTAAATAAAAACAAAACTTAATCTCTTTTGTTTTTTTTTTGATTGACAATCTTTTCGCGTTTAAAATATGTAAATAAAAACAAAACTTAATCTCTCTTGCTTTTTTTTTAATTGACAATCTTTTCGCGTTTAAAATATGTAAATAAAAACAAAACTTAATCTCTTTGCTTTTTTTTAATTGACAATCTTTTCGCGTTTAAAATATGTAAATAAAAACAAAACTTAATCTCTCTTGCTTTTTTTTTAATTGACAATCTTTTCGCGTTTAAAATATGTAAATAAAAACAAAACTTAATCTCTCTTGCTTTTTTTTTAATTGACAATCTTTTCGCGTTTAAAATATGTAAATAAAAACAAAACTAAGTCTCTCTTGCTTTTTTTTTTATTGACAATCTTTTCGCGTTTAAAATATGTAAATAAAAACAAAACTAAGTCTCTCTTGCTTTTTTTTTGATTGACAATCTTTTCGCGTTTAAAATATGTAAATAAAAACAAAACTAAGTCTCTCTTGTCTTTTTTTTAATTGACAATATTTTCGCGTTTAAAATATGTAAATAAAAACAAAACTAAGTCTCTCTTGCTTTTTTTTTGATTGACAATCTTTTCGCGTTTAAAATATGTAAATAAAAACAAAACTAAGTCTCTCTTGCTTTTTTTTTGATTGACAATCTTTTCGCGTTTAAAATATGTAAATAAAAACAAAACTAAGTCTCTCTTGCTTTTTTTTTTTATTGACAATCTTTTCGCGTTTAAAATATGTAAATAAAAACAAAACTTAATCTCTTTTGCTTTTTTTTATTGACAATCTTTTCGCGTTTAAAATATGTAAATAAAAACAAAACTAAGTCTCTCTTGCTTTTTTTTTGATTGACAATCTTTTCGCGTTTAAAATATGTAAATAAAAACAAAACTTAATCTCTCTTGCTTTTTTTTTGATTGACAATCTTTTCGCGTTTAAAATATGTAAATAAAAACAAAACTAAGTCTCTATTGCTTTTTTTTTGATTGACAATCTTTTCGCCTTTAAAATATGTAAATAAAAACAAAACTAAGTCTCTCTTGCTTTTTTTTAATTGACAATCTTTTCGCGTTTAAAATATGTAAATAAAAACAAAACTAAGTCTCTCTTGCTTTTTTTTAATTGACAATCTTTTCGCGTTTAAAATATGTAAATAAAAACAAAACTAAGTCTCTCTTGCTTTTTTTTTGATTGACAATCTTTTCGCGTTTAAAATATGTAAATAAACACAAAACTAAGTCTCTCTTGTCTTTTTTTTTAATTGACAATATTTTCGCGTTTAAAATATGTAAATAAAAACAAAACTAAGTCTCTCTTGCTTTTTTTTTGATTGACAATCTTTTCGCGTTTAAAATATGTAAATAAAAACAAAACTAAGTCTCTCTTGTCTTTTTTTTAATTGACAATCTTTTCGCGTTTAAAATATGTAAATAAAAACAAAACTAAGTCTCTCTTGCTTTTTTTTTGATTGACAATCTTTTCGCGTTTAAAATATGTAAATAAAAACAAAACTAAGTCTCTCTTGCTTTTTTTTTGATTGACAATCTTTTCGCGTTTAAAATATATAAATAAAAACAAAACTAAGTCTCTCTTGCTCTTTTTTTAATTGACAATCTTTTCGCGTTTAAAATATGTAAATAAAAACAAAACTAAGTCTCTCTTGCTCTTTTTTTAATTGACAATCTTTTCGCGTTTAAAATATGTAAATAAAAACAAAACTAAGTCTCTGTTGTCTTTTTTTTAATTGACAATCTTTTCGCGTTTAAAATATGTAAATAAAAACAAAACTAAGTCTCTCTTGCTTTTTTTTTGATTGACAATCTTTTCGCGTTTAAAATATGTAAATAAAAACAAAACTAAGTCTCTCTTGCTTTTTTTTTGATTGACAATCTTTTCGCGTTTAAAATATGTAAATAAAAACAAAACTAAGTCTCTCTTGCTCTTTTTTTAATTGACAATCTTTTCGCGTTTAAAATATGTAAATAAAACCAAAACTAAGTCTCTCTTGCTTTTTTTTGATTGACAATCTTTTCGCGTTTAAAATATGTAAATAAAACCAAAACTAAGTTTCTCTTGCTTTTTTTTTAATTGACAATCTTTTCGCGTTTAAAATATGTAAATAAAAACAAAACTAAGTCTCTCTTGCTTTTTTTTTAATTGACAATCTTTTCGCGTTTAAAATATGTAAATAAAAACAAAACTTAATCTCTTTTGCTTTTTTGTTTTGTTTTTTTTTTCCTCCCATTTATAGCTTTGTCTTGGGCTGAAGTTTTGTATTTCATCATGAAATGACAAAGGATAACAAAATAGGGTGCGGAGAACATAAATATCCGGGGGATTAAAATAAAATTAAAAATACTTAATAAAATAATGCAAAATAAAACAAAAAAATAATTAAAAGAAATTTTACCCATCACCATCCAGTGTGATCTGTGTGTTTGCCCAAACCGGCAACACGAGGCCAATAGTGGCTTCATTCTCTCTGAGGTCCAAACCCAATATAATTGATTCCTCTGTGTCTTGGTTTCCGTTGCAGCAGACAACAGCCATGTAGCGCCAGATTTTCCGATCTTGATAAAAGCTTTCCAACTTAACGGCCTAAAATTAAAGATTAAAAAAAATGTCAGGAATGAAAAGGGATGTTAGTTAATCAGAGAGCACATAGGCGTGCAGTTCTAAGAAACTTTGTTCATGGAATCTACGTTTAGGTTTAGGCACAGATAAAGAGTGGGGGGAATTGTTGATAGTGATTTTGGCTAGATGAGTGTTTTTCGTGAAAGTTTGGCGAGGGGAGACCATAGATTGAAGCTCAGATGAGCACTTGCCATGAAAATAATGATAAAGAAGAGACAGGCTTGCAACATCTCTTCTGTGGGAAAGAGGTTGCAGGGAAGAGAAAAGGGCATCCCTCACTAAGCTATGAAGCCTATTTTGGACTCTGTTAAGGTAGGGTAAGCTGTTTCTAGCAGCTCCTGCCCAGATCAGTCCCAATTCACAATGATAGAGGTTTGGCAATATTCCAATCTGATATGGTTAAAGTGAATAACCCGAAGATATCTGACATGTTAGAAAATTTTTAAAAATGGACGAAACTATTTAAAATATTTAAAGGAATGGCAAATGCAAACTCACCATCTTATAATTTATTACTTTAAATAAATTAAAAAAAAGTCACAATCTTGCTGACACTGTTTTCTTTTTTTTTCATCATTCTACACCCAGTCATACTATACTAGCAGGGGAGTTGCCCAGCTTTGTCCGGGCGTAAAATACGCTTAAATATGATATTTTAATTTGTTCAGATTTCATATATATTATTATAGAGTCGTGATTTAAAAAATTAAAAAAAAAAAATTTGGATGCCATCAGCTAGAATTGAAACCGAAACTCTAACATTCAAAGCTGGTGACGTTACCACTGTACCAACGTTACACGCATACAAACTGATTAAAAATTAAAAATAAACTAAGATGAATGTACAAAATGTTTAACGATTTTTTCAATTTTGCCCCATTTTTGACTCATTGCAAGCAATTTTAACTAAAGCTAAAGACCCATAAATTAATGCTGGAGTTTCTCAGGGGGTCCATCCTTCAAAGGCTGTAAATGACCAAGTTTTCTCTGATTGATCACGTGGTGCAATGGCTGGCTAATTTTAATGCATCTAAAACCAAGCTTCTCTCTTTCCATCACCAACGCTCTGACCCCTCACCTGGCTCCAACTGAAACGAATGGTTCTCGTCTTGAGGAGGCACCATGTCTTGACAAGCTTCTGGGACTGACCTTTACTCCTGATTTAAAATCGAACATATCATCAAATCCGCTATTGGCTTGAATAATGAACTATTCTATGCTGTCACTTTCGGGTAACAAGGACATGTGGAAAGCATGGTCGTCACCAACGAATCCAACAGTTGAGCTAAGATGTTGCTTAATTTACCTTTTTCATGTATTTTCGTTGAAACATTTATTTAACTGTTATTGTGTTCTTGCTTGTCAATTACTCAAACACAAACATCACAACACTTATTAAATTTGGATTTAACCCTTGTTGTTGAGCGGCCTCCAGGCTTTGATGAACAGTGACTATATAATATAAATAAATAAAAACAAAGATGTCAAAGACATGCCAACATGTCAAACGGGCATTAAAGTAAAGATGATGTTGAACAAGAAACCAAAGAATTCTTCATCTTTGTCACAGACACATTCAAATTTGGGTAGAGGACATTAAATTTGGGTAGAGGACATTAAATTTGGGTAGAGGACATTAAATTTGAGTAGAATACATTAAATTTGGGTAGAATACATTAAATTTGGGTAGAGTACATTAAATTTGGGTAGAATACATTAAATTTGGGTAGAGTACATTAAATTTGGGTAGAATACATTAAATTTGGGTAGAGTACATTAAATTTGGGTAGAGTACATTAAATTTGGGTAGAGTACATTAAATTTGGGTAGAGGACATTAAATTTTAGTAGAATACATTAAATTTGAGTAGAATACATTAAATTTGGGTAGAATACATTAAATTTGGGTAGAGTACATTAAATTTGGGTAGAATACATTAAATTTGGGTAGAGTACATTAAATTTGAGTAGAATACATTAAATTTGGGTAGAATACATTAAATTTGGGTAGAGTACATTAAATTTGGGTAGAATACATTAAATTTGGGTAGAGTACATTAAATTTGAGTAGAATACATTAAATTTGGGTAGAGTACATTAAATTTGGGTAGAATACATTAAATTTGGGTAGAGTACATTAAATTTGAGTAGAATACATTAAATTTGGGTAGAATACATTAAATTTGGGTAGAGTACATTAAATTTGGGTATAGGACATTAAATTTGGGTAGAATACATTAAATTTGGGTAGAGGACATTAAATTTGGGTAGAATACATTAAATTTGAGTAGAGTACATTAAATTTGGGTAGAAGACATTGAATTTGGGTAGAGGACATCAAATTTGGGTAGAATACATTAAATTTGGGTAGAGGACATTAAATTTGGGTAGAATACATTAAATTTGGGTAGAATACATTAAATTTGGGTAGAGGACATTAAATTTGGGTAGAGGACATTAAATTTGAGTAGAGTAAATTAAATTTGGGTAGAATACATTAAATTTTGATAAAGTATGTTAAAAGGCAGAACACAAAAATTTCCTTACCACTTTGATGGTATCCTCCGGTCGGAGCAAGTAAAACATCTGCTGAAGATGTTGCTGTATGTCGCCTGGAAGGAATTAAAAAATACCATTTTAAAAACATATTTAAATATCATAAAACTAGCAGAGAGACCCAACATAGTTAGGGATTGAATGAAGATCCAAAAACTTTTCCATTTTTCCAGAGTATGAAGGAACCTAAAGTTCCCGTCCTCTTTACTCACATGCGGTCTGTAACCTGTTTCCCTCTTTACTCACATGCGGTCTGTAACCTGTTGCCCTCTTTACTCACATGCGGTCTGTAACCTGTTGCCCTCTTTACTCACATGCGGTCTGTAACCTGTTGCCCTCTTTATTCACATGCGGTCTGTAACCTGTTGCCCTCTTTACTCACATGCGGTCTGTAACCTGTTTCCCTCTTTACTCACATGCGGTCTGTAACCTGTTTCCCTCTTTACTCACATGCGGTCTGTAACCTGTTGCCCTCTTTACTCACATGCGGTCTGTAACCTGTTGCCCTCTTTATTCACATGCGGTCTGTAACCTGTTGCCCTCTTTACTCACATGCGGTCTGTAACCTGTTGCCCTCTTTACTCACATGCGGTCTGTAACCTGTTGCCCTCTTTACTCACATGCGGTCTGTAACCTGTTGCCCTCTTTACTCACATGCGGTCTGTAACCTGTTGCCCTCTTTATTCACATGCGGTCTGTAACCTGTTGCCTCAACATGTTCAAACCAAATCCTGATGATGTCCCCGGAAATAGGGCTGAAACATTGATTACCATTTATTTATTTTGGGTTTTCATTTTCATTCGCACATCTATAATTTTTACCTACATATATTCTACCCTTCCGATTTACCCCTATACGTTATACCTACTTTTAATTACGATTTACCATTTTATCCTATTCCTCCATTCTCATTTCATTTTAAATGTCATTAAGCAAATTTTTTCTATACTTGCATTTTGTATAATCCTAGCCCTTCATGAGAAGCATTTCACTTACATCATTCGTAGACATTTATGCTGATGACACTACCATCTATGGCAACACTTACGACTAAGTTCTCTCCAGCACATGGTACAATGGGGAAAGAGGTGGCTGGTTACTTTTCATGCATCTAAAACCAACGTTCTATTTTTACATCAATGCTCTGCCTCCATCTAGCATCAATTGAAATGAATGGCTCTCGTCTTGGAGAGGCTTCATGTTTTGACAAGCTTCTCGGCTTGACCTTTACTCCTGATCTGAAATGGGACACATACATCAAATCCATTGCCAAAGTTGCTGGAAAAATTGTAGGATCCTTCTATTGATCCAGTAGATATCTCACTGCTGATGCAATTCTTTATCTATATAAGAGCCAGGTACGTCCAAGGATGGATTACTGTTGCCACATTTGGGCAGGGGCTGCTAGAAAGGACTTGTCCTGCCTTAATAGAGTTCAAAATAGACTTCGTAGCCTAGTAGGGGATGTCCTTTTCTTTTTCCTGCAACCTCTTTCTCACAGAAGAGATGTTGTGAGTTTGTCTCTGATGTATCCTTGTTTTCATGGCAAGCGCTCGGCTGAGCTCCAATCTATGCCCCCCGCTCGCAAAACATTCACGAGAAACACTCGTCTAGCTGAAAACACTATCAATCAATAACCACTCGTTATCTGTGCCTAAACCTAAATGTAGAGTCCATAAACAAAGTTTCTTTCTTAGAACTGCACGCCCATGGAACTGTCTTCTATTTTCGTGCTTTCCAGCTGACTACAATATGGTTGTCTTCAATTCCAACGTAAACAAGTTCTTGATGAGACGTTCCATATAAGTTAACAAATTTACTGAATTTCCATTACTAACGATTACTATATTGTCCAATTGACTAGTGTACACCCTTTAATCCTTACCCTCGAGTGGCCTATGGGCCTTGATAAGTGGTGATGCCTCTGTAAAAAACAAACAAGAAAAAATACCTAAAGAGTTTTTCCTCTTAATTTTCCTTATCGTTTTATTCCTCATCTTTAATTATTGCTTGCTCCTCTTAATAGTGTTGAGCTTTTCTTATCTTGATAAGTCTTGCTTTGTTAAAGATTTACTCTTTGATAACATAATTGTATTATATATATAATGTATATATATTTTGTTAAGCTTATGTTTAAAATTCATGGTTACCTTTAATGCATCTAAAACCAAACTCCTATCTTTACATCATCAATGCTCTGATCCCCATCTGGCAGCAATTGAAATGGATGGCTCTCGTCTAGAAGCCCCATGTTTTGACAAGCTTCTGGGATTGACCTTCACTCCTGATCTGAAATGGAATACGTACATCGTCTGTTGCCAAGGTCGTTGGAAAAATGGTGGGATCCTTCTACTGTTCCAGAAGATATTTCACTACTGATGCAATTCTCTATCTATATAAAAGCCAAGTACGTCCAAGGATGGAATATTGCTGCCATATCTGGGTTGTACCTGCTAAAAACAGCCTATCCTGCCTTGACAGAGTACAAAATAGACTTCGTGGCTTACTGGGGGATGCCCTTTTCTGTTCCCTGCAACCTCTCTCCCACAGAAGAGACGTTGCGAGCCTATCTTTGTTTTATCGTTATTTCCATGGCAGGTGCTCGTCTGAACTCCAATCTCTGGTCCCCCCTCGCCAATCTTTTACAAAAAAACACCCGTCTAGCTGAATCCACTGTCAAAAACTTTCCCCACTCTTTATCTATGCCTAACACAAAACGTAGATTCCATGAACAAAGCTTCTTTCTTAGAACTGCACGCCTGTGGAACTCTGTTCCATCTGCCTGCTTCCCACCTGACTACAACTTGGATGTCTTCAAGTCCAACGTAAACAAATTCCTGATGAACCGCCCCCTTAAGTAGACACTTTATTAAATCTCCACACTAACGTACTGTACTTACAATAACCCTTATCCCTGAATGGCTTCTGGGCCTTGATAAGTGGTGACCACCTTGTAAAAAAAAAAAAAAAAAAAAAAATGCAAGATGCTAACTGTGGGAATATTCAATACACACACACACACACATATATATATATATATGTATATATATATATATATATATATATATATATATATATATATATACACACACACACATTATTCTCCAGCGCTTTTAATCGGTGCATTCGATCATCGTCAGGAGCGATTGTTGTTGTCATTTTCTTTATTGAGGTTTGGTGTATTTATAGTTTTTTTTTTTTTTTAATATTTTTTATAAAAGTGGGTGCAGGATGGGTAGAGGTGAATTATTTAGTTTTATTTTTATTTTTTTATTTTATTTATTTAGTTGTATATATGTGTGTGTGTGTGTGTGTGTGTGTGTGTGTGTGTGTGTGTGTGTGTGTGTGTGTGTGTGTGTGTATTTTATTTTTTATTACCGTTTTATCTGTTTGGTTACATATGTTTCAGATGTTGAACCATGTTCACGATCTAATGCCTCGTATTATTATTTATATTATTATTATATTATATTATTTACTATAATAATTATATAGTCTTGGAACCTTTAAAACTATACAAAAATTAAAAAAAAATATTTTTTATCATTCGTTAGAAAACTATTTAGTCAGTAAGTCATTCAACCACCTGCAATCACTGCATCAACTTGCTCTCTCGAATTCACTATAATACCAGTAATAATTTATTTTTTATTTTATTTATTTAGTTGTATATGTGTGTGTGTGTGTGTGTGTTTTATTTTTATTACCGTTTTATCTGTTTGGTTACATATGTTTCAGATGTTGAACCATGTTCACAATCTAACAGCCTCGTCAGTGGTTGTTAGTATTAGTAAAACACTTCTTCCTAATACTAATAACCACTTCTGTAAGGTCTGACGAGGCTGTTAGATCGTAAACATGGTCCCACATCTGAAACATATGTAACCAAACAGATAAAACAGTAATAAAAAAATAAAACACATATTTGCTCTGCAATAGTATTGAGCACTCTCTTCAGGTTTTTACTAATTACCAGTTTTACCAAATATATATTTATATATATATATATATATATATATATATATATATATATATTTATATATATATATATATATATATATATATATTTGTAATTATTTACTATAATAATTATATAGTCTTGGAAGCTTTTAACCTTTAAAACTATACAAAAATAAAAAAATTTAAAAAATTATTTTTCATCATTCGTTAGAAAACTATTTAGTCAGTAAGTCATTCAACCACCTGCAATCACTGCATCAACTTGCTCTCTCGAATTCACTATAATACCAGTAATAATTTATTTTTTAAGGGATCATCAGTTCTTTACCATGAAACACTTTCGAGGATTTGGAAACAAAACAGTATATTACATCATGGCTCTCCAGCAGTGTTGATCTAACACCACCTCCCTTAATTTATAATATATATATATATATAAATCCCCGAAACAGTGTTTCATGGTAAACAACTGATGATCCCTTGAAAAATAAATTATTGGTATTATAGTAAATTCGAGAGCGAGTTGATGCAGCGATTGCAGGTGATTAAATGACTTACTGACTAGATGGTTTTCTAACGAATGAAAAAAAATATTTTTTTGTATAGTTTTAAAGGTTAAAAACTTCCAAGACTATATATATATATAAAACAACTTATTTAATTTTTATATTTTTTATAATTTGTTAAAAAACTATTTAGTCAGTAAGTCATTCAATCACCTGCAATCACTGCATCAACTTGCTCTCTCAAATTCACTATAATACCAGTAATAATTTACTTTTTAAGGAATCATCATTTGCTTACCATGAAACACTGTTTCGGGGATTTAAAAAAACATATATATATATATATATATATATATATATATATATATATATATATATATATGCCAATGATGCTTGCATGTGCTCCATAGTTTAATATAGCTGTGTAGTAAATTTAACAATTGTGTCGTTTAATTATGCAAGACGATTTTACTTTAAGAGTGCTCAATGCATTTATAGAGCTTTGTAGTAAGATTTGGAAACATTTTGGCAATTATTTTAGACAAATCTACTTCCAGAGTGCTTAATATATTAGTAGAGCTTAATAAAACCTTTGAGAAACAGATATGGCATTTCAACTGCATAAATTTATTTTTACAGAGTTCAATACATTAGTAGAGCTAAATATAGACTTTCAAAAAATATGTATGGCAATTCAGCTACACGAATATACTTTGAGAGTGCTCAATACATTAGTAGACGAAAGCATAAAATTCAGAAAACATGAAGAGCTCTGCAGTATGTTTTAAAAACCTAAATGTCAATACGTAAGTATAGATATACTGTAAGTTTTTAATATATATATATATATATATATATATATATATATATATATGACAAGTATTTGAAACAAGCTTCCTATTTGAGTGCCTAATATATTTGATAGCTCTATGGTAACTTTAAAAAACATATTTCCAAATTATGTTAGACAAATATAAACACACATATATATATATATATATATATATATATATATATATATATATATATATGTATATATATATATATATATATATATTCAAACAGATTTGGTGGAGAGGATGAACAGAAAAGGGATTCTTACCTCCATTGTTACGAGAAGACCTTTGGGAAGAGTCACTTTGTGGTAAAATAAGGGCCGCACCTTTAACTGTGAAGTAATTCTCACTGAAACTAGAAAAAAAAAGCAACAGAATTTAATCAACAATGAAACGCAATCGAAAATAGTTTTGAAAAAATATGCAATAAGTGGCATGGTCACAAACGAAGACCGAAAAATCATTAAAGACATTTAAATGGTCAGACAAAACATTTATAGAGCAATAGAGTCAGTTATGGTCAGTTGTCACCAATGGTCACTTGGTCCCAATCAGTTTGGAGCCAACAGGTGGTCTACAATGTTGAAAGATATCACAGTTGACTAGTGGTCAACAATGGTCAGGAGGTGTCACAGTCCACAAAGGTCGGGAGGTGTCACAGTCCACAACAGTCAGGAGGTGTCACGTTCAACAATGGTCAGGAGATGTCACAGTCCACACCGGTCGGGAGGTGTCACAGTCAACAACGGTTGGGAGGTGTCACAGTCAACAATGGTCAGGAGGTGTCGTAGTCAACAATGCTCAGGAAGTGTCACGGTCAACAATGCTCAGGAAGTGTCACGGTCAACAATCGTTGGGAGGTGTCACGGTCAACAATCGTTGGGAAGTGTCACGGTCAATAATGGTCAGAAGGTGTCATGGTCAATAATGGTCGGAAGGTGTCATGGTCAATAATGGTCGGAAGGTGTCACGGTCAACAATGGTCGGAAGGTGTCACGGTCAACAATGGTCGGAAGGTGTCACAGTCAATTAGCTATTATTAAATGTAAATTGTTCATAAGCAGTTGGGTTCAAGAAGCTATCATCTAAAGTCAATTGCTTGTAAGAAATTAAGCACAAGTGTCTCTAAACATCAGGAACAGAGTCAAGTCATTCATAATTGGTTTTTAATTCAGTGGTTGGCAATAATGGTTTCAGCAGAGTGTGAGCAATTCAAGTCAATAAATTGTGAGCGAATAAATAAAGCCAATTGTCTGCCGATCAAATGTTTATAAGCAGTTAGAACCAATTGACTAATGTTTGTTAGCAGTTAAGGCCAATACGCTGTCATGAAAGGCCAATTGTTTTTGTTTTTTTTTAGCAGTTAGAGTCAATTGGCTGTCAGCAAAGGTCAAGTATTGGTATGCAGTTTGAACACGGATCAGCAGAGTGTGAGCACTTAAAAAAAAATGGACGGTTAGCAATAGCCAAAGAAGGATTTAAACAGTTAGATTTGATGGGCTGTCAGTTATGAACGGGTGGATGCAAGCAGTTAAAACCACTAAGGCCAAACTAAAATAAAACAAAATAAAATAAAAACACTCACCTGAAATGAATATAAACTTGAAAAATATATATATCAAAATACAGTACAGTATATAATACACTCATGTATATAATCAAATAACATTATATATAACACTGTAAGGCGAGGCAAATACCATAATCAGGGGCTGGAAAAACATTGTATTCCACATCATAACCTAAAAAAACATTCTAGGGCCACCGTATCCCTGGGTTCTACTATATATATATATATATATATATATATATATATATATATATATATATATACACACAAGTTTTTTTGAAGACAAATAAATTAAAATTATTTATTAAAGAATAAATATTTAAGTTGGATAATTTTTTAAATATTTTTTTTTTATAACTCTTCTGAAAAAAAAAAAAGAAAAAAAAACAGATGTTGGTATGAATCCCCAACTCCAAAAAATTCAACACTTACATTAAAATAAATTTCATTGCCAAATATTTTTTTTTTCATCATGATCAAGAACAAAAAAAGTATATAAATTGCATAGACTCTCAACACTTTTTAGCCATCAGGCTAAAATCAAAGGGTAGTATCTGTTCTATCCTGTTCTCGGTCAGTGGAAGGGGGTCAGATAAAGAGGGGGGGGAGATCGGGGGAGGCACCTACTTGATTGGGGCAATTCTTATTTTTACCCCATTAACAGTGCTAGATTATCACTCCACACAAACATCTATATATATAAAACGCAAAATGGCCGCACGCGTTTTTATATGTCCAGCAAAGGCTTTTTTCCGGGGGGGGGGGAGGGTCTCTCGAGAGAGCGTTACTGTTTTTTAGAACTTTTTATATTCTCCCTAGATTATAATATCTACGATTTGTGAACAACTTTTTATATTCTCCCTAGATTATAATATCTACGATTTGTGAACAACTTTTTATATTCTCCCTCGATTATAATATCTACGATTTGTGAACAACTTTATATATTCTCCCTAGATTATAATATCTACGATTTGTGAACAACTTTTTATATTCTCCCTAGATTATAATATCTACGATTTGTGAACAAACTTCATCTCTACATTTATTTTGATCAACTTTTAAAAAATTCCCTCTATTTCGTCTTTTCGCGTTTTTGTTTATACGAAAAAAAGACAAACAAAGTGAAACTAATCGAATCGAAGGAGTTCGCCGGTCTTACTGGCCGAGACCTCCAGAAATGCAATTAATTTTGATCAATGTGGGAGAAACCCTTCATATCAGACAATCGTTCTTCATTTGAGAGTTCCCTCTTTTTTGGGGGAGCATAGTTTACCCAACATCGTGGGGAAACAAATAAATGAAACGGTGGAAAGTTGAACTGGCCTTCAGCCAACGTTCATTTCTGCAAGTCAACTTTTTGATTGACGTTGATAAATTTGAACGCTTTTCACTTCCTTTGGCGTCGTAGCGTAGCGGTAAAATGTCACGTTTTCTTTCACTTTCTCTTCCGCCTTTGCGTCACGGGTTTAAGCCTGCCTACCAACACTTTTTTCTCCAAACACCCAGGCAACGCCGGGCACCCCTGCTAGTTAATAAATTCAACGTTGTATCCAACTTTGCCCTTGTGAGGAGGCAAGTAAATAAAGGATATTAGTAAAAAAATTTCCTGACATTGTATTCTTAGATTTTGGAATAAGAGATGACGCTTCAGTGTGATCAAAGTCAACATCCGGGAATTTCGAAATGAAACTTTGGTAAAAGTCCAGAACAGTTAAACAAGTAAATAATGACTGGATACGCAAAGGAAACCGAATATTTTTCAAGGAATAATCACGTAGTCGCTCAGATCTACGATTGAGTATATTAAATTTATTTTAACTTTTAAATAGAAAAAGTAGGCTTTTAATGTCAATGTCAGGAGAAAAAAAATTTCTTAAATGGTATATAGAAATATTTCTTTTTACAAGAGAGTAATTGGATAGAACTTTATTCAAAAGGATGGCTCAATAAAAGTTGTTTATATTAGACTTTAAAACTAATAATTAGCCCAATAATTAGAACCGTTTAAGATATCCATATCAAGCTCTCTTCAGCCAATACTCATCCAAGAATCAAGAAATGAGTATTGGCTGAAGAGAGCTTGATATGGATATCTTAAACAGTCCTAATTATCGGGCTTGAAACCGACGGTACCAATGACTTGTCGCATCTAACAACTTTCAGTACACAAAATACAAAATATAAATACGCTCTTATATTTCGGATTTTCCTTTTCATTGAGCACTGTGCTGGATTTCTTTTTCAAAAAGAAAAACCTAATCAAATTATATATATACACACACACACACACACACACATATATATAATCTCAAATGAAAATGCTAAGTGCACACGTGAGTAGGGGAGAAAATTTGTAGCCATGAAAATTTGAAATTTAACTGACATTTGATTCTTCATTTTGTTGTTGTGCCATGCTATTTGACCTAGAAGAGCGAAAACTCGGGAATCGTTTTTACAAACTTGAGAATCTTCACGGAATTTCGAATGGAACGCCTTTAATTAATCTACTGGGATAACACGTTCTTGTTCGTCGGCCATGGCCAGTTAGAAGTTTTGAGTAATTCGCAATTGTACGCCCGTATTAAAGATCGAATCTTCAATCTTTGGAAGAGTGTCACTTAACTCTAAATTTTATTGAATACTTCTTGTTATGCCACTAGTTCTTCCAATAGCCTAATAAGAGTAGTGGTTGATGGGCAGAAATCAGAAGCCCACAGTATTAATTCTGGTGTCCCTCAAGGGTTCATCCTGGGCCCAACTCTCTTCCTGATCTACATCAATGATCTCCCAAAACACATACTTAAATCATTCGTTGACATCTATGCTGATAACACGACCATCTATGGCAACACATCAAAGGTCGTAAATGACAAAGTTCTCTCTGATTCTCTCTCCTCTGATCTTGAGCGCGTGGTACAGTGGGGGAAGAGGTGGCTGGTTACTTTTAATGCATCCAAAACCAAACTTCTATCTTTACATCATCAATGCTCTGATCCCCAGCTGGCATCAATTGATATCTCACTGCTGTTTATATAAAAGCCAAGTACGTACAAGGATGGAGTACTGCTGCCACATCTGGGCTGGACCTGCTAAAAACAGCCTATCCTGCCTTGACAAAGTACAAAATAGACTTTGTAGCCTAGTGGGGAATGCCCTTTTCTCTTCCCTGCAACCTCTCTTCTACAGAAGGGACGTTGCGAGCCTGTCTTTGTTTTATCGTTACTTCCATGGTAAGTGCTCGTCTGAGCTCCAATCTCTGGTCCCCCCTCGCCAATCTTTCACAAAAAACACCCGTCTAGCTGAAACCACTGTCAGTCATTTTCCCCATTCTTTATCTGTGCTTAAATCAAAACGTAGATTCCATGAACAAGGCTTCTTTTGTAGAAGTGCACGCCTGTGGAACTCTCTTCTGTTTGCCTGTTTCCCACCTGACTACAACTTGGATGTCTTCAAGTCCAACATAAACAAATTCCTGATGAAACGCACCCTTAAGTAAGACACTTTATCAAATCTCCATTACTAAGGATGTCTACGATATTATCCCATTGATTACTGAACTGTACACGCAAACACCCTTATCCCTGAGTGGCCTCCGGGCCTTGATAAGTGGTGACTTCCATGTAAAAAAAATAAAGAAAAGTTTGACAAGATACAGTGGAAAAAGGTTGAGGCCGAAAGTTGAGTAAAAAAACAATCAAGATGAGAGCAACGATCGAATAATTAAAATAATGCAAGACTTTTCTTTGATTCGCAAATTTTTGTTGTCATAAAAATGTCTCCAAATATTTTTTAAAAAAAATTGGCGCCATATTGTCTCATTGATATACTATAGTAAAATGTGACCCGTTGAGACGCTAATTCAGTTCAGGTTGGATTGTTTTAATCATGAAAAAGTGAGTTTGCAAAGCCAGTTAATTTTATAAAATCAAATAAAATCCAAAACTTGCCATTCTGTTCACTATATATATCTCTTTCTTTCTTTTTTTTTTTTTTTTTTTTTTTTTTTTAAAGAAAATGAACTATTTTGGTTTAGGTATGTTATACAAATAAACACATTATTCGCAAACTATTTCATTATTGGTAAGTAAACATTTCTCGACGCTTCTACACTATTGGAACGAAATTTTGTGTTCGATAAATGGAGTTTTCGGATAAAAAACAATGGTTTAAACTGATTTTTTTTTTGTCAATTCTAATAAGTTAAAATGGTAGCTTCCAAATTATGCAGTCGAAATTACCTGAATATTACTGACTTATTAAAAAAAAAAAAAAACTTTAATCATGGTAGCAGGTGAAAAATTGCCGCCATCTTGTTTAAACCAAAACGGAAAATTACCTCCCTTTTGAACTTTCCTGTGTCTTATGATCGTTTTCATCAAAATTTTCAGGTTTTCAAATGTTCTTATTTGAATTTATATATCTATAATATAAAGCTGAATGTGTGTGTGTGTGTGTGTGTGTGTGTGTCTGGTACGAATAGGCTCCTATATGGTTGACTATTTTAAAAAGCTGATTACATATAATGATAGAAGATGTATCGAGGATCAGGAATGGGTATGTTTGATCTGGCAGAACGGTGGTTCATTAAAATTGTGGGGTCCGTGTTCGCACCTGGTCCACAAAGTATGGAAATAAAAAATTAAAAAAAAAACCTTTACAAGTGATATAGATGTACATAAGAATGCTTTGATAAGTATGTTTTAACTTAAATAAGGATGGTATAATAAAATTGTGGGGTCTGCGTTCGCACCTGGCCTCCATAGAATAGAAATAGGGACAAACTTTAATAAAGACTTTTCATATCTATCTGCGTAAGTATACTTTGATAATTATGTTTCAGTTTGAAGAAATATGGTATAATAAAATTATGGGGTGTTCGTTCGCGCCTGACCTCCATAGAATGGAAATATGTCACAAAGTTTAACAAGGTTTTTTAATATAGATCCATAGAATATTGTGATAAGTGTTTCAGTGTGAACAGGTATGGTATAACAAATTATGGGGTTTATCTATTTTATTTTTACTTTCATCATATTTTGCTTTGGTTTTGATACCCCCAAACTCGAAGCTATCTCTTTACAACCCTTCCTTTTCATAACCTATCATCTATATATATATAAAAGGCAAAATGTGTGTGACCATTTCGTGTATGTCTTCAAAAGGCTTTTCAAGCACACGCTCCCGGGTTCGTTACTATCGCTTAAAACTGTGTATATAGGTCCTATATAATAATATCTAGGAATTAGGAATGATTACTATATTGTCCAATGTCTACTGTACACTCTTTAACTCTTATCCTTGAGTGGCCTCTTGGCCTTGATAAGTGGTGATGCCTATGTAAAAAAAAACAAAAACACTAAAAACTTTTGTAGATAGGTAGAAAAGTAACTTAACTTGCCTTTGGTAACATTTATTTGTTATATATTAGTTTTTAGACAACTTTTTGCGAATCTACGTGTACAAACCCTAGAAGAGTAACTTATCTTACCTTTGGTAACATTTATTTGTTATATATTTGTTTTTTTGACAACTTTTTCGAATCTATGTGTATAGTAAAATAAACCCACAGCGCGACACATAGATACCATTGTTTCGTCCCAATAGCGCGGAAGCACCCATTTTTCATTAGTAACAATTATTTATAATGCTATGTTACTCTAATGCTGTAAGCTGCCATGATTTCAAATGATTTTGCACCGAGTTTTTTTTATTTTTTTTTTTTATTCAATTTTCACCCCAAACAAGGCACAGTGCCACTTCTGCTCTCTATATATAAAAAAATATTTCACTACAGGGGATGTATTATATATAAAAACATAATTTTCCCGCTTTTAGCTTCAGAAATAAGTTGCCGCATTATGCACGAGAAAAGAAAAAGCTAAAGTGGCAATTATCGACCTGAAGCAAAATAAAAATATATTTATATTGAACGAAATTGCTAAGCGCAAACATGAACAGATAAGAGAATTTGTAGCCATGAAAATTTAGAAGAAATTCAACAGAGAAATGAATATATTGCAATTTTTACCCCTTAGCAGCTATTTTTACCAGCTAAAAAACTAAGTCCAATTTATTTCACAAATTCGATTTCACTATATATCAAGTTTCAAGTCTATAATTTGGTAGAGACCATTCCTCAAGGCCACTATATATATATATATATATATATATATATATATCTTCTATAAATATAAAAGCGAAAATGTCTGTATGTTCGCTTTTCCTCGATGTCCACGAAAGGCTTCTTTTAAACAAGCGCTTGCTCGCTTCACAACTTTTTAAAACTTTTTATATCATCTATAAATTGTAATATCTACGAATTATCCACGGAGCTCGCCTCTCTATTTAATTTTATTGACTTTCAAACCTTAATTATTCCACATTTCCCGCATCGGCACACGTTACATTCGGTTTTCGGTATAAAAAAAGCGAACCTCGACTCTAATCACAGGCTCAGAGTCAGTTTGGTCAATGTCGACTTCGTCATATCAGACTGTAGCTTTCATTTCGAGACGAGGGAGCGGGTTTTTAAAAACAAACAAACCCATTTATTCAAAACTGTCCCGCACAAAATAACTGTTGAATACCTATCGCCGTCACGTCAATCGAAAACGCGCACCTGTTTTTTTTTTTAAAACACTTTACTATTTTCCGACTGCGTGTCGTCAACGCTTCGGCTTTTTTTCACATACCCCGAAAAACAACCGGGCAACGCCGGGTACCCCTCGCTAGTCTATATATATAAAAGCAAAAATGTATGTACGTATGTGTGTTTGTATGTCTCGCAAAAAATTTCGACAGAGGCGACGGATTTTCATTTGATCAGTATCATTCTGAAGTTCGACATCTTGGACGACAAATATCGAAAAATTGGCCAAAAACATTAATTCCTTCACCCTAAACTGGACCCTTTTCTACAAGGAGGGGTGGCAAAAAAAATCGTTCCTTCATTTTCTCTCCTCCTGCTACTACGACAATGACGTCATGTTTGTTTTTAAAGGTTTAATTTTATCCGTTCTCAATTGTATGTCACTTTGGCGTAGGGGTAACGTGTCAGACTATTTTTCTGCTTAGCCGTGATGCTTCGGGTTCGAGCCTACTTTCCTACCTACACTTTTTTTCCTTTTTTACATCTTTCTTTCCTTTTTGCTTTGTTTTGGTTTTTCCAGTTTTTTTTAACATCGTGTTTTTTTATAATATTAAAACAGGGTCACCCTCTCCTACATACACACCTCCAAACACCCGGGCAACGCCAGGTACCCCCGCTAGTATATATACAAGGTGACCCCAAAAAAAAACAAAAGCTAAATGGAGGCCATCTAGAACATATGCTGTAGAACGGAGAAAAAAAAGGCCAAAGACCCTAGTGTTTTGATGTGACGTTTTGAATATAATAGACTAGTTATGGCCAAAGTTTCATTTCATTCGGACAAAACACTAAGAAATGGGGCCTAATTAGAGTTGGGGCCCGTTTTTTTTTGGGGGGGGGTCATCTTGTATAAAGTGACTAGCGAGGGGTACCCGGTGTTGCCCGGGTGTTTTTCGGGGTATGTGAAAAAATCCCGAATATGTGAAAAAAAAAAGGTGCCCGTGAAAAAAAACGAAGCCTTCACGACGCGCAGTTGGAAAATAGTAAAGTGTTAAAAAAAACAGGTGCGCCTTTTTGATTGACGTGACGGCGATAGGTATTCAGCAGTAAGCATTTTGTGCGGGACAGTTTTGAATGAGGTGAATAAATCGGTTTGTTTGTTTTTAGGAGCGAAATGAAAGCTACAGTCTGATATGACGAAGTCGACATTGAACAAACGTTACTTAGCTCTCTTGAGACAACTGGCTTTCAGCCTGTGATTAGAGTCGAGTTTCGCTTTTTTTTATACCGAAAACCGAATGTAACGCATGCCGATGTGAGAAATGCGGAATAATTAACGTTTGAAAGTCAATAAAATTAAATAGACAGGCGAGCTCCGTGGATAACTCTGAGATATTACAATTTATAGATGATATAAAAAGTTTTAAGAAGTTGTGAACCAAGCAAGCGCTTCTCTGAAAGAAGCCTTTTGTGGACATCGAGGAAAAGCGTACATACATACATACATTTTCGCTTTTATATATATAGATGAGACGATTCCAATATTTTTCTGATTCTAATAAATGATTCCATATTAAATTACAGATTCCGATTCTTTATACATCTTTAAATGTTTAACTATAAAATTATTCGTTTTACCCAATCACCATAAAAACACGTCCTCAAACATAAAAATACAAAATTGTGGGGATAATAGCTTTTTTTTTATAGGCATCACCATTTTTAGCTTTTTTTTTATAGGCATCACCATTTATCAAGGCAAAGAGGCCACTCGAGGATAAGGGTTAAAGAGTGAACAGTAGAAATTGGACAATATAGTAATCGTTAGTAATGGAAATTCGGTAAATTTGTTAACTTATATGGAACGGCTCATCAAGAACTTGTTTATGTTGGACTTGAAGACAACCAGATTGTAGTTAGCTGGAAAGCAGGAAAACGGAAGACAATTCCACAGGCGTGCAGTTCTAAGAGAGAAGCTTCGTTCATGGAATCTACGTTTAGGTTTAGGCACAGATAATGAGTGGTTATTGATTGATAGTGTTTTCAGCTAGACGAGTGTTTCTCGTGAAAGTTTTGCGAGGGGGGACAATAGATTGGAGCTCAGTCGAGCACTTTTCATGAAAATAACGATAAAGCAGAGACAAACTCGCAACATCTCTTCTGTGAGATAGAGGTTGCAGGGAACAGAAAAGGACATCTACTACGAAGCTACAAAGACTATTTTGAACTCTATCAAGGCAGGGCAAGTCCTTTCTAGCAGCTCCTGCCCAGATGTGGCAACAGTATTCCATCCTTGGATGTACCTGACTCTTACATAGATAGAGAATTGCATCAGCAGTGAGATATCTACTGGATCAATAGAAGGATCCCACCATTTTTCCAGCGGCTTTGGCAACAGATTTGATGTACGTATTCCATTTAAGATCAGGAGTAAAGGTCAAGCCCAGAAGCTTGTCAAAACTTGAGGCCTCCTCAAGACGAGAGCCATTCATTTCAACTGATGTGTGTATTAGTGCTGGGACGATTTCAACATTTTTCCCGCCGATTTTGATACAATTACCGATTCTGCACTAAATTCCCAATTCCGATGCTTTATAAATCTTTAAATATTTAACAATAGAGTCGTTATTTATTCTCGATTAGCGTAAAAACATGTTGAATATGCAGATGTTTTCTCAAATAAAAAAATACAATTGTTGGAGATGATATATAGATTTTAGCTTTGCTGGTGGGATCAGAACGTTGGTAATGTAAAGAGAGAAACTTGGTTTTAGCTTTACTGGAAACTTTTAAAGTCAATAAATATTTATTATTTTATCAGTGGAAGATTTTGTCTAAAACAAAATCTAATATATAAAAAGCTATATGTCTGTCTGTCTGTATTCATATTTTCAAACTGGACTGTGAGGACACTTTCAGAAAATCATATGCAATAAAATTCTGATTTAAACTTTAAAAAAATCCACAGAAACGTATGGAATGCTTCAGACTGCTTTTGGACCATCTTGCATGAATCGAGCATCAATTAAGAGATTCAAGGAAGACAGGGAGTCTTTGAGGGATGCTGAGAGGTATGAGGGGAGTAAAGAAGTCAGAACACCAGAATTGATTGGCCAAATAAAGAATTTCATGGATAAGGACCATCTTCTATTTATAGTGACAATAAGTGCACAGTTTGATGTCAACTGTACACACAATTATTCATAAGGAACTGAAGATGTGGAAGATTTTTTGCGTGAATGCACCAGACCACAATTCCATCCTTTTCACAGATTATTTAACCAAGATTGGCATCAAGACAGTTCCTCACCCTCCCTATAGTCCAGACCTTGCTCCCTGTGACTTTCGGTTATTCCCTAAGCTCAAGGAAAACCAAGGCTATCGTTATGAGACAATTGAGGAGATAAAAGACACTGTGACGAGGGGCATTGACACGCTCACACACACAAGAGGAAATCCATGGAGCCTTCCAGTTGTTGTTGGAACGGTACAACAAGTGCATTGCAGCCGGAGGAGATTACTTCAATGAGGACTAGAGTTCCATGTGAGTACTATCAATAAAAGTGTTCATACGAAAAAAATCTGGAAACTTATCGAAGGCAACTCGTACTCCATATACATAATATATAATTAGGACTATGGCCAGTGTCCATGCTGAAAAAAAAAAAGAAAAATCCGTTTTACATGCTGACATGTGTTGGACGGTTTTAAGAAATTGACTTCCAAAGTAATCTGGTCATGTCCTTTTATTTATCTCTCAGTTCTGATTTTATCACTTCATGGCCTTCACCTGTGAATTTAACCTGCTCCTTCGTCTATTCAAAAGAACTCTCATCCATTCTTTTAGTGTGGCCATACCAACAGAGTCTCCTTTCATCAAAGTCTTTTATTCTGCACACATCTCTCAATACTATGCAAATTTAATCTTCCTCTGAACTCATCAACTTCAAAACTTACATTACATATCCATAGTGTATCTTTCTATCATTTCTCTCCATGCAACGCATGTCTTCAACTACCACTGGCTGGATTTCATTTCCATTCATTATTACACAGCATACACATGCTTCATAAACTCTTTCGTTACCTGATAGATTTAATGGTTTAAAATTTACAATTTTTTTTTCTTTTGTATACAGACTTTTTGAATATGAAAATAAATTATACATTAGAACTCTTGTCAAGGCCGAATAAGCTGCTTCTAACATATCCTGCCTTGACAGAGTTCAAAATAGACTTCGCAGCCTAGTGGGCGATGCTCTTTTCTTTTCTCTGCGACCTCTTTCCCACAGAAGAGACATTGCGAGCCTATCTCTGCTTTATCATTATTTTCATGGCAAGTGTTCGTCTGAGCTCCAATCTATGATCCTCCTTGGCTTGACTTTCACGAAAAACACTCGTCTACCTGAAACCACTATCAATAATTCCTCCCACTCTTTACCTGTGCCTATACCTAAACATAGATCCCATGAACAAAGCTTCTTTCTTAAGACTGCACGCCTGTGGAACTCTGCTTTCCAACTAACTACAATATCGTCATGTTCAAGTCCAATGCAAACAAATTCTTGATGAGCCGTTCCCCTTAAGTAATCCAATTTACCAAATTTCCACTACTAACGATTACGACAATATTTTCTCATTGACTACTGTACACTCATTAATCCTTATCCTTGAGTGGCCTCCGGGCTTTGACAAGTGGTGACACCTTTCTAAAAAAAAAAAAATTTTATGCATCATATTCATTAATAACAGTCCAGATATACCACGTGCTGCTGCAGTTTATTCAACAGATATCAAACACAAAGGAAAAGGGTTATTATAAATCCGTTAAATCATGGCCAATCGTTTCTGGATTAGTGATGTATCATTTTTTTATTACTATCGGGAACATAAGTTGCAGGGGTTTAATGAAGGGAGATGAGTAGCAAGATGTCTGTTCACATAACACTTGAACTTCTGCGTGTCAGTACAGTTGGGGAAAGCAGGAACCCGGAAGGGAATTCCGGAATCTAGCAGTTCTGGGGAAGAAACTATTGGAGTAGGAGGCTTTTTTACACCTAGGGATCTCTACTGTGTAGAGGTTGAACTTTGCTGCTTGTTGGGTTTGACAGGGGTATTTACGTCAAGAGGGGTATAAGTGCTTGTAGTTCATTGTAGCATCCACGATTAAAATACTTGTAAAACAGGCCGAGGGATGCAACATTTCCAACTAAAAATAAAGAATATCACATGATTTTAAAAATGAGATTCTTTTTGACGCATTTAAAATTAGGTTTTGCATCTGAAATTTCAAATCAATTGATTCACATGAAAGAGGCTGAATAGGTTAATTTATGAAATGGTAGCAGGACAGAGTTCAAAATTGGCTTCAAAACTACCCAGTAGGGGGCGCCCGTTTCTCCTCTTTGCAATCTCTTTCTCACAGAAGAGACGTCGCGAGCCTGGCTCTACTCTATCATTCATTGGAAGGTACTTGTCTGAGCTCCAATCTATACCCCCCACCTTCCTGTATAATTTTCACAAAAAGCACCATTCTTTATCCGTGCCTAAATCAAAACGTAGATTCCAAGAACAAAGCTTCTTTCTTAGAAGTGCACGCCTGTGGAACTCTCTTCCGTTTGCCTGTTTCCCACCTGACTACAACTTGGATGTCTTCAAGTCCAACATAAACAAATTCCTGATAAACCGCCTCCTTAAGTAATGCACTTTATCACATCTCCATTACTAACGATTACTACGATATTATCCCATCGACTACTGTACACGCAATAACCCTTATCCCCAAGTGGCTTCCGGGCCTTGATAAAGGGTGACTCCCGCGTAAACAAAAAAAAAACAAAAAAGAAAACTATTATTCATTGGAAGGTACTTGTCTGAGCTCCAATCTATGCCCCCCCTCCTGCATAATTTTCACAAAAAGCACTAATTTAAAAACATTTTAAACTAAACACTCGTCTATCTACATCAACTATCAACAGTTTCCCACACACTCTATCTGTACCCAAATCTAAACACAACTCCCACAAAGCTTTTTTCTTTAGAACTACTTGCCTGTGGAACTCTGTTCTCTTGGCCTACTTTCCATCTGACTACAACATAGTAGCCTTCAAATCCAACGTAAACAAGTTCTTGTTGAGCTGTCCCGTTAAATAACCAAATTGTACCCAACTTCCACCACAAACGATCACTACACTTCTGTCTCAGTGACCACCATGCATTTATTAACCCTTATCCTCGAGTAGCCTTTTGGGCCATGATAAGCGGTAACACGCTAAGTAATGCAAAGTTTTAACTATTTCCCTTGACTTTAATTAATGTCGCAAATGGCGACCAGAAAGCATTTACTAATAAAACCTACCCGGCATTGCCCAGGATGCAGTGAAATTATTTTATGTTTTCACCGTTGTAAATTTTTAGTTCTAATAAAGGAGACGACTCTTTTTGTATTCTTCAATAAAGAATAAGAGTTATTCTCCTTGCTGATTTTGGTTTTTGTTGTTTTATACGAAATAGAAAAACAAGAAGCAAGATGAGGTCTGATACAATGAGGCAAAATCCTGTGCGATATTAAAAGCTTGAGTTATCTCCCTTGACCTTAATAATGGCAAAAATGGTGACCAGAAAACATTTACCGATAAAATTCAAATTTATATTTTAAAAATAAAAATACTGGATAAATTTCCAGATTTTCAAGGACTATTCAAAGTTTTTCAAAGTTTTTCAAGGCCTTCTCCAGAGAAAATTAAAGTTTTCAAAACAACATTTGAAATATAAAAAATGAGTTACAAATACAAAAAAAAAATACAAGAGTTACATCCCTTCATCACAAAACTATCCGATGTTATTATATGGAAAACATAAGGTGATTTCATGATAAAGGGACATTACTCTTGTATCCCAATAATATGATGTAGTTTCTTAACAATAAATTCTGTGCGATATTAAAAGCTTGAGTCATCTCCCTTGACCTTAATAATGCCAGAAAACATTTACCGATAAAATTCAAATTTATATTTTAAAAATAAAAATACTGGATGAATTTCCATAAACTTCTGTGTACAGACTTTAAAAAAAAAGGTTTTTTACCTTAACAGGTAAGTACATAAAGATTTTTTTTTTTTTGCTTTTTCTTAAGGGCAATATTCCATATAGGAGTTGACCTGGTGAATCACCAAATAATCAAATCCACAGAAGAAAAAATATTGTTAGTAAATTAGAAAAAATACGTTGTATCATTTCGAGGCCCTTTTGCACAGCTGCTCTCCTCCCGACAACCCCAAACCGCAGTTAAAAGAAAGGAAGACGAGAAAAGCAAGAGTCGGGTTTTTTTATTATAAGCGAGCCCCCGCACCAGGCGCTCTCGCTAATTAGCAAGGCTTACCTTGTCTGCAAGAAGGCCAGCAGATAAGTTGCATTAGTAAATTCACACTAAACAGAACACAACACTTCAAACAGTCTTCGATTTAAAAAAAAAAAAAAAAACAATTTGGCAAACACAAACAGAGTTTGTACAGATTTTCAAGGACTTTTCAAAGTTTTTCAAGGCTTTCTCCAGACAAAATTAAAGTTTTCAAAACATTTGAAATATAAAAAATGAGTTACAAATACAAAAAAAAATACAAGAGTTACATCCCTTCATCACAAAACTATCTGATGTTATTATATAGAAAACATCAGGTGATTTCATGATAAAGGGACATTACTCTTGTATCCCAATAATATGATGCAGTTTCTTAACAATGTATTTCGATTTTTATTTTCAAGGACTTTTCAAAGTTTTTCAAGGCCTTCTCCGGACAAAATTAAAGTTTTCAAAACAAAATTTGAAATATAAACAATGATAATATGAACCAAAAAACTTAGTAATTAACAACAGTAAAACTCATTTTCCTTTACATTGCCGACAATCATATTCATAGTTCTTGACCCACGATTAAATGTTATTTTCCCCATTGTAGATGTGTCCGCTTTATTTTTAAATTTTGAATTTCCGGTATTGTGTTTACAAAAGTTACGCCCCTTTATCACGGAACTACCGGATATTATTATATGGAAAAGATCAGGTAGTTTTGTGATAAAGGGAAGTTACTCTTGTATCCACAGTAATATATGTAACTTCAGAACAATGTATTTCGATTATATTTTCAATATTAAAAAAAATAGTTAAATGATATTTTTATTAATACTTCAAAAATAATTTAATAGTAGTTATTTCGATTTTATTTTTAATATTGGAGCACAAATTTTTATGGGACATAAAGAATACGATTTTCAAAACATGTTTCATATTTTCAATGATTTTTCAAGGTAATAATAGAAATAAGGCTTTTTCAAGGCAAAAGTCAAAATTCAAGGACCTTTCAAGTCTTTGCGAACCCAGAGAAAGATGGATAGATATACTTTCCCAGAGATAATTACATAGTTAAATCTCATTTATAAATGTTGCAAAACAAACCACTTCGTATTATCTGGATTCATCGAACAACTGTTCTCATCTTGAGTGTGATTTCCACAATGTTTTGGTCGATGTAACCTCCGACCTTCTTCAGGTTTATCTTATTGAACTTGGGGATGTTTCTGTCAAACTTGGGAATTTGGACAGAATTTCGAACGGAACCGTTTATTTAATTCACACGGGGGTAGCATGCTCTTGTTCCATCAGCCACGACTGGATAGATGTCCCAAGTAATTCGCAATTGTATTTTGCGATTGCCCACACTGAGAATTGAACCTTCAACCTTCAGGTGAGTATCACTTTTACCATTGATTTTTCAATGTACTGTAACCACCACGCCATGGGTCCTTGCAAATACAATTGCAAATTCTGCCCACATTTTGAAGTTTGACGGAAGCATTCTTGAATGAAGAAAATCGGAGGTTACATCGATCGAAATATGAAAATCACACTCAAGATGAGAATAGTAGTCTGAAGAATTCAAATAATATAAATAATCGATCCTCATCTAAAAAATTCAGAAATGTCATAACAAACCATTTGATCTACAAATTTTGGTTCCATCCCGTAAGTGACGGAACGTAATTTAGTTTTGTTATGATGGAGTTCAATTAAAGAACTATTCAAGGTCCTTCTCCGGACAAAATAAAACTTTTAGGTTATGAATGCATAAGTTTAATCATGTTAACAATGCGATTTGCAATTCCTCTGATCCATTTGGACGGAATAAAAAAATAGGAGGTATTACTTTTGGAACGCCCTTCATATCTGCTTAACAGATTATATTTTCTAGAAGGGAGACCTAACATTGCCAGGGATTGAATAAGGATCAACGAATGTTTCAAATTCACATATTTTTATTCTCATCAAAATCGATGAAATCGCCCATTTTTTTAATCAAATCGATTGATTGCCTGCTCTAGTTGGGGACCCATCATGGTGCACTGGCAGAAAGCTTCACGTGTCTCCTCGCAGTTACTTAGTCCACAATACATTGTAGTCAACATTGCACCGTAGAGAACCTACTGTTGATTTTATGAAATTATTTTTATATATAACTAGCGAGGGGTACCCGGCGTTGCCCGGGTGTTTGTAGGTGTGTGTGAAAAAACCCCCGAAATGTGAAAAAAAAAAACAGGTGCCCGTGAAAAAAAAAAACGATGCCTTGACGCGCAGTTGGAAAATAGTAAAATGGGGGGAAAAAAAAAAAAAACAGGTGCGCGTTTTTGATTGACGTGACGGCGATAGGTATTCAGCAGTTAGCATTTTGTGCGGGACAGTTTTTAATGAGGTCAATAAATCGGTTTGTTTGTTTTTAAAAACCCGCTCCCTGCTTATTAGGGGGAGAGTCTCGTCTCGAAATGAAAGCTACCGTCTGATATAACGAAGTTGACATTGAACAAACGTTACTTAGCTCTCTAGAGACCACTGGCTTTCGGCCTGTGATTAGAGTCGAGTTTCGCTTTTTGTTCATACCAAAAACCGACTAACGCGTGCCGATGCGGGAAATATCGAATAATTAACGTTTGAAAGTCAATAAAATTAAATAGACAGGCGAGCTCTGTGGTTAAGTGTGAGATATTACAATTTATAGATGATATAAAAAGTTTTAAGAAGTTGTGAAGCGAGCGAGCGCTTCTCTGAAAGAAGCCTTCTGTGGACATCGAGGAAAAGCGTACATACATACATACATACATACATACATTTTCGCTTTTATATTTATAGATGACTTGAACCAAAGTTTAAAATGCAAAAGAGAAAAATGAACCAAGGATCAAATTTGCACGGAAATATTAACCTGCGAAAAATTGTATTGATGGATGAAGTGTTGTGTTCAGTTGTGATTTTTTTTTTTTTAATTCAGAAAAAAAATTACCCTTTTCCAAGACAATACCTGTAACAGACCTGGCAACTACAAAACTTGGATACTCTTTCATTGGCTATCACACCAAGATGTAGGAGAGAAAGTCACTCCTTTTCCCCAGGATTGATCCTTATTGTTGAAAGTTTATCAAGAAGGCATCAAGTACCATTTTTTTTTATTTAGTCTTTGGCATCACTCAACTGCGGTCTCTAAGGCCATTAGCAAATACTAACCATTATGCCAAATGGGCCAGAGTAATATTTTCACTTGCCTTCCCAGAAGAGCAGCGTTACACACGAGATTGTCTTTCTAATATGAGTAAAAACTATGCTCCCGAAGAAGGGTCACTTTGATCGAAGACAAAAATAAAAATTGTCTCAGTCTAAAAAGATTTCTCTGTTATTGATGAATGATCCTGCCTTGTAGCATAGTGTGGGATGCTCTTTTTTCTTCCCTGCAACCTCTTTCTCACCAGAAGAGACGCTACGAGCCTGTCTCTGCTTTATCGTTATTTTCATGGCAAGTGTTCGTCTAAGGTTCAATCTATGATCCCCCCTCCATCCTGACTTTCATGAAAAACACTCGTCTAGCTGAAAACACTATCAATAATTCCCCCCCCCCCCACTGTTTATCTGTGTCTAAACCTAAACATAGATTCCATAAGCAAAGTTTCTTTCTTAGAATTGCACACCTGTGGAACTCTGTTCCACTTTCCTGCTTTCCAGCTGACTACAATATGGTCATCTTCAAGTCCAACGTAAACAAGAGGAGCCGCCTCCTTAAGTAATCCAATTTACCAAATTTCCACTTCTAACGATTATTACAATATTGTCCCATTAACTACTGTACACTCATTAACCCTTATCCTCGAGTGGCCTTTGGGCCTTGTAATTGTAAAAAATAAAAATGTCATTAGAAAACCATGCCTTACCAAATTCTGTTTTTTCATACCTCATTTCTTCAGCAAAAATAATCTATAATAGAAATCTCACCTGCCTGTTTAAATGTATGTCTGTCTGTCTATGTATAAATGAATGTATGTACGTTTGTATGTACGTATGTATGTATGTTTGCATGAATGTATGTATGTTTCTATGTATGTATGTATTTATGTCTGTATGTATGTATGTATTTATGTTTGTATGTATGTATGTATGTATGTTTGTATGAATGTATCTATGTTTGTATGTATGTATGTGTGTATGTATGTATGTATGTGTGTTTGTATGTATGTTTGTATGAATGTATGTATGTTTGTATGTATGTTTGTATGTATCTATGTTTATTTGTTTGTATGTATGTATGTATGTGTAAATGAATGTTTGTATGTTTGTATGTATGTATGTATGTATGTTTGTATGTTTGTATGTATGTATGTGTGTATGTATGTATGTATGTTTGTAGAATGTATGTTTGTATGTATCTATGTTTATTTGTTTGTATGTATGTATGTATGTGTAAATGAATGTTTGTGTGTTTGTATGTATGTATGTTTGTATGTATGTATGTATGTGTGTTTGTATGTATGTTTGTATGTTTGTATGAATGTATGTTTGTATGAATATATGTTTGTATGTATGTTTGTATGTATGTATGCATGTTTGTATTTATGTGTAAATGAATGTATGTTTATATATATATATATATATACACTGTTATTTTCACCTCAAACAAAACAGTGGCATTTTAAAATATGGGGCTACTGTTTGAGACAAAATTTACAGAGATACTATGTAGGGAGTTGGGCAGTGAGAGGTCTGTTCACATTACACTTGAAATCTGCATGTCCGTACAATCAGGGTATTTCAGTAGAAGGCTTTCCAACACCTACGGATCTCTACAGCATAGAGGTGGGATTTTGCTGTTTGTCAGGTTTGTTGGGGGATTTATGTTTGGGGGAGGAGGTACTAGTGCTTTGAGTTTGTCCAAGCACTTACCATTAAAATATTTGTAAAACAGACACAGAGATGTCATATTTTGGTGATGGGACAGAAGCTAGAGTTTGGTTGCTAGTGCGGGACCTATTAGGTTGGTAACTCATTTTGTAACCCTATCTAGGAGCGAGAGACTAGTGGCAGACGCACCAGCCCAGATGTGACAACAATATTCCATGCACGGGCGAATACTGGCTTTATAGAGGTACAGGATACTTTCGGGTGTGAGTAAACTCCTAGCACGGTAGGGAGAGCCCACTTCAATCCTTATCCTTGGCAATTTCCTTAATGTAACCTCCAACCTTCTTGCACAGAATTTTAGCTCATTATCCTAGTATGAGAAAATATATTTAAAGGTGGCGTTGCCCGGGAAAACCCACATCAATAAGTTTTTTTTTAAATACTATTTTATTCAAGATATAACATTTTGTTGGTTGTGTTATATGGATTACACGTGTTTCTTTGAATGGTATAGATTGACCAAATAACTCATCAACAATTGTATTGAATATATCCATTAAAAGTATATATATATATATATAGTAATTTATAAAATATATATGGCGATTAAGCTACACTGAATATTCTGCGTTTCATCCACTGTAGTATTCGTCAGGCTTAATCGCCATATATATTTTATAAATTACTAACTAGCTCTACCTACGTATTGAGCACTTTTGAAGTAAATACTTAAAGTTTACGCATAAATCTATACTTTCGTATATTAAATTTGTGTGAGTAAATGAAGTAGTTATATATATATATATATACACACACATATATAACTATACATATAAATACATTAAAAGTGTATAATTATATATATATACACACACACGCACACATATATATCTACACATATAAATACATTAAAAGTGTATATATATACACACACATATATCTACACATATAAATACATTAAAAGTATATATATATACATACACACACACACACATATATATCTACACATATAAATACATTAAAAGTGTATATATATACACACACACACACACACATATATATCTACACATATAAATACATTAAAAGTGTATATATATATATATATATATACACACACACATATATCTACACATATAAATACATTAAAAGCATATATATATATATACACACACATATATATCTACACATATAAATACATTAAAAGTATATATATATATATATATACAGACACACACACATATATCTACACATAAATACATTAAAAGTGTATATATATATATATATATATATATATATATATATATATATACACACACACATATATATCTACACATATAAATACATTAAAAGTATATTATATATATATATATATATATATATATATATATATATACAGACACACACACATATATATCTACACATATAAATAAATGGGGACGCAACAGAAATTTGTGGCAAAATTTTTTTTTCTGCGCACATCTATTTAATGAAATACAATTTGTGGCAAAATTTCAGGAAAAACTAATGGACGGTTATCTGCCAATCATCCAGACTATTGGACACACAGACGCCACTGAAAAGTTCCTCTCCGATAACTCGGGCGACACACAAACTGGTGGTCGAGAAGTTTTTTTGTAGTTATTAAAAGAAAACTACAGACTAGAGGTCTTTCTCTAAAGTTTTAGCCACATTTTTTTAGGTATGTCTTCATGGACGTCTTCAATTCCAATGTCAACAAATACTTTGAGTCCTTTTAAGTCATCAAATCTTTTAACCGATTGCTTCCAATCCTCTCAAAGCATTTCTA
The DNA here is from genome assembly GCF_053919585.1 of Euprymna scolopes. Lineage (NCBI taxonomy): Eukaryota > Metazoa > Mollusca > Cephalopoda > Sepiida > Sepiolidae > Euprymna > Euprymna scolopes. The sequence goes on along the minus strand of NC_136527.1, from coordinate 91,481,290 downwards.
AAACTTTTTTTTGGAGATAATGATTGATTATTCACATTATCTGGATTCTTCAAGCTACTGTTCTCACCTTGAGTGCCATTTTCACCTCTGACCTTCTCCAGGTGTATCTTGTTGAAATCAGAAATCATTCTGTCAAACTCGGGAATCTGCAAATTCGACTGGATACATCTGAGGGTCAGCGGTTACATCGATTGAAACGTGAAAATAACACTCAAGATGACAAGAGTAGTCCGAAGAATCCAAATGATACAAACTCTCACTATTGTTCTACATTCAACTGACAATATCATTAACATTTATCCTCGAGGAGCTTTTGGGCCTGGAGAAGTGATGACACAGTAAAAAAAAAAAAACCCCAACAAGCAGCAAAGTTCCACCCCTTACACAGTAGAGATCCCCAGATGTAAGAAAGCCTTCTACTCTAATAGTTTCTTCTCCAGAACTGCTAGACTTTCGGATCCCTGCTTCCCCAACTGTACTGACATGCAGAAGTTCAGATGCAAAACCTAAACACATCAAAAAGAATCACATTTTTAAAATCGTGATGTTCTATATTTTTAGTTGGAAATGTTGCATCCCTCGGCCCGTTCTACAAGTATTTTAATGGTGGATGCTCCAACGAACTACAAGCCCTTGCACCCCGTCGACATGAATACCCCTGACAAACCCAACAAGCAGCAAAGTTCCACCCCTTCACAGTAGAGATTTCTAGATGTAAGAAAGCCTTCTACTCTAATAGTTTCTTCCCCAGAATTGCTAGACTTTGGAATGCCCTTCCGGGTCCCTGCTTCCCCAACTGTACTGACATGCAGAAGTTTAATTGTACTGTGAACAGACATGTCGCTGCCCAACTCCCTACACAATACCCTTGATACTTAGGTCCCTGATAGTAGCCTCCTACATCAAAGTGGCAATGTGCCTTGTTTGGGGTGAAAATGTAATAAAAAAAAAAAAAATTTTTTTTAGTAACATAGTTGCCAGGCCTGTTTCTTCATTTTTTTTTTTTTTTTTTTTTTTTAAAAAACTAATCTGCAAGAAATTGCGTTTTAGCGCGTTAGCCTTCCTCATCAGCAGACATACAACTCTTTTTTTTTTATCCTTTCTTAAAAAAACGGAAAATACCTTTTCATGAGAAGTGTCCTCCTTGGAGACGAAAACAAAAACTTCCCGTTGGGCTATAAAAAACCATGGACATTATATTTAAATTACAAGTGCACAACGTGTTTTTTAAGAGAAGATGGGCGAAAGACTGAGAACGGAAAGTAATGTCAGAGGACTGCTAGGTAAGGCGAGGTCAAGCGTCAAAACTTGAAAAAAAAAATTAAGGTAGCGAGTAGTGATGGGACGATTCCAATATTTTTTCTGATTCCGATACAATTCCTGATTCTGTTCTAAATTACCAATCCCGATACGATTACCGATTCCGATTCTTTATAAATGTCTAAATATTTAACTATAAAAGTGTTATTTTGTCCCAATTACCATAAAAACACATCTTAAATGTGCTTATATTTTCTCAAACGTAAAAACACGCTTGTGAGGGGGTGATCTAAAGATTTTTGTCTTACTGGAAGTTTAAATCAATAAATATTGATTATTTTATTATTACGATAAGCAGTAGAAGATTTTTCTTAAACCAAAATCAAATAAAGATAATTTAAGGAATCGGTTTTGGTATCGGAAAAAAGGCACAAATTTTCCTGATTCCGATACCCCCAAAAGCTCTGATTCTTCCGATTCCTGATTCCGATTAATCGTCCCAACACCAGTAGCGAGATATAAATAGGTTAGTTTCAAAAGAGAAAAGTACGAGTTGGCTTAACACATTCGCTGCCAGCTTTAGCTCTATCAAATTTATTTTCATTGTCAAGCTATTTTTCTGCAATTTTCAAAAACTAAATTCAACAACTAATGCTTATGAAAATAATATGGAATACATATCAATTTGTATTCTTTTTTTTTTTTAAGTAATTTTCACAGGCAACTTTTACTAAAGGAATTGTCATTTTTTAGCAATTTGTATATTTTTTGTAATTATTTATTTTTAAAATATGGAAAATATATTAAATTTGTAATTATTTATTTTTAAAATATGAAAAACATATTAAATTTGTAATTATTTATTTGTAAAATATGGAAAATATACTAAATTTGTAATTATTTATTAGTAAAATATCGAAAAATATTAAATTTGTAATTAGTGTAAAAACACAATTAAATTTGTAATTAGTGTAAAAACACTTATGTAAAAAAAAACCCACTAAGTTTAAAAAAAAAAAAGACATTTAACTACAGGGGTACCTTGAAATTATATTATGTAAAAAAAACAAAAAAACACTAATTTAAAAAAAAATCCACTAATGTAAAAAAAACCCAAAAAAACCCACTAATGTAATAAAAAAAAAAAAAAAACACGAATGTAAGACAAAAAATATTTTTTTTGAAGAAAACCCAATGTATGTATATAACTATTTTTGATTTAATTTTAAGTTAAGAAGAATCAGTGTCTTTTTTACACAAGCGTGCTTCTTCAATACGGCATAATCACGCTGGATCACCGAAGTTAAGCAACATTGAACCTGGTCAGAACTAAATGGGTGACCATTTGGGACTTTCAGGTGCTGTATGTGCTCTCCGCTTATCTCGGCATCGTTTCCAGTCGTCCTGGTCTTCTCCTTGCCACTGGACCCAAACAGTGCTGATTCAGGAGAGGTGTGGTTAGGGATTGCACAACCCTTGCCTCACAATTACATGCGCAGCTGTGCCTACAGGGGATATCCTTTGTCTTTCGAGACTGAACGGAGGTATCGATGCGTGAAGCAAAAAAAATGGCACGATTCAATGAAAATCAACAAAAATTTTGACTGAAAATGGCTTTCACTATGTCAAGATGACTTTCCCCCACATTTTTTCCTGTTAAAAATGGCCTTTCAACACATTCGTCGTCAGCTATATTTATTGTCATCGCCAAACTATTTTTCTGCAATTTCCAAAAGATAAATTCAACCATTAATGCTTATGAAAATATTATGGAATATATATCAATTTGTATTTTTTTTTTTCTTAAGGAGTATTGTTGTCCCATCTGGGCTGGTGCATCTGCTGCTTGTCTCTCGCTCCTGGACAGGGTTCAAAAGAGATTCGCCAACCTGATAGGTCCTGAACTGTCATCTAGGCTTCAACCTCTGTCCTATCGACGAGATGTTGCATCCCTCTGCCTGTTCTACAGATACTTTAATGGTGAATGCTCTGACGAACTGCAAACACTTGTACCTCCCCGACGTAACTACCCCCGACAAACCCGACAAGCTACTAAGTCTCATCCCTTTACAGTAGAGATCCCTAGGTGCAAGAAAGCCTTTTACTCCAATAGTTTCTTCCCCAGAACTGCGGATCTTTGGAACTCCCTTCCGGGATTCTGCTTTCCCAACTGCAATGATATGCAGAAGTTCAAGTGTAATGTTAACAAACATCTTTCTACTCATCTCCCTTCATAATGACCCCGCTAATTAAGTCCCTAATAGTAGCCCCCTGCTTCAAAGTGGCACTGTGCCTTGTTTGGGGTGAAAATTGAATAAAAAAATTTAAAAAAAAAAAAAAAAATTTATTTATTCTTTTTTTTAAGGAATTTTCACAGGCAACTTTTTACTAAAGGAATTGTCATTTTTTAGCAATTTGCATATTTTTTTTTGTAATAAAAATAACTCAAAATCAGTTTTTATTTTACACTGAATCATTCAACTTATAACTTATTTATATGCGTATTTGTTAGAAGAAAAACAAAAAAATAAACATAATACATGGCAGGGGTCCAAAACAAGATAACTCGTAAACATACTATTCAATATGCGTTAAGATTTTTGGCGCTGGTTGAGTTTGAATAAAATAAGATACGTATTATATACGTTTGAAACCAAAACAACGCATTATTACAAAATAAATATTTATTTTGTTTGAAATTTATATTAAAATTCATAAATATATTTCGAAGATATACTTCATCTTCAGTATGTCTTTCTTTCTTTTTTTTTTTGCCATGTTGTTGTTGGAGCAAAGAATCAGCAAGTAGAAGACCGTTTGTTGTCTTTTAAATCCTGAAACGGTGCGTTGGTCACGTGGGATTCACGTTAAGAGTTTTGTTCCTTAGAAGCGCTGGTTGAGTTTGAATGAAATAAAATATATGTTATATACGTTTGAAAAACATACTGACGATGAAGCTTTGCTTCGAAATATATTTATGAATTTCAATATAAATTTAAAACAAAATAAATGTCAGTTTATTTTGTTATAATGCATTGTTTTTGCTTCAAACGTATCTAATACGCATTTTATTTTATTCAAACCCAACCAGCACTTCTAAGGAACAAAAATTTTAACGTGAATCCCACATGACCAACGCACCGTTCCAAGATTTAAAAAACTACCGTAAAAACAACAAACGGATTTCCACTTGCCGATTCTCTGCTCTGACAACAACATTGCAAAAAGACACACTGAAGATGAAGTTTGGCTTCGAAATATATTTATGAATTTCAATATAATTTTCAAACAAAATAAATGTCTGTTTATTTTGTAATAATGCGTTGTTTTGGTTCAAACGTATATAATACGTATTTTATTTTATTATCATATATAATTGTATACGTATTTTATTTATTCAATATGTGTTATTTTGAGATGCCAATTCAAGTTAAAGACAGTTATTGTACGTGCTGAGCGTGCATTAACTAACAGAAAAAGAATTGTGTAACTACGAGTTTACTCATAGCAGTCAAGATTAAGAACCTTCCAGGGTACGAGAATACTCGGTTGGCAGCGAATGTGTTAAAAAGATAGTTACAGTAGATAAAGAATCAAGAAACTAGGAAGTTAAAAAATATCGGTTGGATGAAACTGGTGGAGCGAAGATGCAATTCAAATGGATATTGAAAAGGCTTGAATAGCCACCTTCTTTCTTTTCACTGCTTTGTTCAGATATCGTTTCATCTTCACTTTCAGAATCAAGTAACGGTTTTCACATGCAGCAGCTAAGTCATTTTCGGACAAATAGAATTATTCCTGTTTTCGTTTCAAAGAACAGAATTAGCTAGTCTGTAAAATTGAAAACAAAATAAAAGAAAGAGTAGCTATTCAAGCCGTTAGCTTTGATGTGTTCGTTTGAATTGCATCTTCCTTACAATTTACTTTCAAAATGATGAAACTCTTATTTATATAAAATCAGATTTGACTTCACTCTGACATTAAAACAAAAAAAAAAACTTTGCACAAGTCCTTTTATATAACTAGCAGGGTGGCCTGACATTGCCCGGGATTGAATGATGATAAAGAATGTTTCACACTCCCATATTTTTATTGTCATCGAAATCAAATCAGTTGATTGCAGCTCTAATTGGAGACCCATCGTAATGCACCTGGAGGAAGCTTCACATACCTCTCACAATGACTTAGTTCACAGTGCATTGTAGTCTACATTGCACTGTAGAGAACTTACTGTTGATTTTATATGCCTGGCATTACTGCTTGTGCAGTGATAATAGCTTGAATTCAAGTTTAAAAAGAAAAACTCAAGTGTCATTATTATATTGTGCTTTAAATAGAAACATTCATAGCATTTATACTGTTGATTTTACAAGTTAGGTCTTTCAGCTTGTGTGGCAATAAAACTTCTCAAATGCACTTGCGATGTTAGGCTGTGTAAGGTGTTAACTTTGATCAAAATAGTCTGTTCCTTCTTTCATCGGATTTTGTTGATTATCGATTATCGATACTTATCAAAGACATTCCAACACAAAACCTATCTAAGAACACTGCCAGATACGTAAAGTAGCTTTGTGTGAAATTTCATAAAAATCGGTTGAGTCGATAAGGAGTGAACTCACAAAGTTCCTTTTATATAATAATAGCGATATATAGCTAGCAAGGTTACCCAGTGTTGCCTGGAGCAAAAGTAGAACATATTTCACCTGGTTTAAATCCTCCCTTTGTTCATCTTTCTTCTCCATCTAGCCAATTCCTTTATCTGGACACACATACACACATTTTTATAAATTCTTTGAGGAATGAGTCGGTATAAGAGAACACATTGATTAAAAAAAAACAAGAAACAGAGTTACTTCCCTTTAATTCATCTGGATGGAAAACTGACACCCCCCCCCCCCCCCGTATTAAATCTGTGCCAGATTAAGGTCAAAGAATATTTTTTTTCTAAATTTTATATATTATTCATCAAGGGCAACACAATCAAGAAAATAACAACTTTGTGGGTATTTGTTTTGTCATTTTCAAGTTTTAGCCACACTTACACAGACAACTGCCTGAATACCTAGGATAGGCTAAAAGGAATAAACAAAATAAAAGCTTAAAAGTGCTACTGAAAATTTTCCATTGAAACACGACCCTCATTATGTAACAATATTACCTCATCATTATCATCATTATTATTATTATTTTATTATTTTATTATCATTATTATTATTATTATCATTATTATCATTATCATCATTTTTATTATTTTATTATTATCATTATTATTATTATTATTAGACTTATCATCATCATTATTTTTATTATCATCATTATCATCATCATCATCATCATTTTTATTATCATTATTATCATTATCATTATTATTGTTATTATTATCATCATTATCATTATTATTATTATCATCATTATTATTATTTATTATAATCATTAGCATTATTAGCATTATTATCATTACTATTATTATTATTTTTATTATCATCATTATTATCAATATGATTATTATTATTATTATCATCATCATCAATATGATTATCATTACTATTATCATCATCATCATCAGTATTATCATTATTATTATTATCAATATGATTATCATTATTATTAGTATTACCATTATTATTATTATCAATATTATTATCATTATTATTATCAATATGATTATCATTATCATCATCATCAGTATTACCATTATTATTATCATCAATATGATTATCATTATTATTATTATCATTATCATTATTATTATCAATATGATTATGATTATTATCATCATTATCAATATCATTATTATTATTATTGTTATTATCATTATCATTATTATCAATATGATTATCATTATTATTATCATCATCATTATCATCATCATTATCAATATGATTATCATTATTATCATCATCAATATCATCATCATCATCATCATCATCATACTAACAGCTCTATATGCACTATTACCTCATAATCTACGTATTCATTTACTTGTCCAACATCTGGTGTCACAAAAAAACATTGTCATCCCAAACATTAATTAATGAGAAATGAGTTACCTCCCTTTCATAGTCGCTCTTTATCAGTTAAAACCATTTCCTTCCCGATAATAAAAAAACATCTATTTGTTATATATATATATATATATATATATATATATATATATCAAAAATTGTTCAAAAAAAAAACCCCAACAACATCAATATATTACATATGAATGAGTTCTCTGTGGAATGTCCACAGGTCCTGCTAGTTTGAATTATTATTATCAGAAGTAGTTCTAGAAGAAGTTGCTACAGAATACCGGATTTGTGGTAAGACTCCGAGTCAATTGCACACCTTGCAGTAGGGTGTAGTGGACTGGCCCAGAGAGAGTACCGCAAAAGACACGATTACATGGGACTCCGGATATATTGGGAGGTGTGTAAGAGGGTTGTGGTGAAGTGTGCTGGAAAATGGTTTGAGGATGGCAAGGTAGAGGTATGGCAGGACAAAAGTGTCATAACGACCAAGTAATTGGAACATAATCGTCCGGATTTGGTCGTCTCAAAAAACTGGCAGATTGTAGACTTTTCAGTACCATGGGACAGGAATGTGAGAGAGAATGAGAATGAGAAGTGGAGCAATTATGCTTCATTGGCCTTGGAGATAAGGTGTATACACGGGGTTAAAACACAAATAATCCTGGTCGTAGTTGGTACACTAGGAGTAGTATCAAGTTGTCTGGCAACGCGAGAATCATTGATGTTATTCTCGCGTTGCCTACGCCGGTTCAACATTTAAAAATATAACAGCTGAGATACAACTTTCTCCAATTTTACAACATGGCAAGAAAGAAAAAAAAAAACATACTGAAGATGGAGTATACCTCTGAAATATATTTGTTATAAATTTCAAACAAGTACAATATTTGTTTAATTTCATAATATTACGTTGTGATTTGGCTTTCAAGCGCACTTGATGCATATTTTATTTTATTCAAATTAAATCAACGTTTCTATAATGGAACTGATACCCTTGACATTTTATTATGTTTTTATTAAGTTGGATGCATTTTAGTAAAAAAAAAAAAAATTAAGTCAAATTGGCTGTTGAAAACATGTAAAAAAATTATATAACGTTTAAAATTAAATATTCATTAAACCATAAATAATAAATTGTAAATAAAAACAAAATAACTTGTTGTTTGATATGATGTACAACAAAGAAATGAAATAAAAGAAAAAGAAAAAAGCAAGGTAAAGAAAGTAAAAGAAAAGAAAGGAAAAGTAATTAAAATAAAATAAAAAAATAAAAAGTAATTAAAATAATATAAATAAAATAAAAAATATATAAAATAAAAAATATATAAAATAAGAAATAAAAATAAAATAAAAAAATAAAAAAATAAATAAAAAAAAAATTAAATTAAAAAAGCAAGGTAAAGAAAGATAAAATAAGAAATAAAAATAAAATAAAAAATAAAAAAGTAAAAAAAATAAAATAAAATTAAAAAAGCAAGGTAAAGAAAGATAAAAGAAAAGAAATAAAAAGTAGCAAAAATAAAATAAAAAATAAAATAAAAAATAAAATATAAAAGTAATTTAAATAAACAGTAAATAAAATAAAAAATAAAAAATATATAAAATAAGAAATAAAAACAAAATAAATAAAATAAAAATAAAATAAAAAAATTACAAAAAATAAATAAAATAAAAAATTTAAAAAAATAACATAAAAATAAATAAAAAGAAATAAAAGAAATAAAAAATAAATACAATAAAAAATAAAAGAAATAAAACATAAAAAAATAAAATAAAAAAGTCAAATAAAAAAGTAAACAAAATTAACGAAAAAACAAAAAACAAAAAAAAAATCAAGGTAAAAGAAAAATAACCGAAGAAATTTGTTAGATAAAGTTAATGGTTGGTTAGAAAATGTTTGGAGACTTACATGTAAAATTAAAGTTGAAAAAAAAAAAGCCATCAGATAGTGATCGAAGGAGGGTAGCATAATAGAAGAAAACAATAGGAAAAAATACAAGTTTTGTAGAAGCAATTTATAAAAGAGTGAGAAATACTGAAAGAAGAATCAGTTGTGTAAGTTGGTTGGTTGGTTTTGTTTTACGGCATATCAACCCTTTTCGGGTTATTTAATGCCGAATCCAAAGATTTTGAAGAAAAAATTTTTAATAGAATATATTTGTTGTTTTCAAGTCGGTTTCTATTTAACCCATAGTTGGAACCCTAACAGGTACTACCACTCCGGGTCAGAGTGGACCTGGGAGCAATGGCAATTAAAGGGTGGCTCCACACTCCCCAAAGCCCACAAGCTGGGGCCTCACCACTGGATATAGTTTAAGGTCATATCCAGGACCCCCATTGAGGGACTTTTACCCTCTGCAGGGAGGCAGTCGGTGTATTCTAATGCCCCACCGACAGGGCCCGGTTGTGGAAGAAAAATGAGATGACAAGATAGAATGAAGAATGAACCAATTTGACGGACAGACTGGGATGACAGAAAACACAGCAACAACGAATAATAGATGGGGACATTGCAGGCACCGTGATGAAGAAAGAACTGGCATAGCCAGCCGATAGAGAGAGAAGAGAGAGAGACTGGGATGTTGAAAAAGCAGGGCCACTAAAGATAGATACCAGGTTGTCAAAAAGGCAGAGCAACCAGACAGAGAGAGAGAGAGAGTTACTAGGATGTCGAAAAGGCACAGCGACTAAGGAGAGAGGGAGAGATACTAGGATGTCAATAAGGCAGGACGACCAAGAGGAGAGATACCAGGATGTCGAAAAGACAGAGCGACCAGGGAGAGAGAGATACCAGGATGTTGAATAGGCAGGGTAACCAGGGAAAGAGAGAGTTACTAGGATGTCGAAAAGGCACAGCGACCAGGAAGAAAGGGAGAGATACTAGGATGTCAAAAAGGTAGGGCGATCAAGAGGAGAGATACCAGGATGTTGAAATGGCATGGCGACCAGGGAGAAAGATACCAGGACATCGAATAGGCAGGGCAACCAGGGAGAGAGAGATATTAGGATGCTGAAAAGGCATGGCGACCAGAGAGAGAGAGAGAGAGATATCAGGATGTTGAAAAGGTGTGGTGACCAGAGAGAGAGATACCAGCATGTTGAAAAAGCATGGTGCCCTGTGAGAGAGATACCAGGATGTCAAAAAAGCAGGTAGAGAGAGATACCAGGATGTTGATCAGGCAGGATGACCAAGGAGAGAAATACCAGGATGTTGAAAAGGCGTGGTGACCAGGGAGAGAGATAACAGGATGTTGAAAAGGTGTGGTGACCAGAGAGAGAGATACCAGCATGTTGAAAAAGCATGGTGACCAGTGAGAGAGATACCAGGATGTCAAAAAAGCAGGTAGAGAGAGATACCAGGATGTTGATCAGGCAGGATGACCAAGGAGAGAAATACCAGGATGTTGAAAAGGCGTGGTGACCAGGGAGAGAGATAACAGGATGTTGAATAGGCATACCAGAATAAATGGTATACAGATAATTTTGAAAGAATAAACGATAAACTTTCTTATACACACGTCTACAGGGAGAGGAATGCTCCGAAATGGTGCATTTTGTTGTCTTCATTTCTCGACATTATCTGCCACTGTTCCAGTTTTTTTGTAAATGAAGTCCTAACTTCAACTCATGTAATCTAACGTTCACAGGAAACAGGAGTTGGAACAATTACATTGAAAGTATTGCCAGGACCGCTGCGAAGAATGTCGGTTCTCTCTACCGTGCTAGAAAGATACTAATGCCCGAAAGTATCCTATACCTCTATAAGGCCACTATTCGCCCATGTACGGAGTATTGTTGTCATATTTGGGCTGGTGCATCAGCTACTAGTCTCTCGCTCCAAGACAAAGTTCAAAAGACAGTCGCCAATCTGATAGGTCCTGATCTGTCATCTAAACTTCAGCCCCTGTCCCATCGACGAAATGTGCATCCCTCTGCCTTTTCTCAAGTACTTTAATGGTGAATGCTCTGACGAACTGCAAGCACTTGTACCCCCTCTACGTAAATACCCCCGACAAACCCGACAAGCAGCTAAATCCCACCCCTTCACAGTAGAGATCCCTAGATGTAAGAGAGCCTTCTACTCCGGTAGTTTCTTCCCCAGGACAGCTAGACTTTGGAATTCTCTGCCGGGTCCCTGCTTCCCCAACTGTACTGACATGCAGAAGTTCAAGTGCAATGTGAACCGACATCTTGCTGCCTAACTCCCTACACAGTACCCCTGATGCCTATGTCCCTGATAGTAGCCCCCTACACCAAAGTGGCAATGTGTCTTGTTTGGGGTGAAAATGTAATAAAAAAAAATCTCAATGTTCATGACCATTTCCACCATAGTTGCTAAGTGAATCGTCAGTGATACCCAAACCATGTCCATGGACCCGCAGGTGACTTTTCAGGCCAACACACAAAGTGATTTAAAAAAAAAAAAAATGTACCCACACTTATTAACGTTGTCTGGACAAAAATGGTCATCAATTGAAACATTTATAAATATTCAGTTACATTAGTCGTAACTCCATATTTATAAATAAAACTTGCATTATTGTAACGATCTAAGATCATTATTGCTCAAAATAGGAAACCGCAGAGCATTCTAATGAAGGAAGACGAGTGGCCAATCAGATTGGATTAAAAAAAACCCTAACTCTAGTGCCAAAGATAAAAGCAATCATTATTTTGGCCATCAATCAGTCAGTTGTTGTTAAGATCCTGTCCAGTCCCCACCTGTCGAATGATTTTCGGACTACGTTATCAACAAGCAAGTGGTCACACAAAAAAAAAGAAGAGAAATTACGAAATTCTTCGAATGAATCTGCTTTAATTCGCTCGTACATCTACATTTCATGAACCATCTTGAAAGAGAAGGTTAGGGTTAGGGTTAGGGTTAGGGTTAGGTCAACTGCATCATTTTTTATTTCTATTGCTTGACTTTTAGATTTAAATAGTCGCTGACTCGTATATATTACGAATTTTCGGAAAAAAAAAATAAAAATAAATAAAGGATTATATTAACGTTTTTTTTTAACCAAACGTGTCGTCCTAGGTAGTCATTATCATGCAAACTGTTTAAATGCACCAATAATGGACGTAACTCCTCTGAAGCTTCTTTCTTAGAACTGCACGCCTATGGAATTGTCTTCCGTTTTCCTGCTTTCCAGCTGACTACAATATGGTTGTCTTCAAGTCTAACGTAAACAAGTTCTTGATGAGCCTTTCCATATAAGTTAACAAATTTAACTAATTTCCATTACTAATGATTATTATATTGTCCAATTTCCACTGTACACTCTTTAACCCTTATCCTTGAGTGGCCTCTTGGCCTTGATAAGTGGTGATGCCTATGTAAAAAAAAAAAAAGCTTAGAAGCATAATTTCTAAGTTGAGCGTCTTAAATGAGGATTGGTATATATGATAAGAAAATATATTTATACAAAATATATATATATATATATATATATATATAAAGCCAGTTAAATATAAACCTAAACGTAGATTCCATGAGCAAAGCTTCTTTCTTAGAACTGCACGCCTATCCAGCTGACTACAACATGATTGTATTCTAACCCTTATCCTCGAGTGGCCTCTTGGCTTTGACAAGTGGGGATGCCTATGTTTAAAAAAAAAAAAAAAAAGGCTTATAGGCAGCATTCCTAAGTTAACAATTGTGATAACTTATATGTTATTAAAATTTTAATAGCAAGGGAGATCGAAATTTTGCCTAGCGCATGCTCCTATCGATGACTTTCTCTACACACGGACTATTTCGAATTTCCTAATTATATTTGGAAATAGAACCCCAAGGGAGGATGTAACATTATCATACAAAATGTGAGTACATTTTTCAAGACACCATATGTGTATGTATTTCATTAAAAGCAGGTAACAAAAGCAGATTCCTTTTTATTAATTTCGATCGTTATTTTCATGGCAAGTGCTCGCCTGAGCTCTAATCTATGATCCCCTCCTCCCTCACCAAACATTCACGAGAAACACTCGTCTGGCTGAAACCACTGTCAATAATTTCCCCCACTCTTTATCTGTGCCTAAACCTAAACATAGATTCCATGAACACAGCTTCATTCTAAGAACTGCACACCTGTGGAACTCTCTTCTGTTTATCTGCTTTCCAGCTGACTACAATATGGTCGTCTTCAAGTCCAATGTAAACAAGTTCTTGATGAGCCGTTCCCCTTAATCAATCCAATTTACCAAATTTACACTTCTAATGATTACTATATTGTCCTTTTGACCACTGTACACTCTTTAACCCTTATCCTCGAGTGGCCTGTCGACCTTGATAAAAAATACATTAAAGTAATAAAATAAACAAAATTATACATTTTGTTGTGTCTTGTCCGAGTGCCTCTCTTTATTTTGTTACCGTCATTTTCACCAATCTCTTTAACGTAAAAAAGAAAGGACAAAAAAAAAAGTAATATCATGGAATACTCCATTAGAAACAAAAAGGTATATGACCATGAGTAGTAATACTATTTAGTGAGAGAGAAAAATAAAATAGAGGGATATGGCAAGCAAAAAGATGATTAAGTTAGGATTTTGTCTTAATTCTTTTTTTTTATATTTATCTGGCTTTATTTATATATATATATATATATATATATATATTTATATATATTTCTGTAAAAATATATTTTCTAATAATATATACCAATCTTTATTTAAGAAGCTCAATGTAATTACAGAGCATTATAGAGAATAAATGACAAAAAGTTAGATTCCAAAATTCATAATGTTGACCATCTTATAATTTAGTTGACTTATACAATTCTTGACAGCATCTGTTTCGTAACACAAAATCAATCACTTAATTATTATATCAATCAGTGAATCTATTATGTCCTTAACTCATCAGAAGAAATAGCAACAGTCAATCCGTCAAAAGGAGATAAAATGCATTTTAACATGATTAAAATCCGAAAATTGGAAGAGAAGCTGCAAATACCTTTTTATTTTTCCATTACGCCATATTGAATTGATATAGTAATTAAGTGATTGATTTTGCACAACAAAACAGATACTGTCAAGAATTGTGTAAGTCAACTGAATTAAAAGAATAAATTATAAGATGGTCAACATCATGAATTTTGGAATATAACTTTTTGTCATTTATTCTCTCTCTCTCTCTATATATATATATATCTCAATAAGAGTTTTATAACTCAATGAGGAACCCCTTCCTGGACTTTAACCATCTAACTCTGTTCTGAGCTATCCCCTGCCATGTGGGACCCATGTGCTGTATCAGGTCATCACTCCATCTCATCCTTGGTCTTCCCTTTGGCCTCGTCTGTTCACGAGGTGTCCATTCTGTTGTCCTGATGCACCATCTGTTGTCATGTTGCTTGGCTACATGCCCTGCCCATTAATGTCAATAACTCTTGTTTGTTGGCAGATCCAGATGTTTGTCTTTCTGTCTTGTAGATTGATGCCTAACATTATCCTCTCCATCTTCCTTTGTGCCACTGACAAGATTTCACTTTGGCAAGTTGTCAGGGTCCATGTTTCACTACCATAGATCACAGGTAGTACATATTCACCGAAGATCTTCCCCTTTGATTGACATATTTGCTTTTCGGCTTCTCATGATATTCGCCACATTCTCAAAAGCTGCCCATCCAAATGATATCCTTCTCTTTATCTCAGGGAGAAGATCTCCATCTTTTGTAATTTTCTTTCTCAAGTAGATGTAGCCTTCAACTTCCGCAATGGTCTTTCCATCAACAATTATTGGCGACTTGGCAGCGTGATGGGTTAATATCACCTTCGTCTTCCTAAGATACATGTTGAGGCCAACCGGTTTGCTCTTAGAGTGGATGTCGTTTAGATGTCATTTAGTTCCTGAGGAGAGTCTGCAATCAGTACTATATCATCAGCAAAGATGAGATGTGACAGGTGTTCGCCATCGATGTCAACTCGTCTACCCTCCCACTTAATCTGACTGATTATTGCATCCTGAAGACCGGCTGTGAAGAGTTTTGGCGAGATGTTGCCACCCCTCTCCAGCTTGATCTTGTTGCTGTCACGACAAAGTTTTTAATTAGAGTAGAGGTACCCCCACTGTACAGGTCTTTCAGCAAGGTGATGTATGTAGAGTCAACTCCTTCGTTCTCAAGGGCAGTGAACAGTGGATCAAACTCTATAGAGTCGAGAGCCTTTTCGTAATCCACAAAAGGCAAAGCACAGTGGGATCTTTTGCAGTTGACTGCTCTGAAACCTTTTATTCCTGTTTTAAAAGTGCCCTTTTCAGAGGAATGTATTAAAGGCCTATGGCCCCACCAAGACGATGTTCATTACTATGTTCTTTTTGGGTTTTTTTTTTTTTTCTTCACTTGAGCACCTGCCCTGAAAAAGTTCTATGCGCGTCACTGCTGACACACGTGACAAAGTGTGGAGATAGGGTTGACTGAATTTGTTTGTGCAAAGTAGATAAAACGTCTTAGCAAGATTTGTGAGAATACCTCAGAAGGCTGATTGGCTGATAGTTCTTATTATCTTCAGTGTCTCCTTTCTTTCTTCCATTTCTCTGGAACTTTTCAACTCGAGAGGCACTTATTAAACAGTCTTGTAAACATCTCAACAATGGGTTCACCATCGCTCTGTAGTACTTCTGCAGTAACACCATCCTCCCCTCAGCCGCTTAATAGATGCTCTCACTTCTGATGAGAGGATGGGTGGAGGATGTTTCTCAGATTTGTTCAGTGCATGAAGAATTGGAGTGTGTCCTGGTTGTCTGGTAGCATAGAGGTTAGCATAGAACTCTTCGCACCTTGAAACAATTCTGTCTACGTCATGAATGAGAGTGCCATTTTAATGATGGACTTAATGCCATACATATACACATATATATATATATATATATATATATATATGCCAGTCAAATATAATATGTATAGTTAAATAGCACAGAGTGTTTTTGGTTAATAAGCATTTTTTGGAATTTTTCGAGTTGTTCTCATTTCTCAGTCGAATCTGTGCAAGAAAGTTCCATAGTCATCTTAGTCCACCTGTTTTTTTTTTGTTTTTTTTTTTTGCAAGTACTTTCAACTGAGTTTCATCAGTCATCTCCAGGCGGCTTTTGATTATTGTTCGTTTAAAATCTGGATGCAAAACCTGCCTGAAGACGACTGATGAAACTCAGTTGAAAGTACTTGCAAAAAAACAACCAAAAGCAAAAACAGATGGATGAAGACAACTACTATGGAATTTTCTTGCACAGATTCGACCGAGAAATAAGAATGAAAAATTGAAAAATTACAAAAAAAATCTCATTTAGCAAAAAATATATGAACATACACACATATATATATATTTAACTGCCTTATATATATATATATATATATATATATATATATATATATATACACACACACACAAAACCATGTTTTACCTATTCAATTTGAGTTAGATTGTTTGAATAAAGAAATTTCAGTTTGTAAAGCCAGTTAAAAATAAGCAAAAATTAACATACAAAATCCTAACTTAATCATTTTTTGCTTGCCATATCCTTCTTTGAGTTGAGCACTGTCGTAAATGTATCTCACCCGTTACTTAATTGGCCGTTTGTTTGTAAATAAACAAACAAACATGGATAGAGCACTGTCATAAATATATATGAAAATAAAAGCAGGTGCGATAAAAAATTGCGGAAAAAAGGGGAAGAAAACCTGGGGGGGGGGGACTTCTTCATTAGAATGATAAAGATGATGAAATTAAAAGATATCTCATCTTTAATATATTTTATTTTCCTCAATCATCCTCATCATTCTCCTGAGGAAGTCCCCAGAAAACGTTGAGAATTTTCTAAAAAGGCCACAGGTTTTCTTTCCGTATATATATATATATATATATATATATATATAAATAAAAATTTCAATAAGTTTACCAAGGTAATCAAAATGGTAAACTTAAAATTATATTATAAATATTAAAGAGTTAATATTTACAAGTAAAGTAATCTCAAGCAGATGTAAAAGCTCAATAAAACCGAAAAGGAAATAGAGCTTATAGAGCTTCGAAACTCCGCGGATTAAGGACTATCCACTTATCTTGTTCTTCCTTTTTAAAATTAAATATATTTTTAACTCTTTTTCAAGATGTTTTTAACATGTTTTATTAATCATTTGTTCATATATATATATATATATATATATATATATATATATATATATATATAATTATTTTTTTACTATAATAATTAAATACCTACAGACACTAGTGTTTCATTCTTTCAGAAATCTTCAGTGCAGGGTGTCACGATTAACACCAGTCGAACGATTAAAACTTGGCAACACGAGACATCTCTGACTCGATTAGCAAAGACCGTATCCATTCGGCTACCATTAACCGCGTGAAATAACGTTGAATTTAAACATTTTAATTTTTTAAATGTTCTTTACGTCAGTCAGACAGTGATCTAATCGTTATACGATGATCTATGCATGATATATATATATGTGTGTGCGTCTGACATCCTAAATTCTTATTTAATTGCTGTTGCATCCATCACTATGTCTTTTTCTTTTCTTCCAAAGAGAAAAGGAGACAGAGAAAGAGAGAGAAATAGGAAAAGAGAAAGAGAGAAAGAAAGGAAAAGAGAGAGAGAAAAAGAGAGAGAGAAAAAGAGAGAGAGAAAAAGAGAGAGAGAAAAAGAGAGAGAAAAAGAAAGAGAGAAAAAGAGAGAGAAAGAGAAAAAGAGGAAAAGAAAAAGAGAGAAAAAAGAAAAAGAAAAATGAGAGAAGAAAAGAGGAAAAAGAGAAAGAGAAAAGAGAGAAAAGAGAAAAAGAGAAAGAAAAGAGAGAGAGAAAGAGAAGAGAGAAAGAAAAAGAGAGAAAGAAAAGAGAGAGAAAAAGAGAAAGAGGAAAAGAAAGAAAGAGTAGTAGTTGTGAGAATTGTCAGTGAAATCAAACCTACGTCCATTGGTCTGAATGTGATTTTTCAAACCAGCAGTTGATTTGCACTTTCTGACACAAAGGGACGTGCAGAGCTGGGGGCAAACACCTGGCCCTTTTATTCCTGTTTTAAAAGTGCCCTTTTCAGAGGAATGTATTAAAGGCCTATGGCCTCACCAAGACGATGTTCATTACTATGTTCTTTTTGTTTTGTTTTTTTTTCACTTGAGCACCTGCCCTGAAAAAGTTCTATGCGCATCACTGCTGACACACGTGACAAAGTGTTGAGATAGGGTTGACTGAATTTGTTTGTGCAAAGTAGATAAAGCGGTTAATACTAGCACGGTTTTGATGAATCTAACAGAGGAACAACTAGTACTTGTACAGCTTAATCAACACATTAAAAAATGAAAACACTGAAACAAAAATTGTATTGTACGTACCCGCTATGGAATCATGTTTTCATACAAAAAAATTTCATTGAATTTGATTAAGTAGTTTTTTGTTTTTTTTTTGACAGTGGAAAAACAAGTTGCTATGACAACGAGCAAAAAGTAGCCATGTTTGGATTTTTAGATCACGAGGAAGGGAGATAACTCAGTCTAAAGCACCGACCACCCTTCCCCATGTTAAATAATAGATTCTCCCCCTTCCTCGTGGTCTAAAAATCGAAATATGGCTACCTTTTGCTCAGTGTCATAGAAAATTTTTTTCTCCGCTGTGTAAAAAAAAAAAAAAAAAAAAAAACTACTTGATCAAATTAAGTGAATTTTTTTTTTTTAGAAATTTTTTTCTCCGCTGTGTAAAAAAAAACAAAAAAAAAAACTACTTGATCAAATTAAGTGAATTTTTTTTTTTTTAGAAATTTTTTTTTTCGCTGTGTAAAAAAAAAAAAAAAAAAAAAACTACTTGATCAAATTAAGTGAATTTTTTTTTTTTTTTAGAAATTTTTTTCTCCGCTGTGTAAAAAAAAAAAAAAAAAACTACTCGATCAAATTAAGTGAATTTTTTTTTTTTTAGAAATTTTTTTCTCCGCTGTGTAAAAAAAAAAAAAAAAAAAAAAAAAAACTACTCGATCAAATTAAGTGAATTTTTATTTTTTTAGAAATTTTTTTCTCCGCTGTAAAAAAAAAAAAAACACAAAAAAAACTACTCGATCAAATTAAGT
Organism: Euprymna scolopes; assembly: GCF_053919585.1. Taxonomy (NCBI): domain Eukaryota; kingdom Metazoa; phylum Mollusca; class Cephalopoda; order Sepiida; family Sepiolidae; genus Euprymna; species Euprymna scolopes. The sequence goes on along the minus strand of NC_136527.1, from coordinate 91,461,941 downwards.
GAATTTTTTTTTTTTTCTAGAACTTCATTCCATAACGGGTACGTACAATATATTTTTTTTTCAATATTTTCATTTTTTTTTTAAATGCCTTGATTAAACTATAAAAGTACTGAACAACTATGTGCGTCTGCAAATGTTTTCATGAAGACAAATGTTAACGAATAATACAGAGTTCGGTTTTGTTATTTGAGACCCTCCCCCCCCTCCCCTAGTTAATTTAACATTTTTGGTTGTTTAGATTTTTCGTTCCGTTTTTTTTTAATTTTTTATTTACGTGAATATTTCTTTTTTTTTTTTATTTATTTAAATCAGCAAATCTAGCAGAGGATTAAAATATAAATCTATTCCGTTTTACAATTAACCAAACAGTAAATGTAGCGATGGGGCAGCGGCTGGAGTTTAGTAGACAGTGTGGGACTTATGCGGTTTCAGACTCTTTTTTTCTAGACGATACTGTACTGAAGAGGCATTCACCTTAGACGAGTTGAACTGGATTCTTCCAAAGGAGGAAGTTTCATAGGAGTATGAAATTCACAAGTAGTTCCCAGTTGCATATATATCCCCATCAGGGGGGGATGATGATGTTAGGTTTTTGCAACTCTTGCAAAGAGGAGTTGACATCTTCCTACATACAGCGCCTAGTATTCTCAAATGGTCACCCATCTAGTACTGATCAGGCTCAAAGCTGCTTAACTTTGGTGATCTAATGAGAATGCATCAATATGATTATGCCATATATGGCATAATTATATTCGCACCAAGACTAACACTTGTCGGATGATTATTTGATGGGAGTTATTATTTTGTGTGAAAAAAAAAAAAAAAACTTATTTCATAAATATCACTACCTCTTTCGATGTTTCGTTGGCTCTCACTCGTATCCGAGTATTTGGGTCCTGTCCCTTGTCACCAGTCTCCTATCTTTAGGATGGATGCCTGTGTGTGACATGGCAGTTGAATCTGGAGCCTACGGTGGAAAAGTCGTGAACAGTGTCCCCAGGGTAGGATAGGAGGGAGTCGTTCTCATTGCTCTTTCCACAAGAATGAGTTGATATTTGATAGAGCCAGGGTGTGCTTGAATTTATCTTTGTAGTAGCTTTTTGGGCCTCCATGTGGTCTCATAACCTGGGCCAGTTCCCTGTACAACATTTTCTTGGAGAGCCTTAAATTATCCATCCTTTGAACATGTCCCATCTAGTGGAGGTGGTGGTGAATGATTGTAGCCTCCACATTGGTCACTGAGGTCTGTTGTGTGTGTATATATATATATATATCATCAGCTCCCACTCGTATCCGAGTATTTGGGTCCTGTCCCTTGTCACCAGTCTCCTATCTTTGGGATGGATGCCTGTGTGTGACATGGCAATTGAGTCCGGAGTCTATGGTGGAAAAGTTGTGGACAGTGTCCGCAGGATAGAGTAGTGGGGGTCGTTCTCGTTGCTCTTTTCTTCTTCTCTTCCTACCCTCTTCATTTTCTTTCATTCTCTTCTCAAAGTCCACAGAGGCATCATGTGCTGCACCTCTCCACATCTTTCTGTCCCTGGCAAATTCTTCCCACAAGGACGAGTTGATATTTGTTAGAGCCAGGGTGTGTTTGAATTGATCTTTGTAGCGCAATTTTTAACTTCCCAGTGGCCTCATACCCTGGGCCAGTTCCCCATTCAGCATTTTCTTGGGGAGCCTTAAATTATCCAGCCTTTAGAGATATCCCACCCAGTGGAAGTGGTAGTGAATGATAGTAGCCTCTATGCTGGTCACTGAGGCCCGTTCTATACATATATATAAACGTTGTCGGTGGCTCCCACTTGTATCAGAGTATTAGGTCCTGTTGCTTGTCACCAGTCTTCTATCTTTGGGATGGATGCCTGTGTGACATGGCAGTTGAGTCCGAATCGATGGTGGAAAACAGTCTATGGTGTTTACAGGGTAGGGTAGGGAGAGGGATGGGGGGGTCGTTCTTTTCTTCTTCTTCTTCTTCTCCCAGCCTCTTCATTTCCTTTCCTCCTCTCCTCAAACTCCATCATGTGCTGCACGAATCAAACTCACATGATAAGAACATACAAATGACGAAAAAAGTTCCGGAAAGAATATAAAAAGAAACGCTTAAAACGCTGCGTCCAGTCGGTAGACGATAGAGTTCTAGATAAACGTTTAAAAGTTAAATTAGTGGAGGACTAAGTTACGAACAACAACTATGAAGATGCGGATAACAGTCCGCAAATAAATGAATAAATAAGTACTCGTAACCAAAAACATGGAGCTTACACATACAAATATTACATGAAATATTTAGAAAAAAAATTTTTTTTAAAATAAATAAATAAAACAAAACACAAAAACTGCTATTTTAATAACATTTGACTAAATAAAAACATGCTGCCTAAATGTATTATGTCTAAACTAGTGCTTTTTCAGGGGGGGTAGATACACATGTGGTGAGAGTAATACCTTTGGTGAAGTAATCGCAACAGGTAATGCTGCTGATGTATTTGACTGCATTGTCTGAAACGATAAAAATTATTCAAGTCGGAACGGATTTCTCTACGGTTTTTTTTTTTTTCTAATGATTTTAAAGATTAGAAGCAAGGCCATTCCTATAAAAGGCCAAGAGATCTAACATTTTGGATTACTGGAGACAAGATTTTCAGTCAATTAGCAAAGATCTTTTTAACCACTTTTGTCACTAATTCATCAAATTGATTCAAAACGTACACACTACTCTCAAGATATACAATATATAAAATAGAATCGGTTCTAACCAATTGAAATGAATGGATCTCGTCTTGGGGAAGCTCCGTGTCTTGACAATCTTCTGCGACTGACCTTGACTCCTAATCTGAAATGCAACACATACATCAAATCTGTTGTCAAGATCACTGGAAAAATGGTTGGATCACTCTACTGCTCCAGTAAGTATCTCACTGCCGATGCGATTCTCTATATAAGAACTAGGTGCACCCTACAATGGGGTACTGTTGCCACATCTGAACAGGAGTTGTTCAGCACTATCCTGCCTTGATAGAGTTCAAAATCAGCTTCAAAACTTAGTAGATGATGCCCCCCCCCCTGCAACCTCTTTCCCACAGAAGAGACGTCGCCAGCCTGTCTCTGCTCTCTCGCTATTTTCATGGCAAGTGCTCATTTTAACTCCAATCTAAGGTCCCTCCTCGCCAAATTTTCACAAAAAACCCTCGACTAGCTAAAACCACTATCTATAATTTTCCCCACTATCTATCTGTGCCTAAATACAGACACAGATTCCATGAACAGAGTTTCTTTCCCAGAACTGCTTACCTTTGGAACACTGTTCCATTGGCATGCTTCCTGGCTGAATAAAGTAAAAAAAAATAAATAAAAAAAATGGCATGCTTCCTGGCTGAATAAAGTTAAAAATAAAAAAAAAAATTTTTTAAAAATGGCCATTCACATAAAAGACCAGGATATCTAACAGTTGGGACTTTCACACGTCTTATTTAGTTAAACTTTCATTTTACATGCTGGCATATGTTGGACAGCTTTAAGAAATTTACTTCAAAAGTAACTTATTACTAGGGCTTTGACAACAGCATATTCTTTCCGTTGTTTTGACTCTCAAGTATATATATCTGTTGATATCTTAAATGCTTTTACTCGGGAATATTTCTGTCAAACTTGGGAATTCAGACAGAATTTCAAGCGGAACCCTTTATTTACTTCACGGGGGTAGCATGTTCTTGTTCCGTCAGCCATGACTGGAGAGAGGTCTTTAGTAATCCAGAAATGTAAGATTTAAATTTCTTTAGATATTTTTTGAACGACAGCTAAATATTTTCATTTACTAGCCAAACTCACATGACTTTTGGAATATGACATCGTCATTCCATGATGAGTCGGGCTAAGACAACAGAATCTTCTTTTCATTGATTTGACTATCAAGTATATATCTGTTGATATCTTATATTTTTTATTTTTTTACATAGGCATCACCACATTATCAAGGCCCAGAGGCCACTCAAGGATAAGGCTTAAAGAGTGTACAGTAGAAATTGGACAATATAGTAATCATTAGTAATGAAAATTTGGTAAATTTGATAACTTATATGGAACGGCTCATCAAGAACTTATTTACGTTAGACTTGAACACAACCATATTGTAGTCAGCCGGAAAGCAGGAAAACGGAAGACAATTCCACAGGCGTGCAGTTTTAAGAAAGAAGCTTTGTTCATGGAATCTACGTTTAGGTTTAGGCACAGATAAAGAGTGGGGGGAATTATTGATAGTGTTTACAGCTAGACGAGTGTTTCTTGTGAAAGTTTGGCGAGGGGGGGACCATAGATTGAAGCTCAGTCGAACACTTTTCATGAAAATAACGATACATCAGAGACAAACTCGCAACATCTCTTCTGTGAGATAGAGGTTGCAAGGAAGAGAAAAGGACATCTCCTACGAGGCTACGAAGTCTATTTTGAACTCTATCAAGGCAGGACAAGTCCTTTCTAGCAGCTCCTGCCCAGATGTGGCAACAGTATTCCATCCTTGGACGTACCTGGCTCTTATATAGATAGAGAATAGCATCAGCAGTGAGATATCTACCGGATCGATAGAAAGATCCCACCATTTTTCCAGCGGCCTTGGCAACAAATTTGATGTACGTGTTCCATTTATGCTTTGATATTGAGTGATGTGCTTCTTGGTTGATTAACTGTGTCTAACTCTGTCAGATATATACTCGAGAGTCAAAACAATGAAAAGAATATGCTGTTGTCACAGCCCTAATGATTACTCCATAAACTTCATTACGTCCTCATAAATATATACTTGAGAGCCAAAACTGATAAGAATATTCTGATATCATAGACCTACTTATCACTCAGGTCCATTTGGCCTTTTTTCAAAGTGTAAGATGCAGACTAAAGAAATAAATCCATATACCTATAATGTTGAATTCTTTTTTCTCTTGCTCTGATATTAATATTAAAAACCTACTTTCTCTATTATTTGGATTCATCAGACTACTGCTCTCATTTTGAGTGTGATTTTAACAATGTTTCGGTTCTTGCAAGGACCCGTGGCGCAGTAGCTAGGGTACTTGGAAAAATCAATTGTAAAAAGTGATATTCTCCTGAAGGTTGAAGGTTCAATCCTCAGTGTGGGCGACCAAAAAATACAATTGCGAATTACTTAGGACCTCTATTCAGTCATGGCTGACGGAACAAGGGCATGCTACCCTCGTGAATTTAATAAAGGGTTTCGCTTGAAATTGCGGCTAAATTCCAAAATTTGACAGAAACATTCCCGAGTTCAACAAGATACACCTGAAGAAGGTCGGAGATTACATCGATTGAAACATTATGAAAAATCACACTCAAGATGAGAACAGTAGTCCGATGAATCCAAATACTTCCCTGCAACCTCTCTCCCACAAAAGAGACATCGCGAGCCTGTCTTTGTTTTATCGTTATTTCCATGGTAGGTGCTCGTCTGAGCTCCAATCTCTCGTCCTCACTCGCCAATCTTTCACGAGAAACACCCGTCTGGCTGAAACTACTGTCAATAATTTTCCCAACTCTCTATTTGTGCCTAAATCCAAATGTAGATTTCATGAGCAAAGCTTCTTTCTTAGAACTGCACGCCAGTGGAACTCTCTGCCGCTTGCCTGTTTCCCACCTGACTACAACTTGGATGTCTTCAAGTCCAACATAAACAAACTCCTGACAAACCGCCCCCTTAAGTAAGACACTCTATCAAAACCCCCAATACTAATGATTACTACAATACTACCTCATTGATTACTGTACACGCAATAACCCTTATCTCTGAGTGGCCTTCGGGCCTTGATAAGTGGTGACCCCCATGTAAAAAATTTTTTAAAAAATACAAATAACCAATCCTCATCTCAAAAATTCAGAAATACTACTTTTACTATTTAAAAATTATTAAAACAAATCTTAATATACTCAGTCATGGATATGCGAGCGACTACATCAAGATTAACTAATTTTCATATTCCTTTAAAAAACAAACGTTACTTAATTACTTATTCACCAATAGAGAATTGGCTCTATTGCTCCCAACTCTAGATCCAACATAAACAAGTTCTTGCTGAGCCGTTCCCCTTAAGTAATCCAATTTATCAAATTTATACTTCTAAACGTAAACATAGATTCCATGAACAAAGCTTCTTTCTTAGAACTGTACACCTGTGGAACTCTCTTCCGTTTACCTGCTTTCCAGCTGACTGCAATATGGCCGCCTTCAAGTCCAAGGTAAACAAATTCTCGATGAGCCTTTCCCCTTAAGTAATCCAATTTACCAAATTTACACTACTAACGATTACTATGATATTGTCCCTTTGACTACCGTACACTATTAACCCTTATCCTCGAATGGCTTCTGGGCCTTGATAAGGGGCGATTCCTTTGTAAAAAAAAAAAAAAAAAAAAAAGATACAAAAAGCTGTATGAACTAAAATATAAATCTATTCCATTTTACAGTTAACTAAACGGTAAATGTAGTGATGGGGCAGCGGCTGGAGTTTAGTAGACAGTGTGGGACCTATGAGGTTTCAAACTCTTTTTTTTCTAAACTGTAATGTGCTGAAGAGGCATTCAATATAGGCGAGTTGAACTGGATTCCTCCAAAGGAGGAAGTTTCATGGGAGTATGAAATTCATAAGCAGTCCCCAGTTTGCAACTCCTGCAGGAAAGTGTTGACATCCTCTTACATACAGCACCTGGTATTCCTAAATGGTCACTCGTCTAGTACTGGTCAGCCCCAATTTTGCTATGACTAGCTTCTCCCTCTCGGTCCAAAAAAGAGTTTCCAAAAAGTTAAACAGTATTTATTTTTGCAATTTAAGCATATTTTTCAACTGGGTAACAGTGAGCCACCCGCTAGTAATCTATAAGATAGCATCTCTTATAAGCGAAGCTATTCACGTTACATCAACTAACTTCCATTCATTTCTATCACATTCTCCCATATTTTTTTTTTTTTTTGGCTGAACCTGGTACCACAACTGTTCTACATCTACTAACTCAAGAACTCTCATTCATTATCTCAATGTGACCATACCATCAAAGTCTCCTGTTCTGCACACATCTCTCTATACTGGCCAGATTTCATTTTCCTCTGGGCTCATCAGATCTAAACCTTCCTTTAAGGTTTCAGTTACACATCCATCATACTATTTTTATATTATTTCTCCCCATGCAACGTAGATTCCATGAACAAAGCTTCTTTCTTAGAACTGCACACCTGTGGAACTCTGTTCCGTCTGCTTGCTTCCCACCTGACTACAACCTGGATGTCTTCAAGTCCAACGTAAACAAATTCCTGATGAACCGTCCCCTTAAGTAGACATTTTTATTAAACCCCCACACTAACGTACTGTACATGCAATAACCCTTATCCCTGAGTGGCTTCCGGGCCTTGATAAGTGGTGATCACCTTGCAAAAAAAAAAAATGTCCTCAATTTCTCACTGGCTAGGTTTCACTTCGATACATCATTACACTACATGCACATGCCTAATAGACTCTTGGCTTAGCCGACAGCGGTAATGCTCTGCTGGTTAGTTATGACAGAAGTTCCTGGATTTTTACCTACATCTAACTTTTGCGATCACATTAGTACCTGCTCCACCCCGTGCTCCAACGATGACACCAAGATAACAAAACTTTGCCATCCAGATATACTTTTGTCCACATTTGAGTTTTCATGCAATTGCATCGTTTTACAATTCCAACACGTAAACCAGTTATTGTGTTGCAACCTACCAATACGACCATTTCCTTTGTACCGAACGCTTACAAGTGCTACATAAGACTGATTGCGTATATATTATCATAGAGCCGTGATTTCAAAAGTAAAAAAAAAAAAAGTATTTGGGTGCTATCAGCTAGAATTGAAACCAAAACCAAAACTGTAGCATTCAAAGCTGGTGACGTTACCACTGTACCAACGTAGAATTCAATTATCTCATTTGCATATTACATTAAATAAAATCTGTTTTAATAATTAGCTTTTAATTTTTAGTAGAAATTAGTAATAGAATTGTTTTAAGTGTTCTGTTTAGAAATATAACTCAGATTTATTTTAAATTCAACTTTTGTAAAAAACGCTTAAATATGATGAAATTTGTCCAGATTTTTTTTTTTTTTTTTTACATAGGCATCACCACATTATCAAGGCCAAGAGGCCACTCAAGGATAAGGGTTAAAGAGTGTACAGTAGAAATTGGTCAATATAGTAATCATTAGTAATGAAAATTTGGTAAATTTGATAACTTATATGGAACGGCTCATCAAGAACTTATTTACGTTAGACTTGAACACAACCATATTGTAGTCAGCCGGAAAGCAGGAAAACGGAAGACAATTCCACAGGCGTGCAGTTCTAAGAAAGAAGCTTTGTTCATGGAATCTACGTTTAGGTTTAGGCACAGATAAAGAGTGGGGGAAATTATTGATAGTGTTTACAGCTAGACGAGGGTTTCTTGTGAAAGTTTGGCGAGGGGGGACCATAGATTGAAGCTCAGTTGAACACTTTCCATGAAAATAACGATACATCAGAGACAAACTCGCAACATCTCTTCTGTGAGATAGAGGTTGCAAGGAGGAGAAAAGGACATCCCCCACAAGGCTACGAAGTCTATTTTGAACTCTATCAAGGCAGGACAAGTCCTTCCTAGCAGCTCCTGCCCAGATGTGGCAACAGTACTCAATCCTTGGACGTACCTGGCTCTTATATAGATAGAGAATAGCATCAGCAGTGAGATATCTACCGGATCGGTAGAAAGATCCCACCATTTTTCCAGCGGCCTTGGCAACAGATTTGATATACGTGTTCCATTTAAGATCAGGAGTAATGGTCAAGCCCAGAAGCTTGTCAAAACTTGAGGCCTCCTGAAGACGAGAGCCATTCATTTCAATTGATGACAAATGTGGATTAGAATGTTGATGATGTAAAGAGAGAAGCTTGGTTTTAGATGCATTAAAAGTAACCAGCCACTCCTTTCCCCATTGTACTACGTGCTCAAGATCAGAGGAGAGAGAATTGGAGAGAACTTGGTCGTTTACTGTCTTAGATGTGGTACCATAAATGGTAGTGTCGTCAGCATAAATGTCTACAAATGATGTAAGGATATGATTTGGAAGATCATTAATGTAGATCAGGAAAAGAGTTGGGCCCAGGATGGATCCCTGAGGGACACCGGCATTAATACTGTGAGCTTCTGATTTTTTCCCCTCAACTACTACTCTTATGAACCTATCAGAAAGAAATGATTTAATAATTGAGAAGACTTTTCCAGCTATACCATAGCTAGCGATCTTATGAAGTAAACCTTTATGCCATACCCTATCAAAGGCTTTAGATATGTCAAGAGCAATTGCCCTAGAAAGATTGCCACCGTCGAGAGATTTGCTAATCCTATGCGATATAACTGTAAGGACATCTGCTATAGATCTAGAAGAACGGAAACCATATTGAGTGTCACTAAGAAGGTTATTTTTGTTGAGATGGTTGATTACTTCTGTATTTAACACAGATTCTAGCAACTTACTCATGACGCACAGGAGACTTATTGGCCTGTACTGAGAGGGGGATGAGCGATCACCTGAATTCTTAAATACAGGGCATACTGATGAAATTTTCCAGGGAGATGGGAAACTATTCTCCTTAAGACAACGTTTAAACAGTTTTGTAAGTATGGGCGCTAGTTCAGGTTGAAGTTTTTTGAGTACTATAATTGGAATACCGTCAGGGCCAGTTGCTTTACTCGAATCAAGGTTTTTGATTAGCTTCGCAACATCACGTACAGATATACGTATATCACATAGCGTGTTTTCTGATACAGGAGGAAATATTGGGGGTTGGCGGTCTTGGTCGCAAAGGGTAGAATTAGCTGCAAAGTTCTTGACAAAGAGTTTGGCTTTGTCTGATGCTGACGAGATTACCTCAGGTCCATTGATAATAGTTGCCGTATATATTATTATTAGAGTCGCAATTTCAAAAGTAAAAAAAAATTATTTGGGTGCCATCAGCTAGAATTGAAACCGAAATCAAAACTATAGCATTCAAAGCTGGTGACGTTACCATTGTAGCAACGTGACACGCATATGAACTGATTAAAAATAAACTAAGACGAATGTACAAAATGTTTAACAATTTTTTTCAATTGTGACCCTTTTTTAAAAACTATTTTAACCAGCTAACGACCCATGAAAGAACGGTCCATAAAAAAATCTGCCCACATTGCATATATATTATTATAAAGTCGTGATTTCAAAAGTAAAAAAAAAATATTTGGGTCCCATCAGCTAGAATCAAAACCGAAACCAAAACTGTAGCATTCAAAGCTAGTGACGTTACCACTGTACCAACGTGACACGCTTATGAATTGATTAAAAATAAAGATTAATGTACAAAATGTATAACATTTTTTTTCAATTTTGACCCCCTTTAAAAACTAATTTAACCAGCTAAAGCCCCATGAAAGAACGGTCCATGAAAAAATCCAATCATTTGAGGCTCCTAGCGCCACTCTGTAACTTTTAGTTCTGAAAGAGATAGAGTTTGAAAATTTATCTTAAGTTGACCATTAACAGCTAAATATTTTCGGTTACTAGCCAAATGTACTGCTTCCACTGCATGTCCGTAAATCACTGAGGAGTGTAACTATTCATTAGATATATAACCTCTACAAACTGACCCTGTAACATTAACTAACCACGCGGGGTTGCAGAAATACCTGGATTAGGACCCAGGCGCGGAGCAACCCCTCTCAGAGCTGATGGACCCAGTAGATCTTCCCAGATCACCCGTCTAGGAGAAGGAAACCTCTGAAACTAAACCAAAGGGGAGTGAGGCCTCTTCAGTCTTGGATGACAACCTTTCTAGAGCTGGTGACTCAAACAAATTACCGGTCTGCAAACCTAAACTGCTTAAGGAGTAGATAGGTTCTGTCTATCGCCCGGCTTCCATACTCCTTCTTTGCCGATTAGTCAGGCGCAGAGACACTATCACAGTAAATCGACGAAACACTTAGTGGTAGATCTTGTTTCTTGTCTAGGGCAATGAATGCCGTTTCCCCACTCTCGGCACATCCCACCCCTCAAAACTGAGCACTTGCGAGTGCTTGAGTACCACACATGCCTGTGCAATTAGATTAGGGTGACCTTCTTCTGATGGGTTGAGTGTACCGGATTGACAGTTCCTGGCCGCTGTTTCCGACTGGTAGTACAGGTGCCCTAACTCTTTGGTAGCGCTTAGAGCGGTTGCTCCATCAACAGTTGTATAATATCGGAATGTTTGTAGTGCCATGTCGCACATGGAAAGGGACCCTGCACTCATCCCCGATGGGCTTTCCTGAGGCCACAGTCCTAGTTGAAGAAAGGTCAGCTAATGGTCTACTTGTGTTGCATGTCTGATACTCTGCATAACCTCTTGTTCAGCTCCCCCTCACCTAACAAACTCTTTAAAAACATGACAGTACAATAAAAAAATAAGCTTAAACCAGGCCTAGAGTCAAAGAAATCCAACTTGCCTCCTCCCTTGAGGCTTGCATTCACTAACATCCGAGAGCTTAGAACTAATTTAGCTGATGTTGAAGCATTTCTCCTAACAAATACCCCGGATATCTCAGCACTAAGCGAGACTAAGCTACACTGCTCCATCCCCTCTAACTACTTTAACATGCCTGGCTATCTCCCATTCTGCCGTAAGGACTCTGACAGACATATGCACGGACTTGGAGTCTACATTCGTAACACCATCCCCCTGACTAGAGAAACAAACCTAGAAACGGACGATCAAGCCTTTATGTGCTTTAGACTAAACATACAACATAACATTAGCTACTTTTATTTTCTCTATCGCTCTCCCTCGACCCAGGACTGCACCATAATAAACAAATTCTCTGACAGCATAGATACAGCTCTCTCCCTCGATACTAGCACACAAGTACATGTATTTGGTGACTTTAATGTTCACCACAAAAACTGGCTTGGATTCTCTACTCACACAGATGCAGCGGGCAGCACAACACATAGCTTTGCTATATCTCACTCCCTATCACAAATGGTCACGTGTCCAACCCATTTCCCTGACCAGCAAGAACAATACGCATCACTTCTAGATCTGTTTCTGACCACAGTTTCTGAGGATTGTATAACAAATGCTGACAGCCCACTCGGGAACGCTGATCATGCAGTGATAATGGTCGAAATCGCCCTAAACTCTAGACTCAAAACTGAAGAGCCAGTGCTCAAAACAACAAGATATTATAAAAAGGCTGACTGGGAAGCCCTCAGAGATCTTATCAGAGATGCCCCATCAGAAAATATTTTTCTCTTCCTTCTGAACAATGTGCAAATGAGACCACTGAATGGTTAAAAAAAGCAATTGAAGCACATGTTCCCATGCGGAAATTTTATAGCAAGCCCTACTCTCCCCAATGGTTTACTTCGACTTGCGCAACTGCCATTGCTCAAAGGCAGCATGCATACCGCAGATTTAACCGATATAAGTCCAGTTCAAACAGACAGAAGTATATAGAAGCTAGAAGTAACGTTAAGAAGGAAATAGTGACAGCTAAGAGAGAATTTACTGAAACCACTAAAAAACGCATCGAAACACAAAAATTAGGAACTCGTGACTTCTGGAAAATCTACAACAGCAAAGTAAATAATGGGCAATCAATAATTTCCACACTAACCAACAATCACAAGGTTGTTTGCTCAGCAACCAAAAAGGCTATTATGCTTGCCAGCCGGTTTGCCTCAAACTCCACACTGGACCCTTCCAACCACCCCTTGCCTGACTTTCCTTTGCGGACAGACGCCACGCTAGACGATCTAAAAATCACCCCTGCTCAGGTGCATGCTATCATAAAAAACCTTGACACTTCAAAAGCATGTGGACCCGATCTCATCCCAGCTGTGTTATTAAAAAAGTGATCAGCTGAAGTAGCTCCAGTTCTCTCCAAACTCTACAACAAATGCCTTAATGAAGCTTGCTTTCCGGGTTGTTGGAAAACTGCTTCTGTGGTAGCAGTATTCAAGAATTCTGGCGAAAGAATTGACCCATTAAATTATTGCCCCATTAGTCTCCTCCCACTTTTCGCCAAAATTTTATGAGACCATAATTAACCATGCTCTAGTCCGTCACCTTACAGATGCTAAACTTCTGACTGACAAACGATATGGATTTAGACAAGCCCGTTCCACAGCAGACATCCTCACTGTAATCTCTGAACGTATATACCATTCACTGGACAAAGCAGGGTAGGGCAGAGCGGTAGCTCTAGATATATCTAAGGCTTCTGACAGGGTATGGCACAAGGGTCTCCTCAGGAAAATTAAATCATACGGTATCACTGGTAGAATACTTAACATAATTAAATCCTTCTTAGATAAGAGAAAAATCCAGGTTGTCCTCGACGGTCGTACATCTAAACAATATGATATAAATGCGGGAGTGCCTCAGGGGTCTATCCTTGGGCCTCTATTGTTCCTAATATTTATTAATGACCTCCCGACAAAACTGCCTCTGAGATGGGTATATATGCTGATGACACCACACTCTATAACAGGCATGGCAGGAAAACAAATGAACACATAACTAAAAAAATGGCAAAAACACTAGGGGATGACCTCCAATCTGTAGTGGAATGGGGACAAAAATGGATGGTCACATTCAATGCTGCCAAGACTAAACTGGTTTCCTTCAATAACTACAAGAAACCTTCTCTGCTACCAATAGCAATGGCCAGTGACTCCCTATCTGAGAGTACATCTTTCAAACTCCTTGGCCTAACGTTCACAGGAAACATGAGTTGGAACAATTACATTGAAAACATTGCCAGGAATTGCTTTGGAATATTGTCAGTTAAAGAAATCTGTTGCCAAGGCTGCTGGAAAAATGGTAGGATCCTTCCACCGCTCCAGTAGATATCTCACTGCTGATGCAATTCTCTACCTATATAAAAGCCAGGTACATCCAACGATGGAGTACTATTGCCACATCTGGGCAGGAGCAACTAGCAGCAGTTTATCCTGCCTTGACAGAGTTCAAAAATAGACTTCGAAATCTAGTGAGGGATGCCCTTTCCTCTTCTCTGCCACTTCTTTCTCACAGAAGAGACGTTGCGAGTCTGCTTTATCGTTATTTTCATGGCAGGTGCTCATCGTAGCTTCAATCTATGGTCCTTCTTCATCAAACTTTCATAAAAAACACTCGTCTAGCCAAAACCAATAATTTCGCACACTCTCTATCTGTGCATCTGATTGTCTTCAAGTCCAATGTAAACAAGTTTTTGATTAACCGTCCCCCTAAGTAATCCAATTTACAAAATTTCCACTAATTATGTTTACTATGCTATAATCACACTGACTAATGTATACCCATTAACCCTTATCCTCGAGTGGCTTCTCGGCCTTTATAAGTGACGACTCCTTTGTAAAAAAAAAAAAAATTTTAAATGCTATTGCAAAAAGATAAGCATTTGATTATTTCTAGTCGCCACTTTGAAAAATCACTCACAAATGCGACTGTTTCACTAGGTGTGTCAGAAACTTTGTGAAAAATATTGAATAATTCAACCCCCTGGCTTTCCAAGCTTATAACTACTCGGAAAATGCAATTCAAACCCTAATTTTTTTCTTTTCAATTAAAGAAGCAAGGACCAAGGTTTCATTTAAAAAACAAAAAAAACAAAACAATGTAATTAAAAAAAAAAAAAAGGTTTTAAACTTCGGACTTTACAGGTAACTTTCTAAAAACACTTCCTTTTTTTTGTTTTAAATTTGAATATATTATTTATTGATCTTTTATCTTCAATTTGTGATATATAACACTTTGGTGAGTAAATTAATTATTTACTTTTTAATAGACATTTCAAAATGGGGGGGGCGTGAATTTAAAAAAAAACGTTTATCTAAAATATTATATTCGGTTTATTGGAAAGAGCATAAAATTTCACATTGACCCTAAAAATTGAATCAATAGAAAAATTTTGATAGATTTTTAAAGTTTAAAAATTGAAAAATACTGAACTCGTAAAATTGAATTAATTTCATTACTATTTTTTAAAAAATAAAAAAAATATTTCTATTACTTTTAAAACAACTTTAATAGTTTATTTTTGAAGTATTATCCATAAAGAAAATAAACAACCCACTTTTAAAAGAGAAATTATGAGTTCTTTATATTTCATTCGCAGTTTCGTGTTAGGGGTGTCAAAAATTCCTACAAAAATTCTGATACACCTAGCATTGTATTGGCTTATAAAGCGTAAAATATGCGTATTTCAATTCAAATTTCAAACAACACAATCTAACTAATTTACTAAACGTGTGCCATGGATTCGAAGACATCATGTTGAAGAAAAACACACGGACGCTATTTTTACTATATTTCTATTCATTTGAACACCATGCGACAAAGAAAAGAAAAAAAAATCCTGAAGATGTTGTATAACGTTGAAAAATTGAATAATTCGACCTCCTACCTTTCCAAGCTGATAACTACTTGAAAAATGTAATTCAAACCCTAATTTTTTTTTTCAATTAAAGGAGCAAAGACCAAATTTTAAAAGAATAACAGGCTTAATAACAAATTATGCAATGTTTATGTTGCATGAGGGACTACTAAGAGTTTCCACCGTCTATTTTTATATTTTATTCACAGTTTCGTGTTAGGGGTGTCAAAAATTCCTAAAAAAATTCTGATACACGTACTGTTTCACTCGCAAATGTAAAGCCCTGCAGAGTCCTGTTGGTTTCATATCTATATAATATTTTGGTTGTTTCCTCTTTTACATTTTGAAAAAGGCTAAATACAATTTTTGGAAGCCAAACTGCTTCAAAAAAAGCCAAATACATAAAATTTGGCTTCAAAAACGCCAACCTGGCTACTCTGGACAAAAAATATCAGTGACCTTCCTTTGATGTAGCCTCATTTTGGAATATCATAATATATGATCACTGTTGTAAGGGTATGAGAAAGTAACTCAGTAATTTCAATGTGCAGCGAAGAAGTCAGCGAAACCTTACATAAAAAAGGGAACATTTGAAAGAAACAGGGGGGGGGGAAAAACATTGTCTGCCAAGAGGTGCCGGACTGAAGGAATATATTACAGATTGTTTCTCACAATGTAATTTTATTATTTTTATTGAACTATTTAGCACAATATTACTTTCTGAGTATTTATTAGTAATCATTAGTTTATCTTATTTGGGTCAGTTCTATATTTTAAAATACAATGGGCACTATTTTCATAGAAATTTTAATAAACTCATATTTGCTGCGTGTTATTGGTCTTTCTGACCCCCCCCCCAAACTATTTTTCTTTTTTTATGCTATCTAGAAAAAAATCAGTTTATGAAAATGTATTTGATGAGTAAATATATTTCTCATTCTGTGGACTTTCCACAGGTCGTGCTAACATTCAATATCATGAGAAGTATGGTTACTTTTTGGATCGATACGATCGATGGCAATAATGGTGTTTATGGGGGGAGGGTATTGAATAGGGTATTTTGTTGAGGGTTTTAATATGAATCATTAGCAGTTTTTTTTTTTGTTTTTTTTTTTACAAAAAATTCGTTTTTGGGGTAAAAAAAACAAAAAAATTTTCGTCAAGAGTTTGAATTCCATATAAAAACGTTAATTTAATTTGAATAAAATAAAATACACATCAAGTGTGCGTGAAAGCCAAATCAGAACGTAATATTAGGAAAATGACCAAATATTTTACTTGTTTGAAATTTATAACATAAATACAGGGTGACCCAAAAAAAAAAAACCCCAAAAGCTAAATAATATGAATAATCAATCCTCATTTCAAAAATACCTTCATATAGAAACGTTGTTTTAATTTGAATAAAATAAAATACGCATCAAGTACGCTTGAAAGCCAAATCACAACGTAATATTAGGAAAATAAGCAAATATTTTACATGTTTGAAATTTATCACAAATATGTTTCGGAGGTATACTCCATCTTCAGTATATTGTTTTTTTTTCTTGTTTTCTTTCTTTTTTTTTCTCTCTATGTTGTAAAGTTGAAGAAAGAAATGTCTGTTTCTCCAACTTTACAACACGAAGAAAAAGAAAAAAAAACAACATACTGAAGATGGAGTATAGTTCTGAAATATATTTGTTATAAATTTCAAACAAGTAAAATATTTATTTTCATAATATTACGTTGTGATTTGGCTTTCAAGTGCACTTGATGCGTATTTTATTTTTAAGAAAATTTTTTTTTTTTTTTTAGAAGTGAAATATGATTATATGACGTGTTATTCACTCGACCACGATGAAGCCCTCCGATGATATTGCGGGTATAGGAACAAAGACAACTTGAAAGTTTCGGAAACAATGTACGATAGGGTGCAGAGCTGAAGTGCGGCGTCAACCGGAACGTCAGGGTATGCACCTGGACAAAGTATGTTTTTTGCTGGGGTTTTTTTTTTTTTTCGAAACTTTTTCTTTGATCAACAGTAGTTAAAAAGAAAAAAAGAAAAAATCGGAAAAATAAAGAGAAAAAAGGTAAAAAAGGAAAAAAGAAAAGGAAAAAGAAAAAGAAAAAAGGAAAAAGAAAAAAGGAAAAAGAAAAAAGGAAAAAGAAAAAAGGAAAAAGAAAAAAAGGAAAAAGAAAAAAAAACAAATAAAACAATGGAAGTGAAAGGAAAAAGGTTAGTTGTTATTTATATTTGTTTTGAAATGTTGAATCTTTTTTTTTTTTTTTTTTTTTTTTTTAAACCAAAACCAATTAGAATCAGGTCACATGAATTAGAGGTAGTGAAATTATGGGGATATTGAATAAAGAGATTAATGGATTTTAATTGAAGAGAAAGAAATAAGATAGATGGATAAAGAGAGGCCGGGAGAGATGGGCCGAGAGAGGCCGGGAGAGAGAGGGGCCGAGAGAGGCCGGGAGAGAGAGGGGCCGAGAGAGGCCGGGAGAGAGAGGGGCCGAGCGAGAGAGGGGCCGAGAGAGAGAGGGGCCGAGAGAGGCCGGGAGAGAGAGGGGCCGAGAGAGGCCGGGAGAGAGAGGGGCCGAGAGAGGCCGGGAGAGAGAGAGGCCGGGGGAGGCCGGGAGAGAGAGGGGCCGAGAGAGGCCGGGAGAGAGAGGCCGGGAGAGAGGGGCCGAGAGAGGCCGGGAGAGAAGGGCCGAGAGAGGCCGGGAGAGAGGGATCGAGAGAGGCCGGGAGAGAGGGATCGAGCGAGGCCGGGAGAGATGGATCATGAGAGGCCGGGAGAGATGGGTCGAGAGAGGCCGGGAGAGATGGATCAAGAGAGGTCGGGAGAGATGGATCAAGAGAGGTCGGGAGAGATGGATCAAGAGAGGTCGGGAGAGATGGATCAAGAGAGGTCGGGAGAGATGGATCAAGAGAGGTCGGGAGAGATGGATCAAGAGAGGTCGGGAGAGATGGATCATGAGAGGCCGGGAGAGATGGATCATGAGAGGCCGGGAGAGATGGGTCGAGAGAGGTCGGGAGAGATGGATCAAGAGAGGTCGGGAGAGATGGATCATGAGAGGCCGGGAGAGATGGGTCGAGAGAGGTCGGGAGAGATGGATCAAGAGAGGTCGGGAGAGATGGATCAAGAGAGGTCGGGAGAGATGGATCATGAGAGGTCGGGAGAGATGGGTCATGAGAGGCCGGGAGAGATGGGTCGAGAGAGGTCGGGAGAGATGGATCAAGAGAGGTCGGGAGAGATGGATCAAGAGAGGTCGGGAGAGATGGATCAAGAGAGGTCGGGAGAGATGGATCAAGAGAGGTCGGGAGAGATGGATCAAGAGAGGCCGGGAGAGATGGGTCGAGAGAGGTCGGGAGAGATGGATCATGAGAGGCCGGGAGAGATGGGTCGAGAGAGGCCGGGAGAGATGGGTCGAGAGAGGTCGGGAGAGATGGATCAAGAGAGGTCGGGAGAGATGGATCAAGAGAGGTCGGGAGAGATGGATCAAGAGAGGTCGGGAGAGATGGATCAAGAGAGGTCGGGAGAGATGGATCAAGAGAGGTCGGGAGAGATGGATCAAGAGAAATTGAGACAGAGAAACCAGAGAAGAGACAGGGAAAGAGAGAAGGAAAAAGAGGAGAGAGATTGAGAAAAAGAGAGGGGGTTGAGAAAGAGATTGAAGATGAGAGAGATTGAGAATGAGAGACTTTAAAGGATTAGATTCTCAAATATTATGAAAATTCGGGTTTTAGATGCATTAATAAAGGTGAAATTAGCAAAAATCAAATAAAAAATAGTATGTCGTCGACAAGTTTAATTTTTTTAACTGGCCTCATATTCTAGTTCGTTTTTTTTTCTTTAAATAAGTATTTTGTTGTTGTGTAAAGATAATTTTATATATATGTGGACAACAACGATTGCCAAAATATACAGATTTCCTGGAAATTTCTGATTCGTCAATTAAGTACACCTAGACTGCCTATAGCAGACCTCATACAATTAAATGGTATGTACAAGTCAAAGGTGAAAACTTATAGGGCCCCATGGTTGTGAAAGCCGGTTTATAATTTTTTGTTTTTATAAGTTTCCGATTATTTTTTTTGGTACTTGTACAGTTTAATCAAGACATTAAAAAATGAAATTATCGAAAAAAAAAAAAAGGTTATATTGTACGTATCTGTTATGGAATGAAGTTCTCTGCAAAAAAATTTTCACTTAATTTCATCAAGTATTTTTTTTTTTTTTACAGTGAAAAAACGATTTGTTATGATACCGAGCAAAAGGTTTAATTTTTAGGAAGAAAAACTAGTATTAAAGATGGGGAGGGAGTGTTGGCGTTTTAACTGGAGTTATCTCCCCGTGGCGTTTTTAAATAATCAAAACAAAAATAAAAAAATTCAAAAATGTCTATCTTCAACGTGCTGTCATAAAAACATGTTTTTCCACTGTAAAAAAAAAAAAAAAAAAAACTACTCGATCAAATTAAGTGAAACTTTTTTCCCAGAGATCTTCAGTTCAAAACGGATACGTACAATATAACCTTTTTTCGATATTTTCATTTTTTAATGTCTTCATTAAACTGTACGAGTACCCTTTTTTGTGGTTGAAAAATTAAAATGTAAAGTTAATCTCTAACATAAAAAAGATGCATTTTTATACGTGAAAAAAGTTATTGAAAGATTTGGCGCTTCTACACTATTCGGACGAAATTTTCAGAAATCATAAAACTGAATTTCACATGAAAACAATATCTACGTATTCCTCGTATTTTTAAGATGATTATATCCAAAAATTACGAAAATCGATAAGATAGAAAATTATTTATTAAAGAAAATAAAAAATAGAGTTTGATGAAAACGATCGGAAGATACAAGAGAGTTCAAAAGGGATATAATTTTCCGTTTCGATTTAAACAAGATGGAGGCAATTTTTTACCTGCTAACACGATTAAAGTTGTTTTTTTTTAATAATTCAGTAATTTTCAGGTAATTTTGTATGCCATAATTTGGAAGCTACCATTGTAACTTATTTCCAATGCCCCCCCCCCCATGGGACAGAGTTAGACACTAGGGGCGTTTTTTAACGTGGAGAAAAAGGTACAAAAATAAAAAAAAAATTGTCTCAGTCGTGAAGTACTGCTCCTCCACCGAAAGAGAACAAGAAATGGAAGTGCAGCATCTGAAGAACAGATACTACACTTTGATCTTGGCCAAATGTGTAACTTGTTAGAATTGACAAAAAAAACAGGGTTTTTTTTATCTGCGACTTTTATTAATTTATTACTTGCAATAACCCTTATCCCTGAGTGGCTCCTGGGCCTTGATAAGTGGTGATCACTGTGTAAAAAAAAAAGAAAAAAAAAATTAATTGCAGACTATTATCCTCATTTTTAGTTGTTGTTTCACCGCGTTTCGACCAACCATTCCTCTGGCCTTCATCAGGTGATTACATGGCGCAGTGGTTAAAGGCGTTGAATCGCTATGGTTCCATGTGAGCATTGTCTGAAGATAGCGGTTTCAATCCTACCCAAAGCCGGCCAGAGGATTACTTGGCCAAAACGTGGTGAGACGACAACAACTATGGAAGGCAGTGGTTGTTGAGTTAGCAGTTAGGAGATTCGGAGTTCCTATCCCGTCGTGGTTAACACCTGACGAAGGCCAAAAGAATAGTTGGCCGAAACGTTGTAAAACAACAGTTAAAAAAGATGAGGATAATAGTCCGCAATAAATGAATAAATAATACTCATCGCAATAATGAATTGCAATTAATTAAAATAATATATACTGTGACTTTTAATTTCGAAAGAGATAAAGTCTAAAAATATGGAGACAGACAGACATAGTGAGTTTTATAAATTAGATTCCAGAAAATGTCTAAACGCAAATGTTTAAAGCTGAATCCATGATTCTGTTTAGTCTCGAAAGACAAAGGATACCCCCTGTAAGGGCAGTAGCGCATGTAATTGGGAGGCAGGGGTTGCACAATCTCCAACCACACGTCTCCTGAATCGGCACTGTTTGAGTCCAGTGGCAAGGAGAAGTCCAGGACGACTGGAAACAATGCTGAGATAAGCGGAGAGCACATACAGCACCTGGAAGTCCCAAATGGTCATCCATTTAGTACTGACCAGATTCAACGTTGCTTAACTTTGGTGATCCAACGGGAACAGGTGTGTCAACATGATTATGCCGGATATAGGGAATTGACATTCCAATATTTTTCCGATTTTTGTGTACAGTTTATCGATTCTGTTCTAAATTATTTATTCCGGTACAATTATCAATTTTTTTTTAATTTCTAAATATATAATTATATTTTTGTTTGTTTGTTATTTTTTGGCTGGATTACTGAAAAAAAAAAAAAAAAAAAAAAAAAAAAATACACCCGTGGGGATGATCTATATATTTTACTGGTGATTTATAAAAAAAAAAAAAAAATCCATAAACATTTATCATTTCATTAGAGAAAAAAAAAAAAAAAAAAAAAAACCGATACAAAGATCTTTTTTCTTAGTATTGGATAAATAAGCACAAATTTTTCCGATTCCAATACCGATTCTGATACAAAAAAAAAAAAAAAAAAATCCCAATTTTTTAAATTTCAGATTCCGGTTAACTGTCCTAGCACAAATTTATATAGATAGCTATCTCATTGTAAAATATTTTTAGTGAATTATTTTTTAAATATGAGGTCAGGTTAAAAAAAAATTAATTGGAAAATCAAATCCTGTTATGGGTAAGTGTTGTGAGGAACCGCCCTGTGAATGGACTCAACCACTGTCCGTATATACTGGGACTCTGAACGATCCAGGATAGGGCCCTAGTTCCGGAGTTAACCCCGCATGCTCAGTGGAACGAAAACACTCTTTTCACTCTGTAACCCTTTGTTTGTCTTTTATTAATAGACACTGTCCTCGAGTGTCTAATGGCCTCTCTGTACAGGGGTTTGCTAAAACAACCTGGTATGAGGATACTTTTTCCATAGAAGTAAACCCTGACTAAATATTCACAATCACATAGTATTCGCTGCCCAAATAAGATCTCCTTACTATGGCTAACAAAGATTAGCTTTTACGAGGAATAGTGCACCTTCTCCAAGTGATGTCACCTCAAGTAATAGCACAAAGCTGGATACTCCACCAGACTAGATAAATTCTTGTCCTGGAATCCAGTAAGACCAAGAGACCAAAATAAAAGATATACTACAACATATAAAAATGGTTAATTAGGGAGAGGAAATCTATGTTCTCAATTTCTTTACTAACTCAGTGTTTGAGAGATAAAGAACTTTAATGGAACATTCGAATATCTATGTATCTCATATAGACTTCAAGTGTTAGCCCCAGGTAGTGGGCCCCTTGACTTCTGAGCACTTCGACTGAAGTAAAATAAAATTGTTTTGTTTTTATTGTGGCTTTATTATACCAAGCCATAACACTGGCAATACGAGGATTCGAGGAAGATTTTTTTTTTTCTCGTGGTAAACCAAAGGAAAAAAATAACTCTGTTAATTGACTTTAAAAAAAAAATTTTTTTAATTAACAGGGTAAAATCCAATTCCCTGGGAGGGAAAAAAAAACAGAAAAAAAAAAAAAAAAAACAGAACAACCGCGTTCCACAGAGCAAGCAAGGTTAACTCCAGAACTAGAGCCCTACCCGGGATCGTTAAGAGATCCGGTATATATGGACGGTGGTTGAGTCCATACAAAGGGTGATTCTTCACAACAGTCAAAAAAAAAAAAAAAAGAAAAAAAGAATTTGCATTAGAAAAAGGTGTAAACGCATGCATAAAATCCAGCTCACCGCCGTCGGCATTTGGATATAAACCGAATTGTGTGGAAGAATTTTCGGAATTTTTTCAGCACCGACTTCGATCTGCAATCAATCAGAGTCTTACAATGACTTATTAGCAATGTTCTAAGATGAATTCGCACAACAGTGGTTCCGAACCTGTGATCCCCAAGCATACATAAGGGAAGGAAGGGAGTAAGGTCTCTGCAAGGAATACATAAGTTTCCGTAGCAATTATTATGTTATTACCTTCGCCACCAAGGTTATTATTGCGGTCGAGATTGTTTGTTTGTGTACAGCTTAACATCCACATTGCTTGACCAATTGTCACTAGACTTGGTCAAAATACCGATCATGATTTTGTTGCCTAAATTTGCATCTGCTCTGGTGGAATTAAGAACAGCATTAATTGCTGCAGAAGATGCTAACGTCATTGGAAACGATTTTGAGCAGACATTTTTATTCTTGCCAGAGATGGGGAGCGATAGTATTTGACACGACATAACCCATTCACAATCCACAGATGTATCAATTAGACTAATCATGCCCTATACATTACCAATTACGAAGCCAGTGTACATTTTAAGATAGATGTGCAATAGAAAACTGAACACCTCTCTAAAAATAAAAACATTTTTAGGATGAGTGTGTTCTAAAATGCCCGCTTCCTAGAAATGTGCAAAGAATACAATGGATTTAATTTTGGGATATCTAGGCAAACGTTACTTTTTGTGATAACATCCGTTCTCTTCATCACAAGTAGTGGAGACTCACTACTTGGCCCATACTGTAATCAATGAAGTCACTCAAAATTTTGGCAGAATTTCAATTTCTGATATTATACAAATGCCTTTGATAACAATAAACGTCATGGTAAAATTTCATTTGATAACTAATCGCCACAGTAAAATTTCATTTGATAACAATAATCGTCACGGTAAAATTTAATTTGATAACAATAATCGTCACGGTAAAATTTAATTTGATAACAATAATCGTCATGGTAAAATTTAATTTGATAACAATAATCGTCATGGTAAAATTTCATTTGATAACAATAATCGTCATGGTAAAATTTCATTTGATAACAATAAACGTCACAGTAAAATTTCATTTTATAACAATAAACGTCACGGTAAAATTTCATTTGATAACAATAATCATCACGGTAAAATTTCATTTTATAACAATAATCATCACGGTAAAATTTCATTCGATAACAATAATCATCACGGTAAAATTTAATTCGATAACAATAAACGTCACGATAAAATTTCATTTTATAACAATAATCGTCACGGTAAAATTTCATTTTATAACAATAATCGTCACGGTAAAATTTCATTCGATAACAATAATCATCACGGTAAAATTTAATTCGATAACAATAATCATCACGGTAAAATTTCATTTGATAACAATAATCGTCACGGTAAAATTTCATTTGATAACAATAATCGTCACGGTAAAATTTCATTTGATAACAATAATCGTCATGGTAAAATTTAATTTGATAACAATAATCGTCATGGTAAAATTTAATTTGATAACAATAAACGTCATGGTAAAATTTCATTTGATAACAATAATCGTCATGGTAAAATTTAATTTGATAACAATAATCGTCATGGTAAAATTTCATTTGATAACAATAATCGTCATGGTATAATTTAATTTGATAACAATAATCGTCATGGTAAAATTTCATTTGATAACAATAATCGTCATGGTAAAATTTAATTTGATAACAATAAACGTCACGGTAAAATTTCATTTTATAACAATAATCATCACGGTAAAATTTCATTTGATAACAATAATCGTCACGGTAAAATTTCATTTTATAACAATAATCGTCACGGTAAAATTTAATTCGATAACAATAATCGTCACGATAAAATTTAATTCGATAACAATAAACGTCACGAAAAAATTTCATTTGATAACAATAAATGTCACGGTAAAATTTCATTTTATAACAATAAACATCACGGTAAAATTTCATTTGATAACAATAATCGTCATGGTAAAATTTCATTTGATAACAATAAACGTCACAGTAAAATTTCATTTTATAACAATAAACGTCACGGTAAAATTTCATTTGATAACAATAATCATCACGGTAAAATTTCATTTTATAACAATAAACATCACGGTAAAATTTCATTTGATAACAATAAACATCACGGTAAAATTTCATTTTATAACAATAATCATCACGGTAAAATTTAATTCGATAACAATAATCATCACGGTAAAATTTAATTCGATAACAATAAACGTCACGATAAAATTTCATTTTATAACAATAATCGTCACGGTAAAATTTCATTTTATAACAATAATCGTCACGGTAAAATTTAATTCGATAACAATAATCATCATGGTAAAATTTAATTCGATAACAATAATCATCACGGTAAAATTTCATTTGATAACAATAATCGTCACGGTAAAATTTCATTTGATAACAATAATCGTCACGGTAAAATTTCATTTGATAACAATAATCGTCATGGTAAAATTTAATTTGATAACAATAATCGTCATGGTAAAATTTCATTTGATAACAATAATCGTCACGGTAAAATTTCATTTGATAACAATAATCGTCATGGTAAAATTTCATTTGATAACAATAAACATCACGGTAAAATTTCATTTGATAACAATAATCGTCACGGTAAAATTTCATTTTATAACAATAATCGTCACGGTAAAATTTAATTCGATAACAATAATCGTCACGATAAAATTTCATTCGATAACAATAAACGTCACGATAAAATTTCATTTGATAACAATAAACGTCACGATAAAATTTCATTTGATAACAATAATCGTCACGGTAAAATTTAATTCGATAACAATAAACATCACGATAATATTTCATTTTATAACAATAATCGTCACGGTAAAATTTCATTTGATAACAATAATCGTCACGGTAAAATTTAATTTGATAACAATAATCGTCACGGTAAAATTTCATTCGATAACAATAATCGCCACAGTAAAATTTCATTTGATAACAATAATCGTCACGGTAAAATTTAATTTGATAACAATAATCGTCACGGTAAAATTTAATTCGATAACAATAATCGTCACGGTAAAATTTAATTCGATAACAATAAACGTCACGATAAAATTTCATTTTATAACAATAATCG
This sequence comes from Euprymna scolopes, assembly GCF_053919585.1. Taxonomy (NCBI): domain Eukaryota; kingdom Metazoa; phylum Mollusca; class Cephalopoda; order Sepiida; family Sepiolidae; genus Euprymna; species Euprymna scolopes. The sequence continues at coordinate 91,435,531 of NC_136527.1, read as the reverse complement.
TCACGGTAAAATTTAATTTGATAACAATAATCGTCACGGTAAAATTTCATTTGATAACAATAAACGTCACGGTAAAATTTCATTTGATAACAATAATCGTCATGGTAAAATTTCATTTGATAACAATAAACGTCATGGTAAAATTTCATTTGATAACAATAAACGTCACGGTAAAATTTAATTTGATAACAATAAACGTCACGGTAAAATTTAATTTGATAACAATAATCGTCACGGTAAAATTTCATTTGATAACAATAAACGTCACGGTAAAATTTCATTTGATAACAATAAACGTCACGGTAAAATTTCATTTGATAACCTTACCACCATGCAAAATGCCTGATCAGATAGATAATTTTTTGAGTTATCAACGTTTCCATGACTCTGCAACTACTTCATGCAATATGGAGGAAGTAAGGCCTAGATGAAACTTTTGCTCATCCTTACGTTGTCGGCAGAGGTATGCATTTCCATTAATGTTTTTGATGCTGCTATCAATAAGGTTTCAAAATTTTTTTGCATACATGGCTTATATATTCAATAAAATGTCCAACCTTTTTTCTCCACAGCAAATTAATAAAAGTTTCCTTTAATCGGGGAGAGGGGGGGGGGAACACAGCAATATTAATAATTTAATTTTCTGTGACTACAGAGTAGTTCTTGGCCTTCAGGCTAGGATCAAAGTATAGTATCTGTTCTTGATCAGATAAGAAGAAATGCTTTTTGACTGGAGCAAATAAATTTTTATTCCATCCAGAGTGCCACCTTTCTGGATAACTAAATATTCTCTACCTCCAAAATATTGACCTGGTGTCTAACAGGTTTATCTTGGACATTGACAAGACAGCAAGAAGCAACATGCAACTCGGAAACGCATATGTGAACACCTTCTTCGTATTGCAGAGTCACTAAATGTAACGTTGTCCTGGAACCGACACATTGTAGCTTCAGTCGCAAAGACATTTATTTTCTCTATCTCCCACCATGCGTGACTTCTTGTTATGGCTGTAACATCTCTTGTGTGATCGCCATCTTGAATGCCTCTAACATGATCTTGAATGTTCTCCCTATCTCTAACGTTATCTCTTTTTTTTTTAAGTATTTATTTTCCCAAACAGTGGCGTCATTTTGCATATATTTGCAAACTCATGTAGAAGCAAGAACACAGGATCGGATCAGCATCTTGATTCACCATGCTCAACTGACCACCGCGTCGTTTCTTCCAACCCTGGAGTGGGGATGGGTTGATGGTGACATAGGTGAAGTCATCTGGTTCCTATCTTTAATGCCATTTTCACAATGTTTCGGTTGATCTAACCTCCGACATTCTTCAGGTGTATCTTGTCCAATTCGGAAATGTTTCTGTTGAACTCTGGCCCATGAGCCGGGTGGTTACAGTACTGGGAAAAATCAACTGTAAAAGTGATATTCTTCTGAAAGTTGAAGGTTCAATTCTCAGAGTGGGCGACTGAAAAATACAATTGCAAATTACTTAGGACGTCTACCCAGTCATGGCTGACAGAACAAGACCACGCTACACCCCCCCCTCCCCCGTGAAGAAAATAAATTTCGTCCAAATTCCCAAGTTTGACAGAAACATTTCAAAGTCCGACAAGATACACCTGAAGAAGGCCGGAGGTTACATCGACCAAAACATTGTGGAAATCGCACTCACGATGAGAACAGTAGCCCGATGAACACAAATATGAATAGATTTGTCAGTTTAACAAGGGAAAACGTCATATCAAAAGGTAGAGTTTGGTTGGTTGTTTTGTTTTACGGCATATCAACCCTTTTCAGGTTATTTAATGCCGAATCTGGTGATTTTGAAGAACGATTTTTTAATATAGTATATTTGTTTTTTAAGTAGTATTCTATTCAACCAATAGTTGGGACACTAACAGGTGCTACCACTCTGACCTGGGAGCAATGGCAATTAAAGGGTGGCTCCACACTCCCTAAGGCCTGCAAGCTGGGGCCCTCACCATCGGATATAGTTTAAGGTCATAGCCAGGACCTCAAAAGGTAGAGAAGCTTTGATGAGAAGCATTAGGCTTCAAAACGCCATGGTGTAAAGAGCGTCTCTATCTCTTTATATGATGTTTTTCTTTATAGAACTTGCAATTAAATTTATGTATACCAATCCTTATTAAAGAAGTTCAATGTAATTACAGAGCATATAATGAATTACAGTAGAAAAATGTGAGCATGAAAAGTAATATGGTTAAGCTTTAACATGGAAAAGTAAAGGACTAGTTGTTAAAACTGGAAAAGAAAAGGACAAGATATTCTAGTAAAAAATATAATAAATTTATAACTTAAAATATTGCAGCATTAAGAATTTTATAATGTTATAAATTAAATTTTAAAAAAAATTCTTAATGCTGCAATATTTTAAGTTATAAATTTATTATATTTTTTACTAGAATATCTTGTCCTTTTCTTTTCCAGTTTTAACAGCTAGTCCTTTACTTTTCTATGTTTAAGCTTAACCACATTTCTTTTCATGCTCGCATTTTTAGTCGCGTGCAAGGGACTCTAAGTCGGTCGGTTTGTCGATCTGTCCGTAACACTTTTGTGCTCGGCCTTTTTGGTTAAGATCAAAGGTCTGTTGTGAATAGATGCTGTTGTTAGCTTCTTAAGCTTTTCTTGGCCTTTTGGCCAAGATCAAAGTATAGTATCTGTTCTTACTATATGCTGTACTTATGTTTGTAACTTTGTGATATAAAGTGGGGGATCACTTTTCTGTATTAATTTAATGTAAAATGATCACCCACTTTACAACCAGTCAGTCTCAAAGCCATTCAAGTCATTCTCCAGATCATTCAAGTTGTTTTTGAAGGATTCCAGTTATTTTTTAAGCATTCAAGTCATTCTTAAGGTCATTCAATTCATCCTTAAGTTCATTAAAGTCATTCTAAGTCATTTACTTTTTATTTATTTAAGTCATTTCAGCCCATTTTTCGGTCATTTTAGTTTATCTTTAAGAATTTCATGTCAATCCTACATTCACGCATTCATTACACGTGAGCACGCGACTAATGGCTATCGGCCTTGTTTAATTGTAATCCATGATTTTTGCAAGCTTCCAATAAATTCACTTGTTCTTTGTTTAATTTTAGTCTTATTTTTTGCCCCCATAAACATAACATACACATGTAATAACAATGTACGGCACTCGTCTGCTTTCAATAAAATCCCCCCAATTATCTACCTTTCATGCTTTCATTCTCTTCGTTTCACTTGTTACTTCTCTTTTCGCGAGAGCGGTGAATTGTTAGCAACAGTAGTCACTGAAACGATGTAGTTGCTATGGAAACCAGTCATAAAAAAACGTTGCTCACCTCCTTACGTTTGTTTTACGATTTTGAACACCAGTAAATGCAGCATAACTTTTGTTTCACTGAACGAAAATTGAAACTTTTTTTCCGCAATATAGCTGAAAAGGTGATCTATAAACTGTAATAATTGTTGGAAATTTGGTCGAAAAATGAGTGAGCGGTGAAGCTTTAAAGCAGTTCTAAATGACTAAAACTCCATTCATTCGGTAGTGTTTCAATGATATATATATTTATTTTATTTCGATTTTATTACATGAATAAAAAAAAAAAATTATATGAACTTTTTGTGAACGTCCAAGGCCGAGGGAAACATTTTTAAATAGAGATTAGGTCAGGAACCACTGATTTCTGATGAGATACATTCCGTTTATACCCAAAACAGATAAAAAAAAAAGATGTGACTCATAAAATTTCACATTTGTTCATTTACGCAAACAAACATACTTGACTAGTGATGTCTGATAAGAAATTATCAATTTAAAAAAATAAAATTCATATGATAAAAAAAAAAACAATCTTTTTTAGAAGGCAATTTATTTACTTACTAGCAGTTCCACCCGGCTTTGCTCGGGCCCTATATATATATATGTATGTATATCTAAACTATTAAAACAGGCTGCATTATATAGAGGAGTTACTTTGACTTTGACATATAGATGTTTGAGGTCCAGGTTTTGGACCTGTTCATCGTTCCAAGGGAAAACTTTCCTAGACAATTTTGTGGCATGCGTGGTACAAAAACCCAGGAATTTGCACTTCCATTTAGGAGGATGGACAATATAAACTCGGCAGCAATCTCCAATGGGCGTCAAGTCTGCTTTTGAATGCGTTTACCGTTTGTGCTTGTACAACTGCATCTGGAAGATCATTCCATGTGTTGACAACCCTCTGTGAGAAGGTCCCTTTGCGGACATCTAACCTAGAGTGTTTTTTTACGATTTTGAGGCTGTTTCCCCTGGTTGCGCTGTTTTTGGCGATCTGAAAAGACGGCTTCCTTGTATCATAGATTCCATAGATGTGCATATGTATATTTAAAAAAGTTGTCCAGGCAACCTACATCAAAAATTTCAAGTGTTTAGACCCAAAATTGGCAGAGAAGTTTAGTAAAGTCTGCAAAGAACAACTCTTTCAACTTTAACATCTTGGCAGCTAAATTTTCGCCCAAAAACTGATTAAAAAGCTTGCCGCATGTCTGAATACCCTTTATGTAAAATTTCAAATGTTTAGACCCAAAATTGGCTGAATAGTTTGCTAGAGACTGCAAAGGATAAATCTTTTGAACTTCGACCCCTTGGCAGCCAAATTTCTGATCAATTTTTTTTTTTTTTAACTTTGACCCCAATTTTGACCCCTTAACATTTATTGTGTTGGGCTCAAATCAAATTAAAAAGTTTGATGTTCAAAATACATCTAAAATTTCAAGTTTTTTGACCCAAAACTGGTGGAGGAGTTTGGTAGAGTTTTCAAAGGTAAAATCGTTGAACTTTGACAACTTGACAGCCAAATTTCTGGCCGAAAACCGATTTAAAAAAATTTCCCAAATCTCAATACCCCTTATGTCAAATCTCGAGTTTTTAGACTGAAAATTGACAGAGTAGTTTGGTAGGGAAATACACACACACACACACACAATTTCACTTTTATAGATATATAAATTTTATTTGCGGACTGTTAGCCTCATCTCCATAGTTATTGTTTCATGCCATTTCGACCAACTATTCCTCTGGCCTTGTTCAGGTGGTAAACCGCGACAGGATAGGAATGCTGAGTCTTCAATAGCATCCTCAGCAAACACTGCCTTCCATAGTTGTTGTTGTCTCACCACGTTTTGGCCAACTAATCCTCTGACTGACTTTGGGCAAGATTGAAACTGCTATCTTTAGACAATGTTCACCTGGATCCGTAGAGATTCAATGCCTCTATCCACTGTGCAATGGGCCCCGAATATATATATATATTTAATAATAATAATAATGACCCAATTTGTATTATTATTATTTTTTTTATTATTATTTCTCCAGATGTACTCGTCATAAAAAGGTTTTAAAAAAAAAATATATACTAATTAACCTTTATTTATTAAGGCCAAAAACCACTCGAGGATGAGATTGTCAGCTGAACAATGAACAATATTATGCCCGTCTGTGGAACACGTTTCCGCAGACCTGCTTCCCGGTTGAATACAACATAATAGCCTTCAAATCCAATGTAAGCAAGTTCTTGTTGAGTAGTCCCTATAAATAATCAAATTCTACCCCAATCTAGACCATTAACGATTACTAAACTACAACTCTACGTTCGTTCACCCTTATCCTCGAATGGCTATCAGGCCTTGATAAGTGGTGACTCCCAACTAAAAAAAAAAAAAAAAAAAAAAAAAAGAAAGATAGATGGAATGGAAAAACTTGATTATTTAAGATGGCCTGACAAGTATTTGTTAACATTGGACTTGAAGATAATCAGATCGCAGTCACCAAGGAAGCAGTTCTGCCGAAACGTGTTCCCCAGATGGGAAGTTCTTGAAAAGAAACTCTACTCATGGAAGTTCAGTTTGATTTTAGGTACACAGTGAAGGAAAGGAAAGGTCTTACTGTGAATGTTTCATAGAAAAGAAGTAGAGATTGAACATACTTTTAACCTATCCGAGTAGCAGCAAAATCTCACCCCTTCTACTGTAGAGGTCTCCACATGCGGGAAAACTTTCTATTCGGATACCTTCTCTGCTCGGACCGGCTAGCCTTTGGAATTCCCTCCCCGCTCCCAACTGTAGCAACATGCAGTAATTTAAATGTAATATGAACAAACATCTTGCTGCACACTTCCCCACTCAGGATTCCCCCTATAAACCTGGTCTGTAACCAATCGCAGTATCCCCTTAAGTTTTAGTGGTAATATATTTTGTTTGTGGAGAATTAAAATAACAAATTAAAAAAAAATTAATAAAAAAAGTTGATTTAAAAAAATTAATAAAAAATGCGAAATTCAATTTTAGTGATAATGTATTTTTGTGGGAGGGGGGGGGTGAATTAAAAAAAAATTAAAAAGAGAAATTAATTTTTTTTTTTTAAATTGATAAAAATTTCTTTTTTTAAATTAACAAAAAAAAGATTAATTACAAAAAATGCAGCATTGAATAATAAAAAAAAAACTCAAGAAATATAGAACATTCTAAACACGGAAAGTTTTATATAATTTAATACAAATTCATTATTGAGATGGGTATTATTTATTAATCTTTATTTATTGCAGTTTTTTTATCCTCATCTTTTTCCTAGTTGTTTCACGATGTTTCGGCCAACTATTCTCTATCTATATAAAAGCCAAGTACGTCCAAGGATTGAATACTGCTGCCATATCTGTGCAGGAGCTGTTAAAAACAGCCTATCCTGCCTTGACAGAGTACAAAATAGACTTCGTGGCTTAGTGAGGGATGCCGTTTTCTCTACCCTGCAACCTCTCTCCCACAAAAGAGACGTTGCGAGCCTATCCTTGTTTTATCGTTATTTCCATGGCAGGTGCTCGTCTGAAATCCAATCTTTGGTCCCCCCTCGCCAATCTTTCATGAAAAACACCCGTCTAGCTGAATCCACTGTGAAAAATTTCCCCCACTCTTTATCTGTGCCTAAGTCAAAACGTGGATTCCATGAACAAAGCTTCTTTCTTAGAACTGCACGCCTGTGGAACTCTGTTCCGTCTGCCTGCTTCCCACCTGACTACAACTTGGATGTGTTCAAGTCCAACGTTAACAAATTCCTAATGAACCGCCCCCTTAAGTAAACACTTCATCAAATCTCCACACTAACGTAATGTACTTGCAATAACCCTTATCCCTGAGTGGCTTCCGGGCCTTGATAAATGGTGACCACCGTGTAAAAAAAAAAAAAAAAAAAACACCTGACGAAGGCCAGAGGAATAGTTGGCCGAAACGTCATGAAACAACTAATAAAAGATGAGGATAATTGTCCGCAATAAATAAAAATTAACGAGATTTTTTTTTTTTTTTAAATCTACCTTACAGGCTGACTTGCAAAATATTCTGTAGAATTTGGGAAAGAATGATGAACAGGTCTAATAGACAGTATATCTATCGTATATTAACGAGCTCATATATAATTTACATATACCACAACCTGGCACTGCCCAGTGCTGGCTAATATCGCAGAGAATCAGTGAATCTATTGACAAAGGTTTCGTTTCTAGAGCAAAGCATCTCAACATATCAAAAGCCTTTTATAGGGGTCGGCGTAAACTTTGCTAGCTACGGAACAGATAGAAATGTTCTGCCAACCATCAAATTCTTCCTGATATGTTTTTAAAAGTAGTTGTTGATGGGCAGAAGTTTGAAGCGCATAGCATCAATGCTGGCAATGGTCAATTCTGAGCCCAACCCTCTCCATGATCTTCATCAACAATCCCCAAATCACATTCAAAGACCATCTGACATTTATTCAGATGGCCCAACCATCTATGGCAACACTACAGAGATCATTAACAATCAACACCCTTCCGATTCTTTCTCCTCCAACCTGGAACAAAAAGTGCAATGGGGAAAAGGTGGCTGGTTATTTTTAATTTATTTAAAGAGATAGTTTCTCTACTTTAACCAACAATTGACGACATCTAGATGACTTCATCTATGAAATCATCGACCCAGTACCACCACCAGGCTGGAAGAAACGTTTAGTGGCTAATGTTTTTAAAATTTTTTAAAAGGACGGTTAAATTCCTGAGAAGAATTAAATGTTTTTTAATATACCATAACCATTTTTTTTTTTTTCTAAATTACATTTTCACCCCAAACAAGGCACAGAGCCACTTTTATGTAGGGAGCTACTATCAGGAACATACGTTGCAGGGATACTATGTAGGGAGTTGAGCAGCAAGATGTCCATTTACATTATACTTGAACTTCTGCATGTCAGTAAAGTAAGGGAAGCAGGAACCTGGGAGGGAATTCCAAAGTTTAGCAATTCTAAGGAAGAAACTGTGAAGGGGTGGGATTTTGCTGCTTGTTGGGTTTGTCGGGGGAGTTCACGTCGAGGGGGTACAAGGGCTTGTAGTTCGTTGGAGCACCTACCATTAAAATACTTCTAAAAAGGGGCAGAGGGATGCAAGATTTCATTGATGAAACAGCGGTTGAAGCCTAGCTGATAGTACGGGACTAGACTCAGAACAACGAAGCAGGATGCTGAACTGATTCTACATGCTCACATTTACAGGGTCCGTCATTGGAACCACAAATGGCTTACGGTTATACCAGAAGCAACCTTGGATCACTGCGCCTAATCAGCTATTTTTTAGGACACGTGATAGACTTGTTGTAAAGAGCCGACCCAACCGATCCAGAGTAAATATCACAAATATAACCAAATGAAATGAATGGTTCTTTTCGTTGAAGAAAGCTTTGATAAACTTCTGGGACTGACCTTTACTCCAGACCTGACGTGGAAGACTTGCATCAAATCCATTGCCAAGGTCGTTGGAAAAATGGTCGATCATTCTACCAATCCAAAAAATATCCCACTTTTGGCAAAATTCTCCAAAATCAAGGATCCCCTTCCTAGGGGCTAATACTTGGTCTCTACATGAGATACGTAGTTATTTGAATGTTCCATTAAATATCATTTACATCTCAAATGTTGAGTTTCTATTTAATTTGCCTCCCCACGAGGGCAGATTTAGATACCAGGGTCGTTTTTTAACATGGAGAAAAGGAACAAAAATTAGAAATTGTCTCGGTCGTGAAGGATTTCTTCTCCATTGACAAAGAACAAAAAATTGCAGTGTTGTAGCGTCTGAAGAACGGACGGTATTTATTTGCTTCTCCACAAAAGAAAATTAGACACAAGGTTGTTTATGTCGGGGAAAACCAGCCCCCTCCCCCCAAAAAGGGGGCACTCTGGCAGTATCCCCCAAAAATAGTAATTGTCTCAGTATAAAGCGTTTCCCCTACACTGACCAAACACCAATTAATTTAAGTGATGCATTAGAACAGCAACTACACTTTGAGGTATTTATTTGCTCCCCCACTGAGCAAATTAGGCACAAGGCCGATTTTTAATGTGAGGAGAGAAGGGGAAATGGGGACCAACTCCCCGGGGAGGAGGGGAGCTGGATAGTGACAATTAGTATGAAGGGTTGCCCCTACATTGACCAAGGTCTTATATGTGGGGTTACCCCCACATATGGTCTTTGCTTGCAGTATCTGCCGGAACAGATACTACACTTTAATCCTGGCCCGAAGGCCAAGAAGTCTCAACTGTTGAGTTAGTAAAGAAATTAATATTATTAACTTTCCTCTCCCCAATCGATCATTTAAATATTTTATAATATACGATAATTTGTGGTCTCTTGGTCTTACTGGATTCCAGGACAAGAATTTATCTAGTCTGGTGGAGTATCTTGTTTCGTCTTATTACTTAAACTAACATCAATTAGAGAAGGTTCACCATTCTTTGTGGGCTATCCACACCGAGGAAATATTATTTGGGTTGTGAATACTATGAAATTTTGAATATTTAGTCAGGGTTTACTTACATGGTTTTACATTGCGAGTGAAACAGTCGCATTTGTGAGTGATTTCTTTTCACAATGGCGACTAGAAATAATGAAACGCTTATCTTTTGACGATTGTATTTCTTTCACTGATAATCTTCCAAAGCTCACTACTGAGTGAAAAATATCTTTTTAACCTTTTTTTTATAAAACGAACAAAGTTAAATTATTTAAACGATAAAAATAGAACGATATAGTCATGTTTTTTTTTTAACGAAGGCTGTTTAAAAAAATATCTGAATAAATTAGAATGTTTATACCTTCAAGTATCAACATAAAATTTGTTGTATATTTAGAATTACACTTATTTAAAAAAAAAACAAAAAAAACACAAAAATATCTATGATGTACATACGCATCACAGAACGAAGATGTCATATTCTAAAAATCATGTGGGTTTGGCTAGTAAACGAAAATATTTAGTTGTCAAAGGTCAACTAAAGATAAATTTGTTCGTAGAGCCCTGACTTGCATGGAAAATTATCCTCATGCCAGGTTGTCTTGACAAACTCCTGCACAGAAAGACATTAGACACTCGAGGATAGTGTCCAGTAGGCATTCAATATATTCTAAGAGTCCAAGATGTGTGAACATGAAGTATTGTTGCCACATCTAAAAAGAGGGAACCAAAAATTAAAGCTCAGCCGAGCACCTACCACTAAAATAATGGTAGAGCAGAGAAAAAATAGCAATGGGAGGAAGAGGCTGCAGAAAAGAGAAGAGGACATTCCCCACTAGATTATGAATTCGATTTACATGCATAAATAAGCGTAATAAAATCTATGTATTTTGGAAATGCCTTCGTTCATTTGGCTTTCGCTCACAGCCAAGGATTTAAACGAAGATCGGATGCTGCAGGTAAGTTGATTCGACTAATAGGAGATGGACAGCCCTGGCTTCGTCCGCCTTATTCTGCGCATGGTATATGCGTTCAGAGATGACCGTTAAAATATCTGCAGTAGAACAACATTGCCTGAATCCGTGCTGGTTTGTCAGAGAGAAGATTAGCTTTTGCGAGGTGGTGGACTAACGCTTGATTAATTAAGGTCTCAAAAATTTTAGCAAAAAGGGGGAGGAGGCTGATACACTTGTGAAACTCTTCTGTTTGCCTACTTTCCAGTTTACACTATGATCGGCTTCAAGTCCAATGTAAACAAATCATTGATGAGCAGTCCCCTTAAGTAATCCAATTTACCAAATTTTCACTTCTAACGATTATTATGATATTGCCCCATTGACTACTGTACACTTCTTAACACTTTATCCTCGAGTGGCTTCTGGGTGGAGACTCCTTTGTAAAAAAAAAATAAAAAAACAAAACAAACAAAGGGTAATTGGCACACTCACACACGAGGACTTCTATGAGGACTTCCATAAGTTGTTGGAATGGTATAACATCTGCATTACAGCCGGAGGAGATTACTTTGCAAGGGTACAGAGTTTAATGGGTGTACTATCAATAAAAGTGGCCGTACGAAAAAAAAATCTGAAAACTTACTGAAGGCATCTCATAAACTAGTTACAAAAAAACAAACAAACAAAAAACATTTTCAGAGTACTATAAAAGTCATTAAAGCGTAATTGTCTGTATTTTTGATTAACGGACTGACTTCCTCATCTTGGTTGTCTATAGTCACAACATTTCGGCCGTTTTGCCCTCCAGCCTTCATCAGGTGTTTTGTATCGAACTGGGGAACCGTTTGTGAGGAGTCTCGAACCCAACCCTTTATTATTATTACGGGGGTACCGTGTTCGGACTTCAGCTACTCCGAGTGACATATGGCCGAGTGGTCCTAGACGTTGTATCAAAGTTTACAGTTACCCAAAGGTGCTGAGTTCAATCCTGAACGAAGGCAGTGAAAACTAACATTCAAAACAGAGAATCAGCAACTATGTTCCAGAGCCTAGCTGGAGTCCGAACACGGTACCCCCCTAATAATAATAAAGGGTTGGGTTCGAGACTTCTAACAAACGGTTCCCTAGTTCAATACAAAACACCTGATGAAGGCCGGTGGGCAAAACGGCCGAAACGTTGTGACTATAACAACCAAGATGAGGAAGTCAGTCCGACAATCTCATTAAAGCATGTTTATTATTATAATAATTTATTATTATAATAATCAACATTCGTATAACTAAGTCTTTTCTTCCATGTCTAAATTAATAAATGCTTTTTCCTTGTATCTTTAAAGCAATAATACGACAAAATGTTTTGGAAATACTCTTCATGTAGTATATCCTCCCCTGGGGTCCTATTTCTAAATATTGAGAGGGTCAGTCTTTTCACCAGAATTATTGTACACTGGTACCACAGAGGCCATTTTCCAGGTATTAGGAAAGCAAGATTCAGCAAAGTATTTATTGTAGAGCCTGGAAAGTATAGGAGCTAGCTCAGCTGAGCATTTCTTGATTAGTATAGCAGGGATGAGATCAGCGCACACGCTTTGGAGTTGCCTAAGTTTTTTTATAATATCGCAGAAATGAGAAGGAGTGATTTTCACATCTCGCGAGACTTCAGTCCGCATAGGGAAATTTGGGAGGTGGCTCTAATAGTTTCTTCCTCCGAACAGCTCGACTCTGGAATTGTCTTCCTGCTATCTGCTTTCCTAACTGTACTAATATGCAGAAGTTTAAATGTAACATAAACTAACATCTTGTTGATCTTTCCTAGGCATCGTCCCAAATAGCAGCCCCTAACGTCCAAGTGGTGATATGCTTTGTTATGGGTGAGTGTGCTTGGTTGATTGTTTTTGTTTTATGGCATATCAACCCTTTTCGGGTTATTTAATGCTGAATCCAAAGATTTTGAAGAAAAATTTTTTTAATAGAATATATTTGGGTTTTTTTCACGTCGGTTTCTATTTAACCCATAGTTGGGACCCTAACAGGTACTACCACTCCGGGTCAGAGTGGACCTGGGAGCAATGGTAATTAAAGGGTGGCTCCACACTCCCCAAAGCCCACAAGCTGGGGCCTCACCACTGGATAGAGTTTAAGGTCATATCCAGGACCCTCATTGAGGGACTTTTACCCTCTGCAGGGGGGCAGTTGGCGTATTCTAATGCCCCACCGACAGGGCCGGGTGAATGTGATTAAAAAAAAAAGAAAAAAAAAAAAGACTACTTGTTTTTTTTTTTTGTTTTTTTTTTTACATGGGAGTCACCACTTATCAAGGCCCGAAGGCCACTCAGGGATAAGGGTTATTGCGTGTACAGTAATCAATGAGATAGTATTGTAGTAATCATTAGTATTGGGGGTTTTGATAGAGTGTCTTACTTAAGGGGACGGTTTGTCAGGAGTTTGTTTATGTTGGACTTGAAGATGTCCAAGTTGTAGTCAGGTGGGAAACAGGCAAGCGGCAGAGAGTTCCGCTGGCATGCAGTTCTAAGAAAGAAGCTTTGCCCATAGAATCTACGTTTGGATTTAGGCACAGATAAAGAGTGGGGAAAATTATTGACAGTGGATTCAGCTAGACGGGGTGTTTTCGTGAAAGATTGGCGAGGGGGGACAAGGGATTGGAGCTCAGACGAGCACCTGCCATGGAAATAACGATAAAACAAGGATAGGCTCGCAACGTCTCTTCTGTGGGTGAGAGGTTGCAGGGAAGAGAAAAGGGCATCCCCCACCAAGCCACACAGTCTATTTTGTACTCTGTCAAGGCAGGATAGGCTGTTTTTAGCAGCTCCTGCCCAGATGTGGCAGCAGTACTTCATCCTTGGACCTACTTGTTACGACAATGCCGTACAATTGAGCTGTTGCACGTCGAATTCTTTTGGCATAACATTCTTTCTGATGATGTTGGGATAAAGTTTTCAAAACGGATAGTAGCATATATGGTTTCCTCCTCGCTACACAAAAACTGTAAACCATCTCTTATGGTTTATTCCACAAGATATGAGAAATCTCTCGAGTCTTCGTAAGGGTTCTGCAGAACATCTCTGATGCAATATAAAGTAGATAACTCTTAGTAAAAATCCAACTTCAAAAATTGCCACATGCAGAAATATATATACAGGGTGACCCCCCCCCCCCAAAAAAAAACGGGCCCCAAATCTAATTAGGCTTCGTTTCTTAGTGTTTTATCCGAATGAAATGAAACTCTGGTCATAACTAATTTATTATATTCAAAACATCACATCAAAACACTAGGGTCTTTGGCCTTTTTTTCTCCGTTCTACAGCATATGTTCTAGATGGCCTCCATTTAGCTTTTGTTTTTTTTTTGGGGGGGGGTCACCTTGTACTAGGTGCCTTCAATAAGTTTCCAGACTTTTTTTATACAAGCATTTAAAATTGTTATAGACACTTGTAAATTCAATATGTTATTGCTATACATCTTATGACTGACTAATTTTTGTGATTTCAGGTTCTAGTGAACAGCTACAGCAGGAATTGAAATACATCCTACTGTTTCTAGACATAATTCATGTCACGGACATTAATAATGTGAATGCATACATTGCACGAGCCGTAATATACCATAATAACATGAACGCATACATTGCACGAGCCGTAATATACCATAATAACGTGAACGCATACATTGCACGAGCCGTATATACCATAATAACGTTAACACACACGTTAAGTGCCATTAAATGGTTTCATTAAATTGTTAAAACTTGTTGAACTTAGGGGAGAATGACAATGAGCCAAGAGGAGTCCTCTGCCCCACAATGAGCCAAGAGGAGTCCTCTGCCCACAATGAACCAAGAGGAGTCCTCTGCCCCACAATGAGCCAAGAGGAGTCCTCTGCCCCATAATGAGCCAAGAGGAGTCCTCTGCCCCACAATGAGCCAAGAAGAATCCTCTGCCCACAATGAGCAAAGAGGAGTCCTCTGCCCCACAATGAACCAAGAGGAGTCCTCTGCCCCACAATGAGCCAAGAGGAGTCCTCTGCCCCACAATGAGCCAAGAGGAGTCCTCTGCCCCACAATGAGCCAAGAGGAGTCCTCTGCCCCATAATGAGCCAAGAGGAGTCCTCTGCCCCATAATGAGCCAAGAGGAGTCCTCTGCCCCACAATGAGCCAAGAAGAATCCTCTGTCCCACAATGAGCCAAGAGGAGTCCTCTGCCCCACAATGAGCCAAGAGGAGTCCTCTGCCCCACAATGAGCCAAGAGGAGTCCTCTGCCCCACAATGAGCCAAGAGGAGTCCTCTGCCCCATAATGAGCCAAGAGGAGTCCTCTGCCCACAATGAACCAAGAGGAGTCCTCTGCCCCACAATGAGCCAAGAGGAGTCCTCTGCCCCATAATGAGCCAAGAGAAGTCCTCTGCCCCATAATGAGCCAAGAGGAGTCCTCTGCCCCACAATGAGCCAAGAAGAATCCTCTGTCCCACAATGAGCCAAGAGGAGTCCTCTGTCCCACAATGAGCCAAGAGGAGTCCTCTGCCCCACAATGAGCCAAGAGGAGTCCTCTGCCCCACAATGAGCCAAGAGGAGTCCTCTGCCCCATAATGAGCCAAGAGGAGTCCTCTGCCCCACAATGAGCCAAGAGAAGTCCTCTGCCCACAATGAACCAAGAGGAGTCCTCTGCCCCACAATGAGCCAAGAGGAGTCCTCTGCCCCATAATGAGCCAAGAGGAGTCCTCTGCCCCACAATGAGCCAAGAGGAGTCCTCTGCCCCACAATGAGCCAAGAGGAGTCCTCTGCCCCACAATGAGCCAAGAAGAATCCTCTGTCCCACAATGAGCCAAGAGGAGTCCTCTGCCCCACAATGAGCCAAGAGGAGTCCTCTGCCCCATAATGAGCCAAGAGGAGTCCTCTGCCCCACAATGAGCCAAGAGAAGTCCTCTGCCCACAATGAACCAAGAGGAGTCCTCTGCCCCACAATGAGCCAAGAGGAGTCCTCTGCCCCACAATGAGCCAAGAGGAGTCCTCTGCCCCATAATGAGCCAAGAGGAGTCCTCTGCCCCACAATGAGCCAAGAGGAGTCCTCTGCCCCACAATGAGCAAAGAGGAGTCCTCTGCCCCACAATGAGCCAAGAGGAGTCCTCTGCCCACAATGAACCAAGAGAAGTCCTCTGCCCCACAATGAGCCAAGAGGAGTCCTCTGCCCCACAATGAGCCAAGAGGAGTCCTCTGCCCCACAATGAGCCAAGAGGAGTCCTCTGCCCCATAATGAGCCAAGAGGAGTCCTCTGCCCCACAATGAGCCAAGAAGAATCCTCTGTCCCACAATGAGCCAAGAGGAGTCCTCTGCCCCACAATGAGCCAAGAGGAGTCCTCTGCCCCACAATGAGCCAAGAGGAGTCCTCTGCCCCACAATGAGCCAAGAGGAGTCCTCTGCCCCACAATGAGCCAAGAGGAGTCCTCTGCCCACAATGAACCAAGAGGAGTCCTCTGCCCCACAATGAGCCAAGAGGAGTCCTCTGCCCCATAATGAGCCAAGAGGAGTCCTCTGCCGACAATGAACCAAGAGGAGTCCTCTGCCCCATAATGAGCCAAGAGGAGTCCTCTGCCCCACAATGAGCCAAGAGGAGTCCTCTGCCCCATAATGAGCCAAGAGGAGTCCTCTGCCCCACAATGAGCCAAGAGGAGTCCTCTGCCCCACAATGAGCCAAGAGGAGTCCTCTGCCCCACAATGAGCCAAGAAGAATCCTCTGTCCCACAATGAGCCAAGAGGAGTCCTCTGCCCCACAATGAGCCAAGAGGAGTCCTCTGCCCACAATGAACCAAGAGGAGTCCTCTGCCCCACAATGAGCCAAGAGGAGTCCTCTGCCCCATAATGAGCCAAGAGGAGTCCTCTGCCCCACAATGAGCCAAGAGGAGTCCTCTGCCCCACAATGAGCCAAGAGGAGTCCTCTGCCCCATAATGAGCCAAGAGGAGTCCTCTGCCCCACAATGAGCCAAGAGGAGTCCTCTGCCCCACAATGAGCCAAGAGGAGTCCTCTGCCCACAATGAACCAAGAGGAGTCCTCTGCCCCACAATGAGCCAAGAGGAGTCCTCTGCCCCACAATGAGCCAAGAGGAGTCCTCTGCCCCATAATGAGCCAAGAGGAGTCCTCTGCCCCACAATGAGCCAAGAAGAATCCTCTGTCCCACAATGAGCCAAGAGGAGTCCTCTGCCCCACAATGAGCCAAGAGGAGTCCTCTGCCCCACAATGAGCCAAGAGGAGTCCTCTGCCCCACAATGAGCCAATAGGAGTCCTCTTCCCACAATGAACCAAGAGGAGTCCTCTGCCCCACAATGAGCCAAGAGGAATCCTCTGCCCCATAATGAGCCAAGAGGAGTCCTCTGCCCACAATGAACCAAGAGGAGTCCTCTGCCCCACAATGAGCCAAGAGGAGTCCTCTGCCCCATAATGAGCCAAGAGGAGTCCTCTGCCCCATAATGAGCCAGGAGGAGTCCTCTGCCCCACAATGAGCCAAGAAGAATCCTCTGTCCCACAATGAGCCAAGAGGAGTCCTCTGCCCCACAATGAGCCAAGAGGAGTCCTCTGCCCCACAATGAGCCAAGAGGAGTCCTCCGCCCCACAATGAGCCAAGAGGAGTCCTCTGCCCCATAATGAGCCAAGAGGAGTCCTCTGCCCCACAATGAGCCAAGAGAAGTCCTCTGCCCACAATGAACCAAGAGGAGTCCTCTGCCCCACAATTAGCCAAGAGGAGTCCTCTGCCCCATAATGAGCCAAGAGGAGTCCTCTGCCCCATAATGAGCCAAGAGGAGTCCTCTGCCCCACAATGAGCCAAGAGGAGTCCTCTGCCCCACAATGAGCCAAGAAGAATCCTCTGTCCCACAATGAGCCAAGAGGAGTCCTCTGCCCCACAATGAGCCAAGAGGAGTCCTCTGCCCCATAATGAGCCAAGAGGAGTCCTCTGCCCACAATGAACCAAGAGGAGTCCTCTGCCCCACAATGAGCCAAGAGGAGTCCTCTACCCACAATGAGCCAAGAGGAGTCCTCTGCCCCATAATGAGCCAAGAGGAGTCCTCTGCCCCATAATGAGCCAAGAGGAGTCCTCTGCCCCATAATGAGCCAAGAGGAGTCCTCTGCCCCACAATGAGCCAAGAGGAGTCCTCTACCCCACAATGAGCCAAGAAGAATCCTCTGTCCCACAATGAGCCAAGAGGAGTCCTCTGCCCCACAATGAGCCAAGAGGAGTCCTCTGCCCCACAATGAGCCAAGAGGAGTCCTCTGCCCCACAATGAGCCAAGAGGAATCCTCTGCCCCACAATGAGCCAAGAGGAGTCCTCTGCCTCACAAGCCAAGAAGAATATTTTGCCCCACAATGAACCAAGAGGTTCTTTCAGTCTCAACCAAGCCAAGATAAACTCTCTGCCTTCATGAGTTGTTCCCTGCTTCCAGAAGTGATGACAAACTCCCCGACAAAAGAGTAAAGAGCTCCTGCCTATTTCTTTGCGCAAGTACTTCTTCCCATTCCAATAACCCAAATATCACTTTTGGATAAACCAATACTTAAAAGTCACCTGCTAAAAATCCGTAGCCCTAAAATTGTTTCCAATATTACACAGTAGAGAACCAAGTCCTTTAGTCCTCACATTCCTGGTACGATTTTTAACAAAGAGCGAAAAAAAAAAAATTTAACCTTTATCCTCGAGTGGCCTCTAGGCCTTGATAAGTGGCGATGCCCATGTAAAAAATAAAAAATTAAAAAAAAATAATAAATAAATAAAAATTGCTGCTTTCCGAGTCAGAATCTATTCAATTTAACACTTATTATTAATGACAAGTTTTTGACTTTGAAGTAGGTTTTTTTTTTTTTTTTTTTTAAGCTGCCCCCACAACAAGCAAAGAAGATTTACATTAAGTGGCCTAATCTTGAGCGATATTTCTCTAAAATAAAAAAAAAAAAAATAAAAAAAAAAGTATTTGGTAATTTTTCAGATTAGGTCCACCTCCACAATTTTCTTTTAAATGACGGCTTTTGTAGGTTTTCGACTATGCTGAATACGAAAATCGCATTGAAATTTTGCAGAAATAAGTACTTATTGAGATATAAAAAGTTGTATTATGCACTGTATTCTTTGGCGGCCATCTTTTTTACACACGTGCGCACCATAAACAAATCTACTCATCTATAACTGACATGAAAAAAAGATGGCCGCCAAAGAATACAATGCATATTACAACTTTTTATATCTCGATAACTAATTATTTCTGCAAAATTCCAATGCGATTTTCGTATTCAGCATAGTCGAAAACCTATACAAGGTGTCATTTAAAAGAAAATTGTGGAGGTGGACATAATCTGAAAAAATACCAAGTATTTTTCCAAATCCCATAATCTAAGAAGACCCCAGTAGATGTAAACGTGTAGATGAGGCAACACTTTTCTACTCCAAACGCTCCAACAACTCATCCTTGGTATAAAACGGGAAACTTTTTAGTTTTTGAAATGCAAAAAAAAAAGAAAAAAAAAAGGTTATTAACGGAGAAGTACAATTATAGAGTTTAAAATCAGGTTCAGAAGGATTTTAGTTCATTCAAATAACGGTAAACGAAAACGGGTTACGATTAATAATTGTATCGATGGAGGTGGATCAGACATAACTAGTCATTAATATAAAAAAAAAACACCATGTTTGCATCCAACATACATGCAGAATTTTTTTTTTTTTTTTAAATGAGTAAAAAGAAAAAAAAAAGAAAAAGAAATTTTTTAAATGTATACAAAAAAAAAAAAGAAGTGGGGGGGGGAGTAATAAAATTAAAATAAGAAAAAGAAAAAAAAAAGGCAGAAAAAAATATTTTTAAAAAACATAATTACTAAAAACATCCAAATCTGAAAAAATAAAATTCATAAAAATAATAAAACAAGTTCAAAAATATAAAAATAAAAATAAGATTTTATAAAATATAAAAACTGAAATTCAATAATTGTAGAAAAGATAGGGAAATAAAAATAAAAATTCATGAAACAAAAAAAAAAAAATACCGTAAGTTGGGGTGACTCTGGCCATCCAAGTTTACTTTGAACAATAAAAAATAATAATGCATAAATAACTCCGTAGTAAATATTTGCTGCTGTACAACAATGCGTCTGTAAAATCGTATAGGAACTGGAAATTATATTTAAAATGCATAAAATCGTATATTATTTATGCATCGTTTTTATTTTTAATGGCTCAAAATCAATCTGGGTGGCCAAAGTCATCATAGAGCAAACTAAAATAACAAAAAATAGATTAGAAAACGATAATATTCAAAAAATAGATTAGAAAATTAAACTCAAAAAAATAGATTAGAAAATGATAACTCAAAATATAGATTAGAAAACCATAATATTCAAAACATCACATCAAAACACTAGGGTCTTTTGCCTTTTCTTCTCCGTTCTACAGTATATGTTCTAGATGGCCTCTATTTAGCTTTTGTTTTTTTTTGGGGGGGGGGTCACCTTGTGTGTGTATATACAGGGTGACCCAAAAAAAAATGGGCCCCGACTCTAATTAGCCCCCGTTTCTTAGTGTTTTGTCCGAATGAAATGAAACTTTGGTCATAACTAGTTTATTATAAATTGTTAAAACTTGTTGAACTTAGGGGAGAATGACAATGAGCCAAGAGGAGTCCTCTGCCCCACAATGAGCCAAGACGAATCCTCTGCCCACAATGAACCAAGAGGAGTCCTCTGCTCCACAATAAATAACAAAAAATAGATTAGAAAACGATAAATCAAAAAATAGATTAGAAAACGATAACTCAAAAAATAGATTAGAAAACGATAACTCAAAAAATAGATTAGAAAACGATAACTCAAAAAATAGATTAGAAAACGATAACTCAAAAAATAGATTAGAAAACGATAACTCAAAAAATAGATTAGAAAACGATAACTCAAAAAATAGATTAGAAAACGATAGCTCAAAAAATAGATTAGAAAACGATAACTCAAAAAATAGATTAGAAAACGATAACTCAAAAAATAGATTAGAAAACGATAACTCAAAAAATAGATTTGAAAACGATAACTCAAAAAATAGATTAGAAAACGATAACTCAAAAAATAGATTAGAAAACGATAACTCAAAAAATAGATTAGAAAACGATAACTCAAAAAATAGATTAGAAAACGATAGCTCAAAAAATAGATTAGAAAACGATAACTCAAAAAATAGATTAGAAAACGATAACTCAAAAAATAGATTAGAAAACGATAACTCAAAAAATAGATTAGAAAACGATAACTCAAAAAATAGATTAAAAAACGATAACTCAAAAAATAGATTAGAAAACGATAACTCAAAAAATAGATTAGAAAACGATAACTCAAAAAATAGATTAGAAAACGATAACTCAAAAAATAGATTAGAAAACGATAACTCAAAAAATAGATTAGAAAACGATAGCTCAAAAAATAGATTAGAAAACGATAACTCAAAAAATAGATTAGAAAACGATAACTCAAAAAATAGATTAGAAAACGATAACTCAAAAAATAGATTAGAAAACGATAACTCAAAAAATAGATTAGAAAACGATAACTCAAAAAATAGATTAGAAAACGATAACTCATAAAATAGATTAGAAAACGATAAATAAAAAAATAGATTAGAAAACGATAACTCAAAAAATAGATTAGAAAACGATAACTTAAAAAATAGATTAGAAAACGATAACTCAAAAAATAGATTAGAAAACGATAACTCAAAAAATAGATTAGAAAACGATAACTCAAAAAATAGATTAGAAAACGATAACTCATAAAATAGATTAGAAAACGATAACTCAAAAAATAGATTAGAAAACGATAACTCAAAAAATAGATTAGAAAACGATAACTCAAAAAATAGATTAGAAAACGATAACTCAAAAAATAGATTAGAAAACGATAACTCAAAAAATAGATTAGAAAACGATAGCTACAAATTAAGATTAGAAAACGATAGCTCAAAAAATAGATTGGAAAACGATAACTCAAAAATAGATTGGAAAACGATAACTCAAAAATTAGATTGGAAAACGATAGCTCAAAAAATAGATTAGAAAACGATAACTCAAAAAATAGATTAGAAAACGATAACTCAAAAAATAGATTAGAAAACGATAGCTCAAAAAATAGATTAGAAAACGATAACTCAAAAAATAGATTAGAAAACGATAACTCAAAAAATAGATTAGAAAACGATAACTCAAAAAATAGATTTGAAAACGATAACTCAAAAAATAGATTAGAAAACGATAACTCAAAAAATAGATTAGAAAACGATAACTTAAAAAATAGATTGGAAAACGATAACTCAAAAAATAGATTAGAAAACGATAACTCAAAAAATAGATTAGAAAACGATAACTCAAAAAATAGATTGGAAAACGATAGCTCAAAAATAGATTGGAAAACGATAACTCAAAAATTAGATTGGAAAACGATAACTCAAAAAATAGATTAGAAAACGATAACTCAAAAAATAGATTAGAAAACGATAACTTAAAAAATAGATTGGAAAACGATAACTCAAAAAATAGATTAGAAAACGATAACTCAAAAAATAGATTAGAAAACGATAACTCAAAAAATAGATTAGAAAACGATAACTCAAAAAATAGATTAGAAAACGATAACTCAAAAAATAGATTGGAAAACGATAACTCAAAAAATAGATTGGAAAACGATAACTCAAAAAATAGATTAGAAAACGATAACTCAAAAAATAGATTAGAAAACGATAACTCAAAAAATAGATTAGAAAACGATAACTCAAAAAATAGATTAGAAAACGATAACTCAAAAAATAGATTGGAAAACGATAACTCAAAAAATAGATTGGAAAACGATAACTTAAAAAATAGATTAGAAAACGAAAACTTAAAAAATAGATTAGAAAACGATAACTCAAAAAATAGATTAGAAAACGATAACTCAAAAAATAGATTAGAAAACGATAACTCAAAAAATAGATTAGAAAACGATAACTCAAAAAATAGATTAGAAAACGATAGCTCAAAATAAAGATTAGAAAACGATAGCTCAAAAAATAGATTGGAAAACGATAGCTCAAAAATAGATTGGAAAACGATAACTCAAAAATTAGATTGGAAAACGATAGCTCAAAAAATAGATTAGAAAACGATCACTCAAAAAATAGATTAGAAAACGATAACTTAAAAAATAGATTAGAAAACGATAACTCAAAAAATAGATTAGAAAACGATAGCTCAAAAAATAGATTGGAAAACGATAGCTCAAAAATAGATTGGAAAACGATAACTCAAAAATTAGATTGGAAAACGATAGCTCAAAAAATAGATTAGAAAACGATAACTCAAAAAATAGATTAGAAAACGATAACTTAAAAAATAGATTAGAAAACGATAACTCAAAAAATAGATTAGAAAACGATAACTCAAAAAATAGATTAGAAAACGATAACTCAAAAAATAGATTAGAAAACGATAACTCAAAAAATAGATTAGAAAACGATAACTCAAAAAATAGATTAGAAAACGATAACTCAAAAAATAGATTAGAAAACGATAGCTCAAAATAAAGATTAGAAAACGATAGCTCAAAAAATAGATTGGAAAACGATAGCTCAAAAATAGATTGGAAAACGATAACTCAAAAATTAGATTGGAAAACGATAGCTCAAAAAATAGATTAGAAAACGATAACTCAAAAAATAGATTAGAAAACGATAACTCAAAAAATAGATTGGAAAACGATAACTCAAAAAATAGATTAGAAAATGATAACTCAAAAAATAGATTAGAAAACGATAACTCCAAAAATAGATTAGAAAACGATAACTCAAAAAATAGATTGGAAAACGATAACTCAAAAAATAGATTAGAAAACGATAACTCAAAAAATAGATTGGAAAACGATAACGCAAAAAATAGATTAGAAAACGATAACTCAAAAAATAGATTAGAAAACGATAACTCAAAAAATAGATTAGAAAACGATAACTCAAAAAATAGATTAGAAAACGATAACTCATAAAATAGATTAGAAAACGATAACTCAAAAAATAGATTAGAAAACGATAACTCAAAAAATAGATTAGAAAACGATAACTCAAAAAATAGATTAGAAAACGATAACTCAAAAAATAGATTGGAAAACGATAACTCAAAAAATAGATTGGAAAACGATAACTCAAAAAATAGATTGGAAAACGATAACTCAAAAAATAGATTGGAAAACGATAACTCAAAAAATAGATTAGAAAACGATAACTCAAAAAATAGATTAGAAAACGATAACTCAAAAAATAGATTGGAAAACGATAACTCAAAAAATAGATTAGAAAAAAAAAAAAATGCTACAAAAAATCTTTGATGCAGTTTCAAGTGAGGGCCACATCATGCCACCTCACATCTTCGAAGACGGCTTGAAAGTCAACACAAAAGTGCACCTAGATGTGCTGAAGAGTGTGGTGATCCCCTGGTGTAATTAGGTGGCCGCTAGCAGACCCTTGATGTGACAGCAGGACTCGATGCCGGCCCACAATCCTAAAGAGACTCAGGCTTGGCTTCAGAAGGAGTGCTACGACTTTATACCCTTCTCTCACTGGCCCCCACCTCCTTCCCTGCCCTGAAACAGCAGGACATTTGGTCGTATGTCAAGAACATCACCAACATGACCTCCCACAACACTAAAGCCAGCCTGATCACACCATCCGCTGAGTATTCTTCAAGCTCCCGCCGGCACTTGTGGAAAAGGCACGCTCAAGAAAATAAGATATTTATTATTTATTATTATTTTTTTTTAATTTTCAAACGATACCCGTATACTTAGGTGGATGACAGAATTGTAGCACTGAATCTGTGAGAAATAAAGATGGCAACCACGTAGTTTCCAGGGGGGGGGGTCCTGCTCATCTAAATAATTTGCTGAATTATTTGATTTATCTTAAAAAAAAAAAAAAAAAAAAAAAAAAGCCGCAAAGGATTATTTCATCACACCCTTGGCTTGATAAAGCTCAAAAATGGTTTTTGAAACCTAATAGGGGATGCTCTTTTCTTTTCCCTGCAACCTATTTCCTACAGAATATTTTTTTTGTAAGCATGGAAAAGGTATAGATATTTGAATGGAGGAGAGGGGGCACACCAGCCACAAGACGTAATCCCCAACGCGGGTGATTATAGAAACATGTATGCACATATGTAGCCATCAATGTTTGTATAAATAAATTTCATATATATATATATATATATATATTTAAAAAGGTTTTTAGTGGTACAAAATTTTATTAAAGTTTTAAAAAGGATAAGTGGAGTCATTATTAGAATTCTAATAATGACTCCATTTATCCTTTTTAAAACTTTAATATATATATATATATATATATATATATATATATATATATATATTATATATACACACACACACACATAAAACTTGAGTGCCATCAGCTACAATCAAAACTGAAACCAAAACTTATGAAGAATTCTTGGAAAAATTATTTATGAAAAAAAAAAAAATAGATGACTTTAGTGTCATCAGTTAGAATCGAAACCGAAACCAAAATTCATAAAGAATTCTTGGCAAAATTATTTATTACAAAAAATGGAAGTCCATAACAATTAAACAACAACAGCCGCTCGGATGTAAGCAAGGCACACAAAATAAATAACACACATGCGATCGTATTAATATATAGATAACCACCGCAACTTGTTATTGATGCAACAAAAGGGCACAGAACTATGTAAGCGATAATCCAGACTAACTTTATTTTATATATTAGATTCATCTCAACATGGCAGACAGTTAAACCGGCTGTGAATATACAATTATAGATAATCGAGGACACGAGTCAGATGTTAAATAATTATAATTCAAACTAACAGCATGACTTGCTATCATTTCTAAATTGTCTATTTATTTTCATGATGGCTACACAATTATAGTAAAATTAATTTTGTGGCTGGTGTGCCCCCTCTCCTCCATTCAAATATCTATACCTTTTCAATCCTTACAAGTAAAATATTTTTTTCCGAAAGCTAAAAAATCCTTCTACTTAAAAACATGGCCATCTCTATATAACAGAAAGAACGGCATGATTCCATTTCCGTTTGATGAAAATTAACGTCTCAAAAACGAAGATTCTTTCAACCAATATCCTTCTGCCACAGAGTTGCTACAGGATAGAAGGATAAAATTATAGCTCTAGATAGGATGGCATGATTTCATTTCTGTTTGATGAAAAGTTTTTTTTTTTTTTTTTTTTTTTTTTTTTTTTTTGCAGACCATCTACTAGTTGGCCAGTTGTGTACAAAGCCCAATAGCAACAGGAGCTTTTTATCATGTCTGATAGTGAGATAATGTTCAACGAGCGAGATCAGAGATGCACCACTGTAGAACTCATGCTCTCTACAGATTCAGGTTATGACAACAGGACCATTGCCAGCACCCTCAAAATGCAAATCCAGATGGTTCAACGAGTAACAAGAACATGCCCAGGGTGATGAAAACAATGTTCCCAGTCACGGGCCCCATCATGCCACCTCACATCTTTGAAGTCGGCTTGAAAGTCAACACGAAAGTGTACCTGGATGTGCTGAAGAGTGTGATGATCCCCTGGTACATCGTCGACCAGTCGATCGCAGTAATCAGCATAATAGACACCCCTGATGTAAGCTTTCTTGACTTGAGGAAGTTCTTATCAGGAAGACTAATGAAGCCTGAGAGTATCCTGTATCTCTACAAGGCCACCATTTGGCAAATGTGCATTGAGAATGCTGGTGACTATGTAGCAAAGAAAGGTGGGCTCCCTCTATCATGCTAGAAAACTACTCACACCTGAGAGTATCCTGTATCTCTACAAGGCCACAATTTGGCAAATGTGCATTGAGAATGCTGGTGACTATGTAGGAAAGAAAGGTGGGCTCCCTCTATCATGCTAGAAAACTACTCACACCTGAGAGTATCCTGTACCTCTACAAGGCCACCATTTGGCAAATGTGCATTGAGAAGGCTGGTGACTATGTAGAAAAGAAAGGTGGGCTCCCTCTATCGTGCTAGAAAACTACTCACACCTGAGAGTATCCTGCACCTCTACAAGGCCACCATTTGGCAAATGCGCATTGAGAAGGCTGGTGACTATGTAGAAAAGAAAGGTGGGCTCCCTCTATCGTGCTAGAAAACTACTCACACCTGAGAGTATCCTGCACCTCTACAAGGCCACTATTCAGCCATGAAATTTGCATGGAGTATTGTTACCACATCTGGGCTGGTGCATCTACCACCAGCCTCTCCCTCTTGCATAGGGTCCAAAAGAGAGTCTTCACTCGAATAGGTCCGACTTTGTCAACTAAGCTCCAACCCCTGTCCCATCGCCGCAATGTTGCCTCTCTTTGCCTGTTTTACAAATATTTTAGTGGAATATGCTCTGATGAACTTGTTGCACTTGTGTCCCCTCAACGTACATACCCCCAACAAACCCACTTAGCAACAAAATCACACCCCTTCACTGTTGAGGCACCTAAATGCCAGAAAGCTTTCTACTCCAAGAATTTCTTCCATTGAACAGCTAGACTTTGGAATTCCCTTCCTGCTGCCTGCTTCAGTGTCTGTACTGATAAGCAGAAGTTTAAATGTAATGTAAATCAACATCTTAATCCTTACTATTTACTAAGCACGGTCCCAAAT
Organism: Euprymna scolopes; assembly: GCF_053919585.1. NCBI lineage: Eukaryota > Metazoa > Mollusca > Cephalopoda > Sepiida > Sepiolidae > Euprymna > Euprymna scolopes. The sequence goes on along the minus strand of NC_136527.1, from coordinate 91,408,081 downwards.
AATCTTAACACATGGTGATATGCCTTGTTAGGGGTGAACGTGAGTTTGAAAAAAAAAAAAAAAAAAAGGGAGGCTCTGATATTTTGGGCACTTCCTTTGTCATCCACCAAATGACTTGATCCATGAGGCAATAGTATCAATACCGCTATTTTTAAATTAAGTTTTAAAAAATTTAATTTAAAAAAAAAAAAAAAAACTTGCACAAAAAAAGACGTGAAATACCACATGTATAAATAATTGAAGTCGTTTTCAAGTAATGCCAGACCTTAGAAATATGAATTAAAAAAATGAATAGAAAATTTAATATTTATATTAAAAATATTTATTTTTACATACCTTCGTTGCCGATTTGATCCCACATCTACAGCGTCTTCTTCCTGGAAAGAAAAAAAAAAAAATATATATATATATATATATTTATATATACATTCGAAACAGTCGATAGGAAAGGAAAAAAAAAATGCACATATACAATGCCTGTAAAAATCCCCTCTCAAACATACATATAATTAGACAAACATCTATTATAGAAAAGTGAAAATGTGTGTGTGTGTGTGTGTGTGCGGCTTTTTTATGTCCGGCAAAGGCTTTAGGGTGCGGGGGGGGGGGGGGTTACTAATTCTTACAACTTTTTATATACTCCCTAGATTATAATATCTCCAATTTACAAAAGGAGGTCGTCTCTATCTTTTATTTGAGTGACTTTTTCTTATTATCCGCGTTTGTTTGGCTTTTCCGTATAAAAAGTGAAACTGAACTCACAAATGTGTCTACCTGGCACTCGTCCCAGGGACGTCAAGAAAAAAATGGGCTTTGATCAATTTGGGGGGGGGGCGTCATATCAGATAATTGCTATTCATTTGGGCACTCCCCTTTTTATGGGAAGCTGGTTTTTCCCTCAACATCTTGGGGAAACAAAACAAAAAAACTGGCTTGTAGCCAAAGTTAAGTGCGGGATTTCATTCCCCTATGGCGTGATGTGTGACCTCGTTAAATTTACGCACCTGTGTCGACTCATGCGCTTAACTTTTTAATCGTTTAATTCCAACCAGTCTCACTTCCGCTGCCCTTGTCGCGGTAAGTTATCAGGCTATCACCTTCTTTTCCGTCTTTACCTCAAGGCTTCAGGTTCGAGCCTACCTGCCTACCAAAACTTTTTTTTTTCCCTACACACACAAGCACCCGGGACATGCCGGGCACCCCCGCTAGTCTATAAATATAAACGCGAAAATATTTGCGTGTGTGTGTGTGCGTTTTCCCGCATGTTCAAGAAAGGCCTTTTTCTGAGAACCGATTGGTCGCCTCACAACTTCTTAAAACTTTTTATATCCCGCCTAAATGATAATATCTACGAGTTAACAACCGGGGTTGCCTGTCGATTTAATTTGCCCGATTTTTAAAACATAAATATTCAACAATTTTCGATCGCCGCATGTGTATTAAGCTTTTTTTGTATAAAAATAACAAGCGAACAGACTCGCAGTAAATAAAACACTGTCCCGCACTCAAAGTTGACATCATCAACTCGTCAAAAACAAACACCCGAGACACCTGACCAACGATTTTTCTTTTCATTTACCTCAAAACACACACACACACCTACAAACACCCAGGCAACGCCGGGTACCCCCTGCTTGGCTATAATATAAATCTCACCTGTTCATTTAAATGTATGCATGTCTGTATATCTCGAAAAACTTTCGACAGAGGCGACAGGTCCTGACAAGATCAGTATCATTTTGAAGCGCGACGTCTCGGACGACAAATATAAAAAAATTGATCAAAAACATTAATTCCTTCACCATAAACTCGACCATTTTGTACAAGGAGGGGTCGATTTTTTTGCCGACATTTGAGCAAGTCATTATCATAGTTGGATTTACTTTGGTTAATTTTAATGCTTTTGACTTCCGGTTGTGTCATGGAGACATCGGCTAAGATGTCAGATTTTCTTTCACTTTCTTTTCTGCCTTCGCGTCACGGGTTGGAGCTGTTTTTTTTTTAACACCTCTCTTCACCCTGCCGTCGTTTTGATTTCCTCTCCACGCTACTATCATTTTTTTTTAACACCTCTCTCCACATTCACGGGTTTGAGCCTGCCTGCCCTACTACTAGTTTTTTTGTTTTTTTTTTGCTCAACACACACCTCCAAACACCCCGGGCAACGCCAGGCACCCAGGCTACTTGAATAATAAAGACAAAATGTTGAAAAATATGTAAACAGTTTTCGGTATTCATTTTTATTTCTCATTTATTTTTTTTTTTCATTTTTTTTTTTTCCATTTCTTTTTTTTTTCCACATTTTTTTTTTTTCATTTTTTTCTTTCATTTCATGACTTTCAACATATATATAAAGTGCCTTAAATACGTTTCCAGACATTTTTCGTATGTGCACTTTTAGTAATAGTACACACATGAGAGCATTGCCAAGGCTGCTGCAAAGAAGGTGGGCTCTCTCTACTGTGTTAGAAAATTACTTATGCCTGAAAGTATCCTATACCTCTACAAGGCCATTATTTACCCATGTATGGAGTACTGTTGTCAAATTTGGGCTGGTGCATCTGCTGCTTGTCTCTCACTCCTGGACAGGGTTCAAAATCCAACACATTGTCAATCAAGTCTTACCTGAATCGCAGTGTGGCTTCAGACAGGAGCGCAGCACGATTGACATGGTTTTTGTTGCAAGACAGCTCCAGGAGAAAAGCATCAAGCAACACCAAAATCTATATATGGTTTTTGTAGATCTCGCCAAGGCCTTTGACACTGTGAACCGTCCTTTGCTCTGAGAGGTACTCGTCAAATTTGGCTGCCCACCAATATTCCTGGGTGTCCTGAAGGCTTTCCATAATGGATCTATGGCTTGCGTCTCCAGTTCAGGACTAAAATCTGAGCCCTTCCTGGTAGAATCGGGTGTGAAGCAGGGATGCGTCATTGCGCCCATCTTGTTTAATCTTTTTCTTGCTGCGGTTTCCAATGTTGCCAAACAGCAAATCCATCCTGCTGATGGGATCCGCCTCTCATACCAGCTGGATGGCAACCTCTTCAATCTGCGTCGCCTCCATGCCAGATCACGTGTGACAGAAGAAGCAATCCATGAATTGCAATACGCTGACGACACAGCTCTGGTGAGCTCATCTGAAGAGGGTCTTCAGCGCACCATCAACACTATCTCCAACATTTACTCCCGAGCTGGTCTAGCCACAACATCAACAAAACAGAGGCACTTAACATATGTGAACACCGTCAGGAACCACCAATGTTCACAATCAACCAACAGCCACTGAAAAACACTCAAGAGTTTACTTATCTTGGCTCAGTGCTCACTGACTCCTGTGACCTAACAAGTGAGGTCCAACGGCGCATTGGTCTGGCTGCTGCAGCCTTTGGTAGACTCTCGCACAGAGTTTTTATGAACCGTAACCTCATCACCACCACCAAGGTTTCTGTCTATAGAGCAATCTGTCTCTCCATCCTCTTGTATGGCAGCGAGTCATGGGTGCCTTATAGACGCCACCTGAAAAAGCTAGAAGCATTTCATATCAACTGCTTACAGCGTATACTAGGTTTAAAATGGTGGCACAGGGTGCCACATAATGAGATACGCAGGCGCACTCAAATGGACCCACTTGAAATAATTCTAACTAATAGACAACTTAGGTGGCTTGGTCACACCATCCGGATGCCAGCAGAAAGGCTCCCACGCAAGGTCCTCTACGGGGAACTTGCAGAGGGCAGACGCAACCCTGGGGGTCCACGTAAACGTTTCAAGGACCAACTAAAAACATCATTGAAAAAGTGTGACATAGAATCCAACGCCATCGAACATGCTGCTACTGATCGGAGAAAATGGCGAAACATCTGCCAAGAGGGCTTGGAAACTTTCACCTCCACCTATAACGACCGAGCAGAGCAAAGAAGACACCAAAGGCACGCGGCGCAGCGGGCAGACGGCATCTTCCCTTGTGCTGCCTGCGGCCGTGTATGCAATTCACGAATTGGACTCCACAGTCACCAGCGAGTCCATCAGGCGTAATCTATCTGGGACTGTCAGGCATGGTGCAACGTCATCGTCATCAGCGACGGACTACTGAAGAGAGAAGAGAGATGGAGTACTGTTGTCACATTTGGGCTGGTGCATCTGCTGCTTGTCTCTCACTCCTGGACAGGGTTCAAAAGAGAGTCACCAACCTGATAGGTCCTGAACTGTCATCTATGCTTCAGCCTCTGTCCCATCGACGAAATGTTGCATCCCTCTGCCTGTTCTACAAATACTTTAATGGTGAATGCTCTGACGAACTGCAAACACTTGTACCTCCCCGACGTAACTACCCCCGACAAACCCGACAAGCGACTAAGTCCCACCCCTTTACAGTAGAGATCCCTAGGCGTAAGAAAGCCTTTTACTCCAATAGTTTCTTCCCCAGAACTGCTAGACTTTGGAACTCCCTTCCGGGATTCTGCTTTCCCAACTGTACTGATATGCAGAAGTTCAAGTGTAATGTGAACAAAAAACTTGCTACTCATCTCCTTTCATAATGCCCTCACAAATTATGTCCCTGATAGTAGCCCCCTACTTCAAAGTGGCACTGTGCCTTGTTTGGGGTGAAAATTGAATAAAAAAAATTTTTAAAAACTCTAGTCCCCTTTAAAGTAATCTTCTCCGGATGCAATACACTTGTTGTACCATTCTGACAATTTCTGGAAGGCCCTATGGAGGTTCTCTTGTGCAGGTGTGTCAATGACCCTTGTTATAATCTCTTTCATCTTCTCAATTGTCTCATAACGACAGCCTCTAAGGTTTTCCTTGAGCTTAGGGAATAACCAAAAGTAACAGGAAGCAAGGTCTAGACTATAGGGAGGGTGAGGAACTGTCTTGATGCCCATTTTGGTCAAATAGTCTGTGACAACGATGGACTTGTGGACTGCTGCATTGTCCTGATGTAAACGTACTGACCCGTCTTGAAGATTGCTGGCTTCTTCCGACGGAATCTCTTTCTGAGCTCCCTTAAAACCCCAACATGTTTGTTCACTGCATGTATATCATGTTCGTGCTTAAAAAAAATAAATAAATAAAAAAATAAAGGGATCATCATAAGTTTCTGGGTCGATTTGCTCTCTCTGGCCTTATTGGATCTGGGGGGGGGGGGCCAGCAGGATTCCACTGGGAACTCTGTCTCTTGGTCTCCGGGTCATAGTAGTAGATCCAGCTTCATCACAGGTCATTAGAGCATCAAGAACTGTGGGATCTGAATTGATCAACTCGACCATCTCCCTGCTGTCATGACAACCTGTTTCTTTCTGATCTTCTCTGAGTACCCTTGCGACAAACTTTGCATAAATCTTCCACATCTTCAACTCCTCACAAATAATTGTGTCACAGTTCCCACACTGACATCAAATTGTGCACTTATTGTTTCTTTAGACACATGAAGGTCCTTATCCATGAAATTCATTATTTGGCCAATCAACTCTGATGTTCTGACTTCCTTACTCCTCCTACACCACTCATCGTCCCTCACAGTCTCCCTGCCTTCCTTGAATCTCTTATGCCACTCAAAAACTGATGCTCGATTTATCCAAGATGGTCCAAAAGCAGTCTGAAGCATTCCATACGTTTCTGTGGCATTTTTTTTCAAGTTTAAAACAGAATTTTATTGCATATCGTTCTTCTAAAGTGACTTAATGTTCAGATTGCATTTTTGAAATTCACCAGCTGTGACAATCAAACTTTAGTAGGATGTATTCCAATTCCTGCTGTAGCTGTTCATTTGAGCCTGAAATCATAAAAATTGGTCAGTCATCTCATAAGATGTATAGCAATAACATACTGAATTTTGAAATATGTATTCACTTGTATGTAAAATGATTATAAATATCTCAAATCACATAAAAAGTTAGTGGGTAAAACATGTGCCTTTTTATGTCCTTAGACGAAAGTAGAAGAGTTTAAAAAATGACTGAAAATAACCTTGAAATAGTGTTAAAAATAAAAAAATCTATATATAAATACGATAGCGTGTGTGTTCTTTTGTGTGTCACGCTTACATCCGGGTTGTTTAATTGTTATGTTCTTCTATTTCTTGTCAGAAATGATTTTACCAAGAATTCTTCATAAGTTTTGGTTTCGGTTTCGACTATAGCTGATGGCACTTAAGTCATTTATTTTTGTTTTAATAATTTATCAAAAATTCTTCATAAGTTTTGGTTTCAGTTTCGATTATGGCTGAAGGAACTCAAGTTATATATATATATATATATATATATATATATATATATATATATATATATATATATGATGATTGCAACGTCTTGTCAGACGAGTGCCACTCCTTCAGACACTTAAAGTTCATAAGCCCAAAAATGACTTCCATCACCACAGGACCATTTTAATAGACAAATGCCTGTATCTATACACAGATGATGTTACAGAGTCTTAGCTTTGTACAACAGCTAAGTCTCTCTCTCGGTTCAAAATGTTGAGATCCAGCAACAAGCAAGAGCAAGATAGCCTGCAACAAGTTAAACTGCAGACCAGCTTAATGCATGTACTGGTCTCCTGCTTTATGGTTTTTTAAATCAGAGATTTGCTTCTCCTAGAAAGGTTGCCTTCACCACAGCTTACGGGAGCCCTCACCACCCCAACACACACATACATACACACAAACACATACGGTGCTAGTTGGCCGTTGACCCCAAAAAAGGGTTCATTCGTCCTTTGGAAGGTCTTGTTTTTAATCCTTCAGGGAGACTAGCCACCCTCCTCACCAAACAAGTTTGGCGGGGGAACCAGTTTAGTCGCCGGTGACCCGACCATGAGGCAGGTAGTACTGGGTTACATGGTACCAGAAGCATATGACATGACCTGACACATACATATATACATACATACATACATATATTGTTTTCCTAAGTTTTTATTTCGGTTTCGATTCAAGCTAATGCACCCAAGTCCTATGGAAATATATATTTTTTTATTTTTGAAATCCCAACTTTATAACATATAAGAATCGATAGAACATTAACTCTATAATAATATATACAAAATCTGCAAGAATTAAAATATCATATTTAAGCGTACTTTACGACCGGCCGTTTGTGCTAGCTTAGATAAATACTTTTGCAGTTTTAACAAAAAAAGCTACAATAATATCAGAGCATCTCCATTTATACTGAACATCTACAGAATGTCAGCGTCAATATATTACATATGAGCGAGTTCCCTGTGGAATTTCCACAGGTCTCGCTAGTAAAATTATTAATAACATAAGAAAGTGTACATTTATAATGCGAAAAAAAGATATTTTAGATTTACATTTTATCAAGATACCCCTAATACACACAAAAATGAACTATCAAGTTGAAATTTAGCCAATTTCACACACTAAACTGGCTGGTCTGTGATACCTACTTTAAGTACATCCTCAACGTTGGCTCATAACAGGAAAAAGCTAACCTCCTCTGCCCCTACACGCACACCTATTGGTTCAGGCATCTGAAACTTGATTTACAAAGCCAAGCCCAAGTGCTTTTGTTAACCAATTATCATTTTGATGGATAATAAATTACAAAGAAAATATAGTCTTCACCACTGAGAGTTAGATTAAAAACTGCCAAGTTTGTGATTTCAAAAGAAAAGTGACAATTTATGAACAGGAAAGAAATCCTCCACCCTAAGCCAAAAAAAAAAAAAAAAAAAAAAAAAAAAGAAAGGAGTGTGTTTTTTGTTTTTTTTAGATCATAAAGAAATAATAAATGTGTAAAACCTTCAATTATCGACATAAATATTTTATTAATATGCCAAAATAAGAACGAAGCATAATTTTTCCCCCCATAATCGTATATCCTCCATTAAAATTTCAAGATTTTATTTTTTCTAAATATTAACATTTACGAATTGCATAAAGATTCTTTTTTTTTTTTTTTTTTTTTTACATTTCTTTTTGTTTTAACCAATCATTATGAATTTTGGAACATGATATATATATCATGTGATTGCTCTCCAGACTATAACTTCTGTGAGCTTTCTCCAACTTAATAGTAAGAACTGGACTTTTGTAAAAGCAACATCACCCGAGGATATCTAGTTAGTTATAACTAGTTGACTGAAACATACTCCTGACTCGATAGCAATACTAAATAAAGAGTATATTTTGCTCTACCTTGGTAGTGAGCACTCTTGTATAAATATCATTAAATTCGTTGGATGTTTTACTCCTGAATTATATTAAACTGGAATCCGGCGAGGTTAGCACCGTGGTAGAGGCTTAGGCTTCTTATCATGAGGTGCCGCTTTCGAATCTCGCTAGATTCAGCCACTCTGATGAGTCGTGGACGACGAAACACGTGTCAGTGGATAGCTATATTTTAAAAATAATATATATGCTGCTCCCCATTAAATGGGGTACCAGATTAGTCAATGGGAAAATTATTCCCAACAAGCATTTAGGTAAAAATGCACTTTCGTATAAATACTTGAATTCATTCAAGAAAGTATCGCAAACAAAAACAAATAAAAACATCTACGTAAAAGTGATACATTTAGTAGTCAGGCGAGGTTAGCACCGTGGTAGAGGCTTAGGCTTCTTATCACGAGGTGCCGCTTTCGAATCTTGCTAGATTCAGCCACTCTGATGAGTCGTGGACGACGAAACACGTGTCAGTGGATAGTTATATTTTAAAAATAATATATATGCCGCTCCCTATTAAAAGGGGGTACCAGATTGGTCAATGGGAAAATTATTCCCAACAAGCATTTAGGTAAAAATGCACTTTCGTATAAATACTTGAATTCTTTCAAGAAAGTATCGCAAACAAAAACAAATAAAAACATATATATATATATATATATATATATATATATATATATATATATATATAAGAATAAAAATTACAATAAGTTTACCAAGGTAATCAAAATGGTAAACTTAAAATATATTATAAATATTAAAGAGTTAATATTTACAAGTAAAATAAACTCAGCCAGATGTAAAAGCTCAATAAAACCGAAAAGGAAATAGAGCTTATAATATGAACAAATGATTAATAAAACATGTTAAAAGACATCTTGAAAAAGAGTTAAAAACATATTTAATTTTAAAAAAGGAAGCACAAGATAAGTGGATAGTCCTTAATCCGCGGAGTTTCGAAGAAATACTCTCCTCATCAGAGGGCAGGAATTGGCAAAATGCAGGATCGGATTTTGCATATAAAAGTATTTAATGAAACTACAAGTAAGTCACAGATCTTACTTGGTTAAAAAAAAGGGTGAGGTAAGGGGAACAGGGGGCAAAAGAAAAATAATAAAAAGAAATATTATTTATTATTTTTCTTTTGAATGTAACCCATTTTCCGGTTTACGACATCCAGTTGCACATGTGCAATATAAACATAAATCTATTTATATTCTTTTTTCATTTTAATATACTTTCATAGAAATGTTTCTGTTATGTCAAAAAAAAAAACTATTTTCTTTACGTCACAAGTGTCACGCTCATACATGAATTACATAGCTAATATAACATACTGACCCAACGGGTCACGGGTGGTCTAGTATGTAATATATATGACATTAGGACAATATTCAGAAGCAATTGGACTCTCCAGAAACAACTTGTGCGAGTCAAGCCCACTACAAAAAAAAAATCATGACTAAAAACTGTGTATGTGAAATCCCATGTAAATGTGAAAAACTATGCAAAGGTGAAACGTGTCATCGACTAAAAGTACGGTTAGAAGAACATCGAAAAGCCGTAGTATGTGGAGAGACTGAAAAATCGAGTATAACTGACCATATCTGGAAGCAAAAAGGGAACCATCTACCATTATAGGACAAAGTAAATATTATAGACAGAAGAATGTGGAGAGTTCGACAGAGGCGACGGATTTTTATGAGATCAGTATAGTTTTGAAGCTTGATCCTTCGGACAACAAATATCAAAAAATTGGCTAAAAACATTAATTCCCGGTGCACATTCGTGCTTTTACTGTAGAAATGTTTTTTGTTTTTTTTTTAAATAATCAATTATAATAAACAGAACGACTCATAGAAATCTATCTATATTCTTTTTTCATTTTAATATACTTTCATAGAAATGTTTCTGTTATGTCAAAAGAAAAAATATTTTCTTTACGTCACAAGTGTCACGCTCATACATGAATTACATAGCTAATATAACATACTGACCCAACGGGTCACAGGTAGCCTAGTGTATATATATATATATATATATATATATATATATATATATATATATATATATATATATATATGTATTAAGGCAGCATGTTTTAATTCAAACCCAACAAGCAACTTATAATAGGATTTACAGAATTCGTTAACTGTCATGGCTCTTGTGAGCTGCGACGTTGTTTGGCTGTGGAATTTATTATACAATCTCTCACATTCTGAAAATCATATATATATATATATATATATATATATATATATATAATGTATTAAGGCAGCATGTTTTAATTCAAACAAATATTGTTAAATAGCATGGAGTGTTTTCGCTTAAAAAGCTTTTTTTGTAAGTTTTACATTTTTCAAATTGTCATTCTTATTTCTCGGTTAAATCTGTGCAAGAAAGTTCCATAGTCATCTTCTTCATCTGTTTTTTCTTTTGTTGCAAGTAGTTTCAACTGAGTTTCTTCAGTCGCCTTCAGGCAGTTTTCATTACTGTTCGTTTAAAATGCTTTTATATGCTTCAGTAAAAATTACATTTAAATTTCTTGAACTAGTGAAGAGTCTCATGTATAAAATATATATATATATATATATATATACTCGTGTAAAAAATATATATGTATATATATATATATATATATATATAATGAAGCATCTCGTGTAAAACTAAAAATATACATTTTTTAACGTGTTAAGAGCGAAAATAAATGTACCATCTATATATATAAAAGGCAAAATGTGTGTGACCATTTCGTGTATGTCTTCAAAAGGCTTTTCAAGCACACGCTCCCGGGGTCGTTACTATCGCTTAAAACTGTGTATATAGGTCCTAGATAATAATATGTAGGATTTGGGAACGCATGTAGCTTATAGATTTATTTACGTCGACTTTTACAAAATTATTGCTATTTTGGCTTCTCGCGTGTTGATTGGGCTTTTTAGTATAAATAAACTGAAACTAAACTCAAACGGACGTTCTCGGCATTGCGCGGGGAAAAACATCCAGCGTGACTTCTATTTGACCTTCTTAATTAGGTCAAATGGAAGCAGCAGAGTTAACTTTTATTGCGCATGCCTGTTTTTATAGTTTAATAAATAATTTCAAACCTGTTTAACGTTGTCTGTCGCCGTCGCTCAATGGTTAACGTAGCACGTTTTTTTTTTCACACATGAAATGTGAGTATCTTTGCTAGTAAGTAACGAAACGTGGGTATTCATCAGAGTTAACTTCTCCTAGATGCAGGTCTTAATTAAGACTTGGGATGCATTGTTCCCAGTTAATTAATGCGCCTCCAGATACCAACCTGGAAATTTCTATGACTCGGCACATTACATATCGCACCTAGCCTTCCCAAATGGTCACCCATCTGGTACTGGCCAGGCTCAATGTTGCTTAATTTCAGTGGTCTGGCGAGAACCGGTGGGTCAACGTGATTGCGTTGTGTGTGTGTGTGTGTGTGTGTATATATATATATATATATATATATAACACATCAAAGTAAAAAATAAATTAATTAGGTGTGACATCCTACAAAACCTTACTGGAGTTGTCTATGACCGACGACAGAATGAGATAACAAGATTACATATCTTAGGTCAACAGTTGAACAAATATGTCAAGTAGGTTTTCTTTTTTTTTGGGGGGGGGGGGTTCAAACTAGGTGTCAAAGCACTTGTGATTAATAGTGCACACAAAAAAAATTATTTACTCTGTTCATCACCATACTTATGGCAAGTGAACCGATTCGTTTTTTTAGGTTGTTTTTTTTTTTTGTTTTTGTTTTGTTTTTAATCAAACTATAAAATGCCAACTATATATATTTAAAGAAGTAGCGTTCGTGTGTGTATGTCTGTTTGTACAGCTCTCCTACAGCCCATACCACACCACTGGACCCATCATGACCAAAGCTAGCATGATGGTAACTCTCATCATGTTAGCGATAGTGCACACCATTTTTCAAGGTTAAGTTAAAGTACATGGTCATAGCACGTGTGTGGAGCTATATATATATATACATATATATATATTTTTTTTTTTTTACACAGTGATCACCACTTATCGAGGCCCGGAAGCCACTCAGGGATAAGGGTTATTGCAAGTACATTACGTTAGTGTGGAAATTTGATGAAGTGTTTACTTAAGGGGGCGGTTCATTAGGAATTTGTTAACATTGGACTTGAAGACATCCAAGTTTTAGTCCGGTGGGAAGCAGGCAGATGGAACAAAGTGTTCTTTAACATGTTTTATTAACAATTTGTTCTTATATATATATATATATATATATATAAAAATGTAACTCTTGGTTCGTTCGTACTTAATAGTCTACATAACTAAATAACTGATTGCTTCGACATTTTGGTATAATATGTTTACTGTACCCATGCGTGTTTTTATATATCTCTTTTTAGTTATAACATTATACTTAATTTTTATATAATAAATAGGTGGTTTTCTTTATACCGATAGGCCATTTTTTTTTTATTTATGGACAATTATTTATCACCGCTTGCCGTCACGTGACCAGTGTTTCCAATTTAGCGGTTTTCCCGCTAGATCTGGAGATTTCGTTTGCAATCTAGCGGGGAATACTAGAAAATCTGGAGATATTTCGCACCCACACACGCGCAATTTTAGATTAAAAAATAAAGAAAAGCGCTTGAAAATACTTTAAAATTTATTCATGTAAGTAAAAAAGTAGCATTTATTGCCTTTGGTAACAATTATTCATTGATTATTTGTTTTGTTTTTCACCTTTTCTTTCAGCTAACCATTCTTAAATCTCACTATAAAATCGATTTTTCCAAGTACATTTTAGGGGGGGGGCATTCCAACCTCCGTAGTTTAGTTTAAAATACGATCTAAGCAACCCCCTTTAGTCAAAAATTCTAAAAAGCAAGAAACAACAGCAAAAAAAAAAAAACTTATACCAAGCACAGTAGAATTTAATTATCTACCAACCTAAATACTTTTAACATACTAAAACAACGTTTTTGTTTTTTTTATTTTTCTATTTTCCAAATATGTTGTTCAAAGTGGATTTTACACACTGAATAAAAAAAAAAAAAATAATAAACAAATGTCCGCTTATCGCTTAAGGAGTATCTTTGCTAGTAAGTAATGAAATATGGGTATATTTGCTAGTAAGTAATGAAATATGGGTATATTTGCTGGTAAGTAATGAAATATGGGTATATTTGCTGGTAAGTAATGAAATATGGGTATATTTGCTGGTAAGTAATGAAACGTGGGTATCTTTGCTAGTAAGTAATGAAATACGGGTATCTTTGCTAGTAAGTAATGAAATGTGGGTATCTTTGCTAGTAAGTTCAGTTCAAACAGACAGAAGTACATAGAAGCCAGAAATAACTGTAAGAAAGAAATAGTGACAGCTAAGAGGGAATTCAATTAAACCTCCAAAAATTGCATCGAAGCACAGAAATTAGGAACCCGTGACTTCTGGAAAATCTACAACAATGTAGTAAATAATGGGCAATCAACAATTCCCTCACTATCCAACAATCATGAGGTTGTTTGCTCAACAACCGAGAAGGCTAACATGCTTGCCAGTCGGTTTGACTTCGACTCCATATTGGACGCTACTAACCACCCCCTGCCTGACTTTCCTTTGCAGACAGATGCCACACTAGACGATCTGAAAATCACCCCTTCTCAGGTGCATGCCATCATAAACATCTTGACACTGCAAAAGCATGTGGACCTGATCTCATCCCGCCTGTGCTATTAAAAAAGTGCTCCACAAAAGTAGTTTCAGATCTCTCCAAACTTTACAACAAATGCCTTAATGAATCTTGCTTTCCTGCCTGCTGGAAAACTGCTTCTGTGGTACCAGTTTTCAAGAATTCTGGCGAAAGAACTGACTCGGTAAATTCTCGCCCCATTAGCCTCCTCCCGCTTTTTGCCAAAGTATTTAAGTCCATAATTAACCAAGCTCTAGTCCATCACCTTACAGATGTTAAACTTCTAACCGACCAACAATATGGATTTAGGCAAGCCCATTCCATACCAGACATCCTAACTGTAATCTCTGAACGTATATACCATTCACTGGACAAAGCAGGGGAGGGCAGAGCAGTAGCTCTAGATATATCTAAAGCTTTTGACAGGGTATGGCATGAAAGTCTTCTCAGAGCATACAGTATCGCTGGAAGAATACTAAACATAATTAAATCCTTCTTAGATAATAGAAAAATCCAGGTTGTCCTCGACGGTCGTACACTTAAACAATATGATATAAATGCGGGGTGCCCCAGGGTTCTATCCTTGGACCTCTATTATTCCTAATATTCATAAATGACCTCACAGACAATTTTGTCTGTGAGATGGGTATATATGCTGATGACACGACGCTCTATAACAGACATAACAGGAAAACAAATGAACACATATCTAAAGAAATGGCAGAAACACTAGAGGATGACCTCCAATCTGTAGTGGAATGGGAACAAAAATGGATGGTCACATTCAATGCTGCCAAGACTAAACTTGTTTCCTTCAATAACTACAAGAAACCTTCTCTGCCACCAATAGCAATAGCCAAAGACTCTTTATCTGAAAGTACATTTTTTAAACTCCTTGGCCTAACATTCACAGGAAACATGAGCTGGAATAATTGCATTGAAAGCATTGCCGGGACTGCTGCGAAGAAGATAGGTTCTCTCTACCGTGCTAGAAAACTACTACCACCCGAAAGTATCCTGTACCTCTATAAGGCCATCATTCGCCCATGTATGGAGTACTGTTGTCATATTTGGGCTGGTGCATCTTCCACTAGTCTCTCGCTCCTACACAAGGTTCAAAAGAGAGTCACCAACTTGATAGGTCCTGAACTGTCATCTAAGCTTCAGCCTCTGTCTCATCGACGAAATGTAGCATCCCTCTGCTTGTTCTACAAGTACTTTAACAGTGAATGTTCCAATGAACTGCAAGCACTCGACATAAATAAACCAGACAAGCAGCTAAATCCCACCCCTTCACAGTAGAGATCCCTAGATGTAAGAGAGCCTTCTACTCCAGTAGTTTCTTCCTCAGAATCGCTACACTTTGGAATTCCCTTCTGGGTCCCTGCTTCCCCAACTGTACTGACATGCAGAAGTTCAAGTGTAACGTGAACCGACATCTTGCTACCCAACTCCCTACATAGTACCCCTGTAGCTTATGTCCCTGATAGTAGCCCCCTACATCAAAGTGGCAACGTGCCTTGTTTGGGGTGAAAATGTAATTAAAAAAAAAAAGTAACTGACAAAACACGGGTATCTTTGCTAGCATGTAATGATGAAGATAGATTTTTTTTTTTTAATTTTTCTTTTAAATAAAGGAACTCCACTTATCAAGGCCTGGAGGCTATTGGAGAATAAGATGTGAAGAGATTTTCAGTTGGACAATAAACAACACTATGAGAGGATTGACAACAATGGAATGGGCAGAATTTTATTAAGGGAATGACTCGACAAGTACTTGCACAAGAGTAGTTCCAAACGTAAAGCTCCCTGTTTTTAACTAAAAATGTTGAAGAGCTATGAAGACGGTAGTGGTACCATTGAAACGAGAACCCAGGATTTATTTTGCTACATAGTCACCAGCATTCGCAATGCGCTTTTGCCAAAAATTCAATGACGCATCCATGACATAGCTTGCTTTCTTAAAGTCTCACAGCATCAGTATCTGCAACAGAGAGCTGAAACTTTCAGGTCATGAATACATAAGTTCAGTTATCATAACAATACGATTTGATCCATTCAGGCAGAATAAAAAAAAAAAAATGGCATAATTTTTGAAACACTGCTCTACTAATCTAGCTTATGCTGGTTTCTGTTTTAATTTTCTTATTGTGTTTTTCCTGGGGATGGGGCATTCTACCGGATGCCAAACATTCTCCCATTAGTTTAGTTACTGCAACCGACAGATCTTTTAAAGATTCTAACCGTCCCTTAAAGTGCTATTGCTTGCATTTCTTTTGCACTTGGTTCACCGGGTATATTCCGGGAATACAAGAAACCTTCTCTGCCACCAATAGCAATGGCCAGTGACTCCCTGTCTGAGAGTACATCTTACAAGCTGCTTGGCCTAACGTTCACAGGAAACATGAGTTGGAACAATTTCATTTAAAACATTGCCAGGGCTGCTGCGAAAAAGGTAGGCTCTCTCTACCGTGCTAGAAAACTACTGACACCTGAAAGTATACTGTACCTATATAAGGCCACCATTGGCCCATGTATGGAGTATTGTTGTCACATTTGGACTGGTGCATCTGCTACTAGTCTCTCGCTCCTAGACAAGGTTCAAAAAAAGAGTCACCAATCTGATAGGACCCAAACTGGCACCTAAGCTTCAGCCTCTGTCTCATTGACGAAACGTTGCATCCCTCTGCCTGTTCTACAAGAATTTTAATGGTGAATGCTCTGACGAAGTGCAGACACTTGTGCCCCCACGACGTAGACATCCTCGACAAACCCGACAGGCAGCTAAATCCCACCTCCACACAGTAGAGATCCCTAGATGTAAAAGATCTTTCTACTCCAGTAGTTTCTTCCCCAGAACCGCTAGACTCTGGAATTCCATTCCAAGTTCCTGCTTCCCTAACTGTACTGACATGCAGAAGTTCAAGTGCAACGTGAACCGACATCTTGCTGCCCAAATCCCAACAGTGCCCCAGTAGTTGCTGCCCCTGATAGTAGCCCCCTACACCAAAGTGGCAATGTGCCTTGTTTGGGGTGAAAATGTAATGAAATAAAAATGAAAAATTTAAAAAAAAAATAAAAAAATATTCTTTTACACTTGGTTCACCGGGTATATTCGACAGATAGTTTTTGAAATTTTTTTTCATTAGCCCAGTTGCTCCTATAATGACTGGTATGATTGATACCTTCTTAAGATTCCAGGTTCTTTTTGTACATAAGTTGTTGGTAGTTTGTTGTTTTCTCCCTCTCTCCTCTGTTAAGGCCAGCATCATTAAGGACGCTTACTTCAACTACGGTTGCTACTTTCTCCTTCTGGTCCCATATCACTATGTCAGGCTTAATAGCCCCGTTTTCTAGATATGCAGCTGTAGGACTTCTGTAGTCATAGTGGATGGTGCATGACTTATTTCCAACTGTTTTTTCTGGTAAACATGTTTCCAAGATTTCCTACTACATTAGATATTTACACATTCCATTGCATCGCACTGTATAATAGCCCCCCCCCCCAACAGAACTTTAAAACCGGATGTCAGGTGACTCACACTCTCTACTTCTGTGTGGCAGAACCTGCACTTGTTGTGATTGCTGGTTATTTTTATTTATTTTATTTTTTTTAATTTTCTCCCTTTGAAGATTGTAACGCTGGATATGAGGCAGCCAAACCAGCTGCCAACATTGCCCTACTTTTTATTGAAACCAACCGAGAGCTCTTTTTAGTATCCTCGCTGTTCCCTTAAGTGCAATTGGATCTCTTTTGCACTTGGTTCACCAGGAATGTAAGATAGGCTTCAGGTTCTTCTTCATAAGCCGTGTGGCACGTAAAATAACTGGTGTGATTGATATCTGCCTAAGATTCCAGTTTCTTTTCATATCATACACGAGACCTTGATATTTAGTCTGTTTCTCTCTTTCAGCTCTGTTCAGACCTCCCTCATTAGGGACACTCACTTTAACCAAGGTTGCTACTCACTCTGACTGACTTACAACTAAACTTATCAGAAATCTATTAATTGATGGTCACCGATTAATGTTTGCTTTGTGACACCTCTGCCACTGACGGCGAAATTAGCAAAAAGGCCACGCCCCTTTTTTAGCAAAGCACAAACAGCAACCAGCATTGTATTTCTAAAACCGTTTGGCGTAGGTGGTCATGTGACAACTGAAAATGTTCGGAATTGCCACATTATGGGGGGAGGGGGGGTCAGTTATACATTATGGTCCTAAACCAATGGTTTTCATGATATTTGCAATAAACTAAATTCTGCATTGTACATTGGACATCATACTGCACTGAATGAGACATGAAGTATGTAAATACCTCCACTGGACCATCTGTAAAAAATTAAACATCCAATGTAGCAGCAAATCCTGGGAACATCAACCTGAAAGAACAGTTGGAAATGACTTATATACCATACATTACGACCATGTAATCCCTACCTTGAAAATGCTGCTGTGAAACCTGACATGGTTATATGGAAAAAGGCAGTGTCCCTAATGATGGAGGTCTGAACGTAGATTCCATGAGCAAGTCTTCTTTCTTAGAAGTGCACGCCTGTGGAACTCTGTTCCATTTGTCTGTTTCCCACCTGACTACAACCTGGATGTCTTCAAGTCCAACATAAACAAATTCCTGATGAACCGCCCCCTTAAGTAAGACACTTTATCAAATCTCCAATACTAAAGTACTGTACACGCAATAACCCTTATCCCCGAGTGGCTTCTGGGCCTTAATAAGTGGTGACTACCTTGTAAAAAAAAAAAAAGAAATGCTGCTGTGAAATCTGACATAGTGATATGGAATAAGTCAGAGAGAGTAGCAACCTTGGTTGAAGTCAGTGTCCCTAATGATGGAGGTCTGAACAGAGCTGAAAAGGAGAAACAGACGCAATGAAAAGAAACCGGACCCTTTTCTTCGTTATCTTATGTGCTTGAACTGGGATCATTCAATCTCTAGTCAAATACTCTATCAGTAAGTTTCTTTTTTTTGCTTGTCAGCTTGGCCTTCGAGACAAGATCAAAGTGTAGTATCTGTTCCGGCAGATGCTGCACTTAAGATAATTTGTACCAGTCAATGGAGGGGAAACCCTCTATACTGGGACAATTATTATTTTTGGTAACCAGAGTGCCCCCTTTTGCCTACTTTTAGGGGAGCTGGTTTTTACCTCACATTAAAAACGGCCTTGTGCCTAATTTGCTCAGTGGGGGAGCAAATAAATACCACCATCTGTTCCGGCAGATGCTGCACTTAAGATAATTTGTACCAGTCAATGGAGGGGAAACCCTCTATACTGGGACAATTATTATTTTTGGTAACCAGAGTGCCCCCTTTTGCCTACTTTTAGGGGAGCTGGTTTTTACCTCACATTAAAAACGGCCTTGTGCCTAATTTGCTCAGTGGGGGAGCAAATAAATACCATCTGTTCCGGCAGATACTGCAAGCAAAGACCATATGTGGGGGCGACCCCACATATAAGACCTTGGTCAATGTAGGGGTAACCCTTCATACCAATTGTCACTATCCAGCTCCCCTACTCCCCGGGGAGTTGTTCCCCATTTCCCCTTCAGTCCTCACATTAAAAATCGGCCTTGTGCCTAATTTGCTCGGTGGGGGAGCAAATAAATACCATCTGTTCCGGCAGATACTGCAAGCTATGACTAGCTATGACTAGCTATGACTAGCAAAGACCAGATGTGAGGGCAACCCCACATGCCTGACCTTTAACCAGCTCCCATTTCCCACCTCTCGGGAGCTGGTCCCCTTTTTCCCTTCCCCCTCCCTTCACTCCTCACATTAAAAATTGGCCTTGTGCCTAATTTGCTCGGTGGGGGAGCAAATAAATACCATCTGTTCTTCAGATGCTGCACTTCCATTTCTTGTTCTCTTTTGGTGGAGAAGAAATCCTTCACGACTGAGACAATTTTTATTTTTGTACCTTTTCTCCACGTTAAAAAACGACCCTGGTGTCTAACTCTGTCCCGTGGGGAGGCATAGTAAATAGGTACGTTAAATGAACTGTTTAAAAAAAAAAAAAATATATAATACTCGCATGCACAGGTCTCAGTTTCTGCATTAATTAAAATATAATATTTATGCAGATTTTAAAACTGGGAAATGCCGGGCAATGGACGCAACGACAAAGACGTCACGTTTTTTTTTTTTGGGGGGGGGGAAGGGTCACATTTTTTTTTTACACCATTTGTGGTACGGGTTCGAGCCTGCCTGCCTACTACTATTTTTTTTGTTTTGCATGCAGGCTAGTTAAAATTATATCTCGACTTGTTACACACTTTCGGTTTAGCTTTTAGCCGGTAAAATAGCTTCTAACGGGTATCAAATTTTCAGATTATGCAAATTGTTTCATTTAAAATCCTGCTGTTCAATTTTTTTGAGAAGGCCTGGATCTACTATCTGCATGTAGGGAGTTTAGCAGCAAGATGATTGTTTACATTACACTTGAACTTCTGCATGTCAGTGCAGTCAGAGAAGCAGGAGCCTGAAAGCGAATTCCAAAAGTCATCATTAATTCTATTCCTATTAATCTTAAAAAAAAAATAAAGTGCCTAAATTTTGCAGAAATAAATAAATCTATATATAGAAAAGTCAAAATGTGTGTAGTGTGCGTGCGCGCATTTTTTGTTTATGTCCGCCAAAGGCTTTTTTGGGAGTGAGTTCTCTGAGGGTGTTACTATGTCTTAGAACTTTTTATATACTCCTTAGATTATAATATCTACGATTTACAAAACGACGTCATAAATATCTTTTATTTCAGCGACTTTTATCTTACAAAAATCGCGCTGTGATTTCATTTTCTCTACAACTACTACTACTGCTGCTGCTGCGTAATATTTGACCTAGAAAACCACACATTGACATTCAACCACCTGCGTTTTTAAACGTTTATTTTTGGCTGTTCTCATGTCCCCTACCTTCGTGGCGTCATGCTAAGTCATCAGACTATTAACCTCAAGGTTTCGGTTTCGAGCCTACCTTCCTCCCAAAACTTTTTTCGCTGTTTCGTATTTGTTGTTTTTGTTTGACGGATTGAAGCTTAACATCGTTTTTTTTTTTTAAATATTTAAACAGGGTTATTACTTTGCTTGTTTTTTTAGTTTCCGTTTTGTTTTGATCTAACCCCCACCCCAACACACACACACACACCTCCAAACATCCGAGCAACACCGGACAGCCCCACTAGTAAATAACTAAATAAAAAATACTATACTAGCTATATTTCAGATAAATATAGAGCAATTGTTATTTACAAATGATAACGCCCATTTTAATTATATGCAAGTATTTCGACAATTTCACATTTATCTGTATAAAGATACTTTCTGGTCTTCCATAGCAGTGAAGCATAACTATCGAAATTACATTTTTATGGAAGCCTAATTGTTACAAAGATACTCAAATAAACAAGCGTCAAAGAATGGATGAATCACACATTTTTATTTTTTACATTCCTATAACAATATGTGGGTGTTTGTTTTGTTTTTTTTGTTTTTTTTTACATAGGAGTCACCACTTATCAAGGTCCAAAGGTTACTCGAGGATAAGGGTTAATGAGTGTACAGTAGTCAATGGGACAATATCATAGTAATCGTTAGGAGTGAAATTTTGGTAAATGTGTTAACTGAAGGGGAACAGCTTGTCAAGAACTTGTTTACGTTGGACTTGAAGACAATCAGATTGTAGTCAGCTGGAAAGCAGGCAAATGGAAGAGAGTTCTAAAAGCGTACAGGTCTAAGAAAGAAGCTTTGTTCATGGAATCTACGTTTGGGTTTAGGCACAGATGAAGATTGGGGAAATTATTGATTGTGGTTTCAGTTAAATGAGTGTTTTTCGTGAAAGTTTCATGAGGGGGGGGCATAGATTGGAGCTCAGACGAAGACTTGCCATGAAAATAATAAAGCAGAGACAGACTCACAACGTCTCTTCTGTGGGAAGAGAAAAGGTAAGACAAGGTCTTTCTAGCAGCATCCGACAACAGATGTGGCAACAGTACGCCATCCTTGGACGTACTTGGCTCTTAGAGAATTATCCCACCAGTTTTCTTGTGATCTTGGCAGAGACAGGTTTGCAACATCTCTTCTGTGAGAAAGAGGTTGCCCTTCCCCATCTCCACTATGTGTAGCGATCACAAAAAGGAAATATTAGCAACCATTGCCATGGCCGCTGCAAGGAAGGTGGGTTTTCTCTACCGTACTCCTGTAGCTCTACAAGGCCACCATTCGCCTACGCATGGAGTATTGTTGCCATATCAGGGCTGGTGCATCTGCTACTTGTCTCTCATTCCTGGACAGAGTTCAAAAGCAGTCGCCAACCTGATAGGTCCTGAACTGTCATCCAAGTTTCAACCTCTGTCCTATTAACGAAATGTAGCATCCCTCTGCCTGTTCTACAAGTATTTTAATGGTGAATGCTCCAACAAACTACTAGCCCTTGTATCCCCTTGAAGTAAATACCCCCAATAAACTCGACAAACAGCCAAGTCCAACCCTACACAGTAGAGATCCTTTGATGTAAGAAGGCCTTCCCAGAATTCCTAGACTCTGGAACTCCCTTCCATATTCCTGTTTTCTCAAATGTACTGACATGCAGAAGTTCAAGTGTAATGTAAATAGACATCTTACTGCTCAACTCCCTACATAGTATCCCTGTAATTACTGTCCCAATAGTAGCCCTGTACATCAAAGTGGCACTGTGCCTTGATTGGGGTGAAAATGGAATAAAAAATTTAAAAAAAAAAAAAAAACCAATAAGGAAGACAATGTTGACTTTATTAGTCCACAAGACGGCGGACGCAAACAGATGGAAAAAGTGGAACAAAATGCAAATTTTAGCAAAACGAAATTTTCTCTTCCCTGCAACCTCTCTCCCACGGAAGAGACGTTGCGAGCCTATCTTTGTTTTATTGTTATTTCCATGGAAAGTGCTCATCTGAGCTCCAATCTCTGGTCCCCCCCTCGCCAATCTTTCACAAAAAACACCCGTCTAGCTGAAACCACCGTCAATAATTTTCCCCCACTCTTTATCCGTGCCTAAATCAAAACGTAGATTCCATGAACAAAGTTTCTTTCTTAGAACTGCACACCTGTGGAACTCTCTACCGCTTGCCTGTTTCCCTCCTGACTTCAAGTCCAACATAAACAAATTCCTGATGAACCGCACCCTTAAGTAATGACACTTTATCAAATCTCCAATACTAACGAATACTACAGCACTACCTCATTGCTTACTGTACACGCAATAACCTTTATCCCCGAGTTGCTTCTGGGCCTTGATAAGTGGTGACCTCCATGTAAAAAAAAAAAATTAATGAGTCGACTATACAGCCTAGCAAGAAAAAAACAAAAAACAACTCGACTGCTGATAACAACAAGAAATAAATAAGAAATGTATTTTTTTGTTTGTTTCAACTAGACTGTAGTTTCACATAACATTTTAATAAACAAAAGATACCATAAAAGTTGAATTGATCTTTCAAAAGAACTTATTATGGAACAAAAAACATGGAATGAGATTTTAACTGTGAAGATTAAAAAAAAAAAATCCACCCTCTCCAGGGCCAGAATAAAATTGTTCATTAGAGTTAATCCAGTTAATCCTTACTGTGTTCATATAATAGTGCTCAATACTCCTCGAACCAAACCGATACAGGACTCACTCTAGGTGGTTTGTACCGGTTTCCTTCAAAGGAAAAATTTTATGGGAATATCAATTTTACAAATAATCCCCACTCGCATATATTATATCCCCAGTCTTGCTTTATCTTTAATATAAATACTAGTCTACCCATTGGCCCTTAAAGGGTAAGATGAAAAATGTTCAAAATAAAAAGAGATTTGGAGATTATATCATCTTGAGAAAACAAGTGATGAGTGAAAAAAAGGAAACCCAGGAAGCCGCCAGAGCACTACTGCAAGCACTAATTAAAATTAAGGAGGCCTGATTAAAAGCACTACTAAAACCAAGTTTCTACCCCTCCTTCTTGACGAGAAAATATTTTTTAAGTAAGGCTTAAAAAGAAAAATAAATTGTCACAATCCACAGGAGCACTACTAAAAGCAGTAAATATGGTTATAGTTATACTAGCATTTCAACCCGGCGTTGCCCGGATGTTTAGAGGCTTATGTTGAGCAAAAACAAAAACAAAAAAAAAAAAACGGTTAACTTGGTTAACTTTGACCCCTATTATGACCCCTTAACATTTGTTTTGGGATCAAATCAAGTTATAAGGTTAGATCCATGTCCAACGAACCTATATCTAAAATTTCAAGTGTTTAGACCCCAAATTGTCGGAGGAGTTTGGTAGAGTTCTCAAATGTCAAATCATTGAACTTTGACCCCTTAACAGTCAAATTTCTGGCCGAAAACCGATCACAAAGATTTTCCCAAATCTCAGTACCCTGTATATCAAATTTCGAGTCTGTAGACTGAAAATTGACAGAGTTATTGTGTAGGGAAATGTAGACACACAGACACGTTCACTTTTATAGATATATAGATAATGTATATTTATATATAAATCAATTTGTTTTTGTTTTTTCACTGAACAGGGTTAAATGACATTTATTTGTAAGGAAAACACATAAAAAAATAAGTTAAAAAAATATTGTTGACTATGCTTTGAATAGCAGCAGCACCTTTTAATATTGGACTTACCTATGAAAAAGGTAAGCAGACGAATTTTTTGAAACCGGAAGTCAGAAACCGGATGGACGGTTTAAACGTCCAAGCAAGCTGATCTGAGTTTTATAATTTACTAGCGAGGGGTACCCGGCGTTGCCCGGGTGTTTGGAGGTGTGTGTGTGGAAACTCCGGGGGGGGGGTAAAAAAAATGTTTTGGTAGGTAAGTATGAGGATCGAACCCTTGAGGCAAAGTTGTAAATTAAAGTGTGAAAAAAAAAAAACGTGCAACGTTAACCATTGCGCCACCGCGAGATGCTAACGGAAACACGTTTGAATTTATTTAATTACTTAAATTAGCAGCTGCACGTTTTAATGACTTAATGAGGTCAACTTTTGACTGCGGGGTAGCATTTCATTTAGTGCGGCAATGCTTCCCCCCCCAAGACATTGGGGGTAGGGGGAAACATTATAGGAAAAGGCCTAACCTACATGCGGCGAGCGAAAACTGTTGACTATTTATCTTCCTGAAGTCGAGCAAATTAAATAGACAGGCAAGCTCCATTGTTAACTGTGAGATATTACGATTTACATGTGATATAAAAAGTTTTAAAAAGTTGTGAACCGACTGACCGCTTCTCTGAAAAAAGCCTTTCTTGGACATACACAAAAAGCGAACATACATTTTCGCTTTTATATATATGGATATAGATATATAACTGACAACTTTCAGCATCCCGATTATGAGTTTATACCAAAGCAGCATTCATCATAGGCAGGTTGAACCAGCTTCCCTTGAAGGAGGAAGTTTCATGGGAATACCAAGTTCAATAGCAGTACATAGTAGGGAAGATGATAACGTTAGGTTTTTGCAGTTCTTGCATGGAGGTGTCATCATCCTTGTACATACAGTGCTTGGTCAACTGGTCACCCACCTGGTACTGACCACATTCAACATTGCTTAACTTTTCTTTTTTTTTTTTTTTTTACATGGAGGTCACCACTTATCAAGGCCCGGAAACCACTCGGGGATAAGGGTTATTGCGTGTACAGTAATCAATGAGATAGTATCATAGTAATCGTTAGTATTGGAGATTTGATAGGGTGTCTTACTTAAGAGAGCGGTTTGTCAGAAATTTGTTTATGTTGGACTTGAAGACATGCAAGTTGTAGTCAGGTGGGAAACAACTTGGATGTCTTCAAGTCTAACTTTGGTGATCTAATGAGAGTATATGATTAATCACTCAAGTATGAAATTTATATCAAAAAAAATATTTATAAAAATCTGGATACTTTGAATAAGATGGGCTGTCAATCCTAAAATCTGTTAAAAAAAAAAGACTAACAAAAAAATGTGGACAAAACCAGATTCCCTCTGGTGTCGCTTTCCGATATCATCTCCATCCTTACATGAGTCATGCCTGTTATAGATGCAATAGAATTCCAGTGATTAACATAAACTTGTTAAACCATGGTTGATTGCATAAAGGAGTTCCTATCATATATCTATACTCCTATAAATTTTTTTTGTTTGTTTGTTTTGTGTGTGTGTTTTGATATTCATATTAAAAAAAAACCTTTTTCTACTAGTATTTATTTGCTTCCCCACGAAAGCAAAATGTGACACAAGGTCATTTTTAATGTGGTTGGTGGGGTGGGGGACCAGCTCCCCCGAAAAAAAGGCAAAAGAGGCACTCTGGTAGGGACCAAAAATAATAATTGTCTCAGTATAGAGTGCATCCTCTGCCCCATTGACCGAGACAAATTACCATCGGAACAGATACTACACTTTGAGATATTAAATTTTTTATTCACAGGAAAAAAAAAAAAAAAAAACAATTGTAAAAATGAACAAAAAATTTAGGCACAAGGCCAACTCAAAAAGAGGGGAGGGGTGAGGTTGGTTTGTCCATCTCGTCTCTGTTGGAAAGTCAAAAGGATTTCTCTCTCAGCCAGCATTTTTTAATCATAATTACCCTTTTAACTGTGTATTTGTGTGCGTGTATGTGGGGGGGGGCGGTAGCCACGCTTAAACCCAATTTTAAAACATTTTTATTTATACAGAAAATACAAAAAAGATAACAATATTAATAAAACAGATACTACACTTTGATCCTGGCCCGAAGGCCAAGAACAATAGAAAAAGAAAGGCAGGTCTTTTTTCTGCTTATTTAAAAAAAAGAAAATGCAACTTTGTTATATATGGGTCATAGAATTGCATTCATCTGCAAAAGATCTAGCTAATTTGCATATTCTTTTAAACATTCATTTTAATTAATTCCCTATTATTTTTTTTTTGGGGGGGAGGGGTCCTTTACTTAACTATTACGTGTAATTATATTCATGCAGATATTCTACATGATTTATACTTGCATAATATTTGCATAAAATCTTTACAGTATAAAAACTATAATAATTATTAAAAAGTGCCATTCGATTTTGTTTTGTTTTTTTAAAAAAATAGCGGACTCAGATAAGTATCGAAAATCAATGATTGACAAAAATCCGATTACAGAAGGCAGTCAAACTTTGACAAAATCACAAGTGAAAAGCTTTCTCCCACATTCCAGTTTTATGAAATACTAGCAGGCTGCCTGGCGTTGCCCGGTCATAAAATACAAATAATATAATATTTTAATTCATGCATAGTTTTTTTGTTTTTTATTATTATAAACAGAAACACCGTAGATATTAAACGTAATGTTTTAACATTACGTTTAATATCTACGGTGTTTCCTTAAAAAAAAAAAAAAATATATGAAATGAAAAAAAAAAAAAAACTAACGTGCATGCGAATATCATGTTTTTTCCAAACAGTTCACTTCTTGTGAGTGAAAAAAATATATTTTAATTGATGTAGATTTCTTACTTAATTTAAACAGAAACACTGTAGATATTACACGTAACGTTAAATTCCTTTAAAAAAAAAAAAGTAAAAAAAAAAAAGTAAAAGAAAGAGAACGTTAAGAAACTGAGACGCGCATGCGAGTTTTGTTTTTTCTTGTAAGTAAAAAAAGAAGAAAACAAGCCGAGATCGAAACCAAAACCTAAAGACAGTGAATCAAGTACGATAACCACTAGACCAGCTTGCCATAACCTTTAAAAAGTGTTTTCAAACCTACTTATTTTTAATGATATGAATCTGTAATGTGAACCAGTCATGCATGCTCATTCATTTAACAGTTAGCAAGCAGATAAAAATTTGACCCCCTCCCACATATCAATCTTTTTTTATTTTGACCCCTAAGTAGCCTGTTTTTCCGGATTAAAATGGATAAAAAAAAGTTTCCACATGTCTGAATATCCTATGTACCAAATTTCAAGTCCGTAGATCAAAGCTCCGTTGAGTATATAGGTTGAGAAGTGTCTTCACATACACACACATTCTTACTTTTATAGATATACTAGCAGGCCCTCCCCTCAGCATTTCCCAGGTTTTTTTTGGTTTTTTTTTTTTTTTGCATGGTAGTCATCACTTATCAAGGCCCGGAAGCCACTCGGGGATAAGGGTTATTGCGGGCACAGTAATCAATGGGATAATATCGTAGTAATCGTTAGTAATGGAGATTTGATAAAGTGTCTTACTTAAGGGGGGGGGCAGTTTATCAGGAATTTGTTTATGTTGGACTTGAAGACATCCAAGTTGTCAACCTATGTCACGGTAACATATTGAACAATAGTATTTTGTATAGTTTTTTAGTTTTTACTCATTTTCACAAACTTATCGTGTTCAACAGAGAGTCCCCCGCCATTTGCAATTTTTAAAGACATCGGTAAACACGGTATGTTTTTCGAGCTGAATAAAGATTCTACATTAAATAAAAACACTAAAAAATTATACAGTTAGGTAGAAAAATAACTTATCTTGCCTTTGGTAACATTTATTTATTATATGTTTGTTTTTTTGACAAAGTAACTTATCTCGCCTTTGGTAACATTTATTTGTTATACATTTGATTTTTTTACCCTTCTTTTCGTGTATTGGAAAATTAAAAATGGTGCCTGACACTCTCTCTTTGACACGGATTGAATCAGTTTTAAAATCTGCAATGAATATTGTATTTTAATTGATGCAGAAACTGAGACATGTGCATGCGAGTATTATGTTTTTTCTAAACAGTTCACTTCTTGTAAGTAAAACAAAAAAAAAAAAGCTTAGTGATAGCGTATTTGACTACAGATCGAATGATCCCAGTTCAACTACCCCCGACAAACCCAACAAGCTACTAAGTCTCATCCCTTTACAGTAGAGATCCCTAGGTGCAAGAAAGCCTTTTATTCCAATAGTTTCTTCCCCAGAACTGCGGGTCTTTGTAACTCCCTTCCGGGATTCTGCTTTCCCAACTGTACTGATATGCAGAAGTTCAAGTGTAATGTGAACAAACATTTTTTTTCATTTTTTTTTTTTTACACAGTGATCACCACTTATCAAGGCCCAGAAGCCACTCAGGGATAAGGGTTATTGCAAGTACATTACGTTAGTGTGGAGATTTGATGAAGTGTTTACTTAAGGGGGGGGGCGGTTCATTAGGAATTTGTTAACATTGGACTTGAAGACATCCAGGTTGTAGTCCGGTGGAAAGCAGGCAGACGGAACAGAGTTCCACACGCGTGCAGTTCTAAGAAAGAAGTTTTGTTCATGGAATCCGCGTTTTGATTTAGGCACAGATATAGAGTGGGGGAAATTTTTCACAGTGGATTCAGCTAGACGGGTGTTTTTCGTGAAAGACTGGCGAGGGGGGGGGCCCAGAGATTGGAGTTCAGACGAGCACCTGCCATGGAAATAACGATAAAACAAGGATAGGCTTGCAACGTCTCTTCATCTCCCTTCATAATGACCCTGCTAATTAAGTCGCTGATAGTAGCCCCCTGCTTCAAAGTGGCACTGTGCCTTGTTTGGGGTGAAAATTGAATAAAAAAAAAATAAATAAAATAAAAAAAATAAAAATAAAAAGCACATAAGTAATATAACGAAAAAAAGGGTCCGGTTTCTTTTCATATCATACATGAGACATTGGTATTTAGTCTGTTTCTCCCTTTCAGCTCTGTTCAGACTTCCATCATTAGGGACACTCACTTTAGCATGACCACCTACGCCAGACTAGAGATACAATGCTGGTAGGTGTTTGTACTTTGCTAAAAAGGGGCGTGGCCGTTTCACCAATTTTGCCGTCAGTGGCAGATGTGTCACTAAACAAATATTAATCAGTGACCTTCAATTAGTAGCTTTCTGATAAGTTTAACTGTAAGTCAGAGTAGCAACCTTGGTTGAAGTCAGTGTCCCTAATGATGGAGGTCTGAACAGAGCTGAAAGGGAGACACAGACCAAATATGATAATGTGCTACTGACTCCCTCAATTCCGAAGATCTTGAGTGGTCACATGACAACACACGCCTGACGATTTCAGAGATGCAATGCTGGTGGGTGGTCGTACTTCGCTAAAAAGGGGCGTGGCCATTTCGCCATTTTCGCCGTCAGTGGCAGATATGTTACCAAGCAAACACTGATGTGACCTTCAATAGGTTGATTTCAAGAGTTTAGCTCTGGACATAAAAGTGCACGCATAACCAGCATGAGCCACTTAAGTAGGTGTACCTCACCAAGTCTGCCATTAAAATTCCATGCAGATTCCAAAGTTTAACAGAAAGATACCTGAGTTGGACAAGATACACCTGAAGATGGCTGGAGGCTACATCAATCGAAACGTCACGTGAAAAATAACTAAAGATGAAACCAACAAGCCAAATAATACGAATCTTAAAATGTTCCGCATTTGTTTCTGAATGCGCGCACGGCTGCCTATTTTTTGATTGTGAAAGCACTGAAATTCTGGAAAACCCAAACAAAAGAGCGCCAGGCACACGCTGATACGAAAGAGATATTGTTTGATGTCCTCATTTTGAGACACCGGCGCCACCACTCACTCGTTAAATTGTGTGTTCCGTTTAATTATCTACGTAATCTACAAAGTTACCCAAGTTTTTAGGCTTACATAAATGCCCATTTAAAAACGCGTGACACAAGCTAATAACGACATCATCGTCCTAATTATTTCTCTCTCTCTTTTTTTTTTTAATTTTCCGAGCAGTAATCATTGTGTGCTTTATAGCATGTTGTTTTTTTTTTTTTATATCATCTAAAAACAATTCAAATATTAATGTTATTATATCAGCATGGTCATCAGGAGTTGCCCAATTCATGCAGGTTCCCGGGATTAAATAATACAAGCTAATTTGAGTTAACAGCAAAACAAATAATAATTTAATTTTTTTTTTTTTCGCTTCGGAAATTTTAAGGAAAACACGGGAAGTACGAACGAACTAGGTTATCTATTAGAAGATTTGGGAAATTTTTAAAGACTTTGGAAATTTTTAAAGACTTTGGACATTTTTAAAGACTTTGGACATTTTTAAAGACTTTGGACATTTTTAAAGACTTTGGACATTTTTAAAGACTTTGGACATTTTTAAAGACTTTGGACATTTTTAAAGACTTTGGACATTTTTAAAGACTTTGGACATTTTTGAAGACTTTGGACATTTTTGAAGACTTTGGACATTTTTGAAGACTTTGGACATTTTTGAAGACTTTGGACATTTTTGAAGACTTTGAACATTTTTGAAGACTTTGAACATTTTTGAAGACTTTGAACATTTTTGAAGACTTTGAACATTTTTGAAGACTTTGAACATTTTTGAAGACTTTGAACATTTTTGAAGATTTCGAACATTTTTGAAGACTTCGGAAATTTCAATAACACAGCAAGTATGAACGAACTAGGTTATCTATTTGAAGACTTTGAAATTCTGTTATCTATAATATATAAATTTCACTTGTCTGTTTAAATGTATGTATGTATGTTTGTATGTCTACCTAAAACTTTCGACAGAGGCAACAGATTTTCTCGTGATTGGTGTCATTTTGAAGCTCGACCCTTCGGACAACAAATATCGAAAAATTGGCTGAAAACATTAATTCCTTCACCCTCAACTGGGCACTTTTCTACAAGGAGGGGGTCGCTTTTTTCGCCAATATTTTCGAAAGTCATCCCCTCTTTTCGATTGACTAGCCTTAATTTAAACCTTTGCCACTTCTGATTTGGCGATAGACGCAATGGCAAAGATGTCACTTTTTTTTCATGTTCTTTTACTCCTTCAAGCTAGGGGTTCGAGCCTGCCTGTCTATTACAATTTTTTTTTTTTTGCTTCACACACACTTCCAAACACCCGGGCAACACCGGGCACCCAGGCTAGTTTAAACGAATTAAAAAAAATAAAATGCTTGACTGCACATGCAGAGTTTTCGAAAGGCACAATTTTTCAGACCCTCTCTTGGTTTAAACGTTTATTTCTCTACAAAATAATTGACTGTGGTTTCTTATTAACACATATTATTTGACCAAGACATTGCTCTTTCAAATGGTACCGGTTTTGACCCAGTCCAATGCACGTGTCGAAAGTTTTTGGCAGACATACACCCAATCAGACAGTTGGGATTGATATAATAGACTAGCTCGCGTGCCCGGCATTGCCAGGGTATTTATGGGTGTAAAAGAAAAAAAAAAAAGTTTTGGAAGGGAGGGAGGCTCGAACCTGAAGGCTTGAGGCGAATAGTCTGATAACTTACCACGACGCTATGAGAGCAGGGAAGTGATAATGGTTGAAATTAAACGTTTAAAAAAGCAGGCGGTTAAACGAATGTCAATGTGTAGTTTTCTAGGTTAAACATCACGCCATAGAGAAATGAAATCGCATAAAAGTCGCTGAAATAAAAGATACAGACGACCTCCTTTCGTAAATCGGAGATATTATAATCTAGGGAGTATATAAAATGTTCTAAGAAACAGTGTCCTCCCCCGAGCCCCCCCCCCAAAGCATTTGGCGGACATACGAAAAAAATACACACACACACATTTTTGCTTTTATATTATAGAAGATAGATCGCAATGGAGACTTCTTGAATCGGTAAAGTTATTATTTTAGACAGGTGAGCGATAATGCGGGATGTAATGAGATAGATGCAAATATATACGAGCATAATACTTGGCGTTGCCTTGGATTGAATTTGAATAATTGAAATATATACTAACAGAATACTTTGTGTCGCCCAGGATTTAATGAGATTGATTGAGATATATACTAGCACAACACCCAGCGTTGCCCGGGATTGAATGAAATAGGTGAGAATATATATTAGCAAAATACCTAGCATCGCTTGGGATTTGATGAGATAAATGTGTTGTATGTTATCCGTCCTTGCATATACTTACTGTAAATTAGCTACCCTAGGTAAGATACAATTATTTCATATGTGTAATACCCGTCTTATGTAGGTAAAATATTCTTTTGCTCGAAATAGCAAATGATACATAAACATACAAAATTCCTCTCTCATAAGAATAATCAATTTTTTCATTATGTGTACGGTCCCAAGCAACGCCGGGTAGCCCCGCTAGTTAATCAATAAAGCGATCCCGAGCAACGTGGAGGTTTCTATAGTGTATCGCCATTAATAAGTAAACTCATATTAAAAGAACATTATTTAATTGTAGACATTTTTTTTTTTTTGTAAGCACATCTGCTGTAGATCTAGCAGAATGGAAGCCATATTGTGTGTCACTAAGAAGGTTATTTTTGCTGAGATGGTTGATTACTTCTCTATTTAACACAGATTCCAACAACTTACTCAAGACACACAGGAGACTTATTGGCCTGTACTGAGATGGGAGATGAACGATCACCTGAATTCTAAAATACAGGGCATACTGATGAGATTTTCCAGGGTGATGGGAAGCAATTCTCCTTAAGATAACGTTTAATTAGTTTTGTAAATATGGGCGCTATCAAGTATGTATCTGTTGATATCTTATATATTTTTTTTTTTTTTTACATAGGCATCACCACATTATCAAGGCCAAGAGGCCACTCAAGGATAAGGGTTAAAGAGTGTACAGTAGAAATTGGACAATATAGTAATCATTAGTAATGAAAATTTGGTAAATTTGATAACTTATATGGAACGGCTCATCAAGAACTTATTTACGTTAGACTTGAAGACAACCATATTGTAGTCAGCCGGAAAGCAGGAAAATGGAAGACAATTCCACAGGCATGCAGTTCTAAGAAAGAAGCTTTGTTCATGGAATCTATGTTTAGGTTTAGGCACAGAAAAAGAGTGGGGGGAATTATTGATAGTGTTTACAGCTAGACGAGTGTTTCTTGTGAAAGTTTGGCGAGGGGGGACCATAGATTGAAGCTCAGTCGAACACTTTCCATGAAAATAACGATACATCAGAGACAAACTCGCAACATCTCTTCTGTGAGATAGAGGTTGCAAGGAAGAGAAAAGGACATCTCCTACGAGGCTACGAAGTCTATTTTGAACTCTATCAAGGCAGGCCAAGTCCTTTCTAGCAGCTCCTATAACATAGGTTATCTTTCTCATACCATAGAAAAAAAACAACCCTTATCCCCGAATGGCTCCTGGGCCTTGATAAGTGGTGACCCGATGTAAAAAAAAAAACTACTATAATAATGAATACATATAATCAGTCAATAAATTACATAACTATAATAATGAATACATATAATCAATAAATTACATAACTATAATACAATCATTTCATTTCAGTTACACATCCATGTATCAATTATAACGGACATGTTTGTTCCAAAAAGCATATAAACTACATCATATCTTTTTAAAATATATTAATGGCTATATTATGACGTTAAAAAAAAAAAATCTAAGTTCATCCACAACTCTTTTTATAACTTTTTTTTTTTTTTTTTTTTTTTTGATTTGGTTGGTTGGTTGTTTTTGTTTTACGGCATATCAACCTTTTCAGGTTATTCAATGCCGAATTCAAAGATTTGGAAGAAATTTTTTTAATAGAATATATTTGTTGTTTTCACGTCGGTTTCTATTTAACCCATAGTTGGAACCCTAACAGGTACTACCACTCCGGGTCAGAGTGGACCTGGGAGCAATGGTAATTAAAGGGTGGCTCTACACTCCCCAAAGCCCACAAGCTAGGGCCTCACCACTGGATATAGTTTAAGGTCATATCCAGGACCTTTTGATTTCTGAAGACTTTCCGTCCTGAAATAAAACAGTCACACTTTTCATCACAAATATATATTCAGATATTGTATTAGATAGTTTTTGTTGTTGATTTTTAAACGTCTCCACCTTGGAGATCCAGTGTTTTTTTTTGTTTTTGTTTTTTTTAGAAAGTCGCCCATTTTTTATTTGGACGTATTTTTTATTTATTTATTATTTTTTTAAAACAGTAATCTATGTACATGCTGAAGAGGGGTAGGACCACGAAACATGTGTGTACGTAGATTACTGTTTTTCAAAAAACAATAAATAAATTCAAATATTTTATTAGTAATTATTTTGTTTTCTTTAATTGATTCATCCAGGAGACGTCTATCTATATATATAAAAGCGAAAATGTATGTATGTATGTCTGCTAAAAACTTTTGACAGACAGAACAAAAAGCCCCACCCTCCGGACAACATTTTCTTTCTCTTATATATATATATATATATATATATATATATATCTTATATTCTTCTATGTATATAAAAGGCAAAATGTGTGTAACCATTTCGTGTATGTCTCGCAAAGGCTTTTCTCACACACGCTCCCAGGTTCGTTACGATCGCTTACAACTGTTTATATAGGTCTAGATAATAATATCTAGGATTTGAGAATGCGTATAGCATATAGATTTATTTACGTCGATTTTTACAAAATTATTGCTATTTTGGCTTCTCATGTGTTGATTGGGCTTTTTCGTATAAAAAGCGAAACTAATTCAAAGCTAAGGCACCATTCCCGGCAATCGCACCGGGAAACGTCCAGAAGCAATCAGCTTTAATCAATCTTGTATATCAGACAATTGCTATCCAATCTGGACAATTGAGAGCTGATTTCCCCCTCCCCAACATCTGTTGGGTGAAAAAACAGTCAAATTTTGGGGTAAACAAACCCAACCGCTGCCTCGCAGCAAAAGTGAACTGCGTGACTTCTATTTGACTTCTTAATTGGGTCAAATGGAAACTTTTATTGTGGACACGTGTTTTTAATAGTTAAATAAATAAATTCAAACGTGTCTCCGTTGTATGTCGCGGTGGCCCAATGGTTAACATCGCACGGTTTTTTTGGGTTTTTTTTTCACACTTTAATTTTCAACTTTGCCTCAAGCGGGTTCGATCCTCATACTCACCTACCAAAACTTTTTTTATTATTTTAACCCACCCCCACCCCGAAGTTTTGATTTACCTCAAAACACCCAGGCATCGCCGGGTACCCCCCTCCCCCCCCGCTAGTCTTACAATAAAGACGAAACGTTGATAGACATATAAGTTGATTTGTTCCATTTTCCTCTGTGTGTATGTATATGTGTATGTATGTGTATGTGTGTGTGCGTCCGTGTGTATGTGTGTGTGTGTATGGGTGTGTGTGTGTTCTATGAGATGAATAATCTTTCAGGTTCTTTATTTTAAGGGATTATCGCTAATCCAACATTCAATAGCAGGTAGCTGATAATAGATTTCCATACGAAAGCAATTAAAAGGATTAATTATGCGATTTGTGGCAGGGTTGGGGAATATGGTTGGAGAGAAATTATCCATGCTAGGTATGATCCATAAAAGTCTCATAGGGACAAAATCTTATGTATAAAACACTAGAAGTTTGTCTGTGCCCAAATTTTCAAACCCTATCTCCTCCGAAACTAAAAGTCACAGAGCGGCGCTAGGGGCCCTCAAATGATTGGATTTTTTTACGGGTCATTCTTTTATGGGTCTTTAGTTAAAATAGTTTTTAAGGGGTCAAAAATGGCTCAAAATTGAAAAAAAAAATCATTATATATTTTGTACATTCATCTTAGTTTATGTTTTAATCAGTTCATCATCATCATCTTGTGACCTCAGCCGAGATTGAACTCACTACATCCTTCCCTATCTGTCATAGCACCCAAAAGATTTTCCTTGGAGTTAACTTTCATGATCGATTGTGAGATGACGGGTGCCTCCACAGTACAAATGATGTAACAAGTTCATATGTGTTACGTGGCTACAGTGGTAACGTCACCAGCTTTGAATGCTAGTTTTGGTTTCGATTCTAGCTGATGGCACCTGAAGACTTTTTTTTTTTTTTAAATCACGACTCTGGATCAATTAAAATATCATATTTAAGCGTATTTTACGCTTGGGCAAAGTCCCCCCCACTCCCCCAGTTATGCATATTATCTTATTAAGTGTTAGTACTAGAGGTTCTGCACCCGCACCTTGAGGATACAATATAAGTGGGGGTGGGGTTGAACAATGATTTTGTAATTTATCTTTATTCTAGAAGCATCTAAGAATCTCTACGAGTAGATATGATTGATCGTTTCGGTTTCTGGCATGTTAGCACTTTTTGAGTTATTTGAGTTTTTGAATCCGGTAATTATAGAAAAAAGATTTTATGCTTCAAGTTCTTTAAATGGTAATATAAATATTTATTCAGTGTGTTTGGTTTGGTTGTTTTGTAGAGTAAAATTGTTTTGTTTTTTTTTTCTTTTTTTGCTTTTGTTTTTAACTTTGCAGAACATGATTGAGTTTTGTAAAGGGGGGTAAAAAAGTCAATGTTTGGCGCATTTTCGGTCAAAAAGCCAGTATCTCCAGACAGCCTGATCTGGTATCACTAGGTATAAAAAAAAAAACATCCAGCTTAGAATAGATCGGTTGGTTGTTTTTGTTTTACGGCATATCAACCCTTTTCAGGTTATTTAATGTCGAATCCAGTGATTTTGAAGAAAAATTTTTAATAGAATATATATATATATATATATATATATATATTTTTTTTTTTTTTTTTTTTCAAGTCGGTATCTATTTAACCCATAGTTGGGACCCTAACAGGTACTACCACTCCAGGTAAGAGTGAATCTGGGAGCAATGGCAATTAAAGGGTGGCTCTGCACTCCCCAAAGCTAGCAAGCTGGGGCCTCACCACTGGATGTAGTTTAAGGTCATATCCAGGACCTTTCAGTTAGGAAGCCAGAGGATCGAACCCAAAGCCCTGAGACGAAGTTTGAAAATAAAATCAGCCAGCCAGAATGAGTTAGTGAAAGATGTTTGAATTTATTTAAGTAAGAATCAAATTGACAGGTGCGCGGCCGGAAGTCGTCGAGCATTACGATGACGTAAGTTTGTTTGTTATAGGCGAAGTAAAAAAAGAAAACAACGTTAACACTAAGCAGGAAAAAAACACAAAATAAACTAACATAAGGCAAATGAACGATGAAAACAGAAAAACGAACACATGAAAAATGGCTTAAATAAAGCCTGTTTCGATATTAAAATTTAAAAAATCGAAAAAAAAAACAAAAGAACAAAAACATCTCACACCACGATTCGAACCCAAAACGTTTAGGGAATGAACCAAGGCCTTAACCAACTGAGCTAATGCGACGTTCACAAAATTTGTTCGGTTTTTCAACTATTTAAAGTAAATCAGGTCGCGACGTCATCTGACGCTTGCGTAGACTCGGTCATTGTCACGAGAGGACCGTTTTTGTTACACCCCCCCCCCACCCCCCGTCGAAAATTGTCAATTTCGGGGTGAAAAAGTTGACGTTCTTGGCCAGTTTTTCGATATTTTTCGAGCAAAGGATGGAGCTTCGATGTGATGCCGAGTTTGTGAATTTTCGTCGCGTCTGTCGAAAGTTTTTAGCAGACATCCAAACATACACACAAACATACGTACATACATACATTTTCGCTTTTATATATATAGATTATATTTATATATTGGACCCAATATATAGTAACGATTTTAAAAATTTAAAAAAAAAAAAAAAAAAATGACTTGTGTGCCATCACAGAGAATTGAAACCAAAACGTTTAGTTTACAATTTACTTTTTCCTTTGACATTATTGACTTACATCTGAAGACATGTTTGCTGCAAGGCTAAAAAAAAATTAAAACATGAACCAATAGCTACTACGTTACGCATGCATATTCGTAATGCCATCGTTCGACCTTCACCTGGCAAATTTCATTTTTTTTTTTTAATTTTCACACTTTTATAATGATTTCCCCAGGCTAAAACCCATAAAGTTTCACATGGGTTCAAATACCTTAAAGTTTTTTGTCTGTAGACCAATGAGCAAAAGAGAAGTTTGGTAGGCAAAATTTTTTAAATAAATATAAATATATATAGTTGCCTGTCTAGCCGCACTGATGAGCTGTGAAACAGCGAAACAGTACTGTATGTGGATGACTATAGTGCTCCTCACCTTGAGTTAAGCATATTGAGAAGTGAAACACGAATTACCATTAGCATATAAGCGACGCTCTTTGTGTAAACAAATCGAGCGGAGGTATTTCAGACGATATCAAAACATCGTTAAACTCACTACTCGTTCAAGCAGCCGCCAATAGCGTAATGGTTAGGAGCCTTGACTGCCGTACAAACGGTCGGGTTTCAATCCTGGCTTGAGGTAGTTGCCTGTCTAGCCACACTGATGAGCTGTGAAACAGCGAAACAGTACTGTATGTGGATGACTATATATATATATATATATATATATATATAATTTAAAGGAGATTAGAATAATAGTCTAAAGAGCTAAGTGTATTTTAATGTAATAGTGAAATTACTAGTTTAATTAAAATACAGGAAATGCTCGTTGTAATTTAGATATATAATAAGCTCGATAGTTAAATGTCCTAGAGCTAATTCAATATTAAGTAATGTGATTTATAATTAAAAAATTTTAAAAAATTTTTTAATTTTAAAATCAAAATTTAATTAAATTAAAAATCAGTTTCATAAGAAGGAACAACAACAAAGTCAATTATCAATTGACTTTGTTGTTGTTCCTTCTTATGAAACTGATTTTTAATTTAATTAAATTTTGATTTTTAAATTTAAAAAATTTTAAAAATTGTTAAATTATAAATCACATTACTTAATATATATATATATATATATATATATGGAAAGAGTTTTGTGTTTACTATAATTTTTTATGCAAATATTATGCAAGTATAAATCATGTAGAATATCTGCA
The DNA here is from genome assembly GCF_053919585.1 of Euprymna scolopes. Lineage (NCBI taxonomy): Eukaryota > Metazoa > Mollusca > Cephalopoda > Sepiida > Sepiolidae > Euprymna > Euprymna scolopes. The sequence continues at coordinate 91,368,487 of NC_136527.1, read as the reverse complement.
TGAATATAATTACACGTAATAGTTAACTAAAGATAATCATCCCATAAGAAAATCGAAAAAAACTAACAGGAAATTAATTAAAATTAATGTTAAAAGAATATGCAAATTAGCTAGATCTTTTGCTAGTGAATTCCACGACCCATATATAACAAAGTTGTAATTTTCTTTTTAAATAAATAGACAAAAGGGTTTTTAATATGAATATCAATACACAAAAAAAAAAAAAATTTATAGGAGTATAGATATATATAAGTGATCTTATCTGTATGTGCGCCAAACGGTCTCTACCAAACTACTCCTAATTGAAACTTGATATATAGGGGATTCGGATCTGTGAAACAAATTTGATTTCCTTTTTAGCAGCTAAAGAGTTAAAATTGAAATGTATATATATATATATATATATATATATATATATATATATATATATAGAGAGAGAGAGAGAGAGAGAGAGAGAGAGAGAGAGAGAGAGAGAGAGTAGCTTTGCATTTCATTTTTGTCCCCCAACAAAAGGAGGGTGGACCTGTAAATTCACCCTTGTCCGTCATAACTACGACTTGGGATTTTTTAAAATTTTGCACAAACATTAAGCATGATATAAGTAAAAAAAAAAGTAACAACAGATTTTCCGGGAAAACTCCAATTCCCCCCCCCCCCGGAAGTGCCTTTCGAGTTCAAATGGCTAAAAGTGACCATTTTGTGTTTATTAAAAAAAATTGATGACTTGGATTTTTATAAAACTTTCTGAAAATTTGTAACTAACTGATTTCTATATAATTTTGTTTGTCTATACTTCACGATAACTCTTGGGTGTGCCCCAGGGGCTCTTTTAGGGCTAATAAAAAAACTCCATTTTCGGGACTATTTTACCATATTTGTCCAAAATTTTCTGTGTATGTCAATTTAGCGGTTTTGCATGGTGCTGAACTCAAATTTAAATATGTCAAAGTCTTGGGGACTTTTGGGGCTAAATAGTGAAGCGGGGGGGGGGGGGGGGGCAAATGATGGACAGTCCTTTATTTTATTATTTTATTTTTTGTATGGTGCAGAACTCAAATTTACATGTTACAGCCTAAAACTGCACCGTTTGTTCATTTTCACCAGGATTTGAAGTCCCCTGGGGACTTTTGGAGCCGGGGGGGGGGGGCAAATGCTGAACTTAGTCATTTTTTTTATGCCTCGTTCACTGTGCATTCCAGGGGGACCATGCATGCTTCGCTTGTTGTATTACAATTTATTAATAAACTTTACTTGGGACTTATTAAATTTCCAGAGATCCTATTCAAAATTACCATTGTATCTCTGCCGGACTCCTTATATGGAGTCCCACATCATGGTCAATACAGTCCCAGGAAATGGAGGCACTACGCTCCTATCATGATGCGAGAATCTGTTTCCTCTAATTGATAGATAACTTCTTTTTTTTTTTACATTTTTAGCAAAACACTCGAGAATGTTCCTCTAAATTGTAGAAACAATAATGATGGTTTATCTCGGCACAGCTGGTTCCTCAGACGTCGCCTCTCTCTCTCTCTCTCTCTCGACTACATAGAAATTTTTTTGATTCTGTCACAAAACAAAAAGTCAGCAGGATATATATATATATATATATATATATATATATATATATATATATATATAGATATATAGTAATTTATAAAATATATATGGCTATTAAGCTACACTGAATATTCTGCGTTTCATCCAACTATAGGATTCGTCAGGCATGCCTGACGAATCCTATAGTTGGATGAAACGCAGAATATTCAGTGTAGCTTAATAGCCATATATATTTTATAAATTACTAACTAGCTCTACCTACATATTGAGCACTTTTGAAGTAAATACTTAAAGTTTACACATAAATCTATACTTTCGTATATTAAATTTATGTGAATAAATGAGGTAGTTATATATATATATATATATATATATATATTTATTTATTAATACATTTGAAGAAAAAATTTTAAATGGAAAAAACAGAAAAAAAGTGCAAGAAAAAAAAATCTCAGCTTTACAGCCTCAATATTTATTTTTTTCTTTTTTACATACGCATCGCCACTTATCAAGGCCCAGAGACCACTCGAGGATAAGGGTTAAGCGTGTACAGTAATCAATTGGACAATATAGTAAGCGTTAGTAATGGAAATTCGGTAAATTTGTTAACTTAAGCGAAACGGCCCATCAAGAACTTGTTCACATTAGACTTGAAGACAATCAGCCCAACTGATGTATACCTTTATTGAATAAATATATATATATATATATATATATATATATATATATATATATATATATATATAGAGAGAGAGAGAGAGAGAGAGAGAGATAATATAGAGCTGAACGTCTATATATATATTTATTAATACATTTATTAATACACATAAACTCTAGTCTTTGTATTCCAGGTCTATAAAATAGAAAACATATATATATACTAGCAGATCGCCCTGCATTTCTTGGTAATAAAATACACTTAAATATGATATTTTGATTAATGTAGATGTTTTATTTATTATTATATTGGACCCAATATATTGTAATGATTTAAAAAGTTTTTAAAAAAATGACTTGTGCGCCACTACTGAGTATCAAAACTAAAACGTTTAGCTTTCAATTTACTTTTTCCTTTGATGTTAATGCCTGAGCTATGAAGACCTGTTTGCTGCAGGGCTAAAAATTAAAATATGAACCAATAACTATTATGTTACGTATGTATATTTTAATGCCGTCATTTAACCTTCTTATAGCAATTTCCATTTCTTAAATATAAAGTTTCACGTACACTCTATATATCAAGTTTCACGTACACTCTATATATCAAGTTTCACGTACACTATATATATCAAGTTTCACGTACACTCTATATATCAAGTTTCACGTACACTCTATATATCAAGTTTCACGTACACTCTATATATCAAGTTTCACGTACACTCTATATATATCAAGTTTCACGTACACTCTATATATATCAAGTTTCACGTACACTCTATATATATCAAGTTTCACGTACACTCTATATATATCAAGTTTCACGTACACTCTATATATATCAAGTTTCACGTACACTCTATATATCAAGTTTCACGTACACTCTATATATCAAGTTTCACGTACACTCTATATATCAAGTTTCACGTACACTCTATATATATCAAGTTTCACGTACACTCTATATATATCAAGTTTCACGTACACTCTATATATCAGGTTTCACGTACACTCTATATATCAAGTTTCACGTACACTCTCTATATATCAAGTTTCACGTACACTCTATATCAAGTTTCACGTACACTCTATATATCAAGTTTCACGTACACTCTATATATCAAGTTTCACGTACACTCTATATATCAAGTTTCACGTACACTCTATATATCAAGTTTCACGTACACTCTATATATCAAGTTTCACGTACACTCTATATATCAAGTTTCACGTACACTCTATATATCAAGTTTCACGTACACTCTATATATCAAGTTTCACGTACACTCTATATATCAAGTTTCACGTACACTCTATATAAAGTTTCACGTACACTCTATGTATCAAGTTTCACGTACACTCTATGTATCAAGTTTCACGTACACTCTATGTATCAAGTTTCACGTACACTCTATATATCAAGTTTCACGTACACTCTATATATCAAGTTTCACGTACACTCTATATATCAAGTTTCACGTACACTCTATATATCAAGTTTCACGTACACTCTATATATCAAGTTTCACGTACACTCTATGTATCAAGTTTCACGTACACTCTATGTATCAAGTTTCACGTACACTCTATGTATCAAGTTTCACGTACACTCTATGTATCAAGTTTCACGTACACTCTATGTATCAAGTTTCACGTACACTCTATGTATCAAGTTTCACGTACACTCTATGTATCAAGTTTCACGTACACTCTATGTATCAAGTTTCACGTACACTCTATGTATCAAGTTTCACGTACACTCTATGTATCAAGTTTCACGTACACTCTATGTATCAAGTTTCACGTACACTCTATATATCAAGTTTCACGTACACTCTATATATCAAGTTTCACGTACACTCTATATATCAAGTTTCACGTACACTCTATATATCAAGTTTCACGTACACTCTATATATCAAGTTTCACGTACACTCTATATCAAGTTTCACGTACACTCTATATATCAAGTTTCACGTACAC